>NC_064619.1:345991237-346305354 GCF_023898315.1 Schistocerca nitens
CTGAACCCAGAGGGCAGGAGTCATTGGTGCCGACATGAGCAACAATTTGCAGTCGGGTGCACCCAGTGCTCTCTATCGCCACCGGCAGGGCCTCCTCCACATCTCGGATGAGACCTCCCGGCAAGCAGACAAAGTGAACACTGGCCTTCTTCCCCGACCTTTCCGCTATTTCCGTAAGGAGCTCCATTACCCGCCTCACGTTGGAGCTCCCAATAACTAATAAACCCCTCCCCCCGTGGGGCTGCTCAGACCTTGCTGAAGGAGCGGCCACATGTCCACTCACAGGCAGAGCGGGCGATGCCACACGGCCAGCCTCCACATTGACCCTCCGCCTCGTGCGCCGCTGAACCCGCCACTCCCCTTGGGGAGAGGGTGGCCCAACCACGCCCGGTACCCGCGAAGATGTTTCGATAGCAGGGACATTGGGTGAAGCATGTAACATCTGGGGTGTACCATGTGACGCACCAGAATCCCCACTGCCGCTACACTCAGAGGCAGCAGCCTTAAGATGGCTGACCGCGGCCATCAACACGTTCAGCTGTTCGCGAACAGTGGCCAGCTCCTCCTGCGTCCGTACACAGTATTCACACATCCTATCCATCTTAAGAAATCAATTTACTGTAGAGAGTTAATCACCTTTTAACTACACTGCTAATTCACTAAAGGTGGCTGATACCTGACTAAACTGTGGTTGTTAGACACTTCTTGTAGAAAACAATGAAAATAGCACTACCTGTCTCTGGACTGTATTGAAAACAAACACTAGCACTACTGGCACTATGGTTGACTCAAGGGACTCTCTCTGACTGTATTCAAAACAAACACGAAATCTATGGAACGCTATTACTAGCACTCGACAATTAAAGCTTCCTAAAAACAATTAAAGCTTCCTAAAAGCAAAAACACATGGAAGAAGTAGTGACAAGTAAGAAAAATACAGTTAATACTTAAATTAAGGTACCTCGCTTCGCAGCGGACAGCAGTTACGACGACACTTACACTACTGTATGATTGTAGCTAGTTTCAGGTAGTCTGGGAAGCAGCCAGTTTGACTGGTTAATGATGTCGGCTAAAGGGGCTTTATGCTGTCTATGCACTCTTTTAACACACAAACTGGGACTTCATCGAGTCCTGTTGAGGACTAGATTCTTAGCTGTTTCATGGTGCTGCTTACTTCTCTCTCAGTAGGGGGGAGCAGAAGCATTGAATTTTTTATGTAATTTTGCACCGGAATATCAAATCTTTTTGGAAATTTTCTCTGCAGGTCTTTCGCAATACTGGTGAAGTATGAGTTTATGAAGTTAGCCAGCTCTGTTTGATCACTGATTGTATTGCCTGATTCCATGATTTTAATGTTTCAGTGCCTCTTTTTTTTTATTTCCAGTCTCATGTTTAACAGAAGTCCAAACAGCTTTACTTTTGTTGTTTGCATTTTTATCAGTTTGTCGTTTGCTGACTTTTTAGCTGCGTGAAGTACCTTTCTGTAGATTTTTTTGTAGTTTTTGTACTGAATGGTCTGAAGGTTTGGGCAGATTTTAAAATACCACTGGTAATACATATCATTTTGCTCTGTGTTCCTACAGGAAGTAGGACTTTGGGAAATGATTCTTCAAATTTGAGTTTAAACAATGACACAAAATGACAGAACTTTTTCTTGCCCTCTGTTTTTTTGTGTTTTGTGTGTAGCATGTAGCTTGGTTGCTTTTCCCATAGGAACATTTATTTGTGCAATTGGCTAAATGATCAATAGTAGAGGCTGGGTGTGTCGTTATCCTTGTTGCACTGCTGACTAGTGATGTCACTCCAAAGCTACATAAAATGCTCAGAAAAGCATTAGTAACATTATCTATTTTTGCTGTGTTTATTTTAAGATCCACATAGCAGGATGTTAATTTTAGTGTTTGATGCCTGTTCTAGACTCTGTATCAGTTTGCACAGAATATGTCAAAATCATCACTAGGAGAACAGTATACACATAATATGGCAAGTTTTTTGGAAACATTTTGAGATGATAGCTCTATTGCTGACACTTCAAAGTGTTTTTCTTCACCAAGAGAGACAATGACACTTCTTACCTTACACTGTTCATTCTCGATATAAATACATGACCCTCCCCCATTAATTGAAACTCTACAATAAGGAGTTGCTAGTATATATGATGGTAAAGTTACATAGTCAATTTCACTTTCCTTGCACCAGTACTCAGTGATGCATATAACACAGCTATTTAGGGTTTTCAATTCAACTTCAAGGTGCTGCACTTGGTTTTTGATACACTAAATGTTTTGGTGGAACACTGTTAGACATTTAATTGTGTTTGTATTGTTGAATTCTTTTTACAAAAGCACAGTTACCTACGTGAAGTGCTTCACTGCAGTTACCACTAGACACTAATGCATTAAGTTTAAGCTACTAGAAGTATCAGCTACATTACATGAATTAATTTGCATAAGACTATTAGCTAGTCACCATGATTCATAGTGTCTCACACCTGACCAATTGGAGTGCACTTGTTGATGTGTCAACATGAGCTTGGACAAAAAGAGCATGACATTATTGAAGAAGCTCTTTTATCAAAACAACAGTAGTGCTGCAGCTGCATTTCTAGAATATCGCCGGCTGAAAGAATTACAGAAGGGTCCCTCTTTCTCTACCTGCCATGCGGAGCATGATGAAGTAGTTGAATCAACTGGAGAACTGGGTATCACTCCAGGAAGAAGCCAACAACCTGTTGCACTGCAGGTAGTTGATGAAATCTCTATTGCTATGACAGACAAAGCTGGGTGCAATTCCTGACCATCAGGCAGTGTGCGTGGTATGTCATGACAGTTGAACATCCTGTCACTCACTATACGGAAGGTGATTTGAACTATTCTCAAATTGTATCTGTAAAAGACCCATATTGTACAGCAGCTTGTACCGCAAGATGCCAGACTACGTGTATACTTTGCTCTCCACTTTCTCACACAGACTGAAGTTTGAAGAGGGCTGCTCTGGACCATCCTTCACACACAACACTCATTTTTCTCCGATGGGTGAGGTACACATACAGAATCACTGAGTGTGGGCATCTTCACCTTCAGTCTCTGTGCACGAAGTTCCTCTGTATGGTGAAAGTGTCAGTGTAAGGTGTGGCTTCACGTCTACATTCATCATTGGACCATTCTTTTTTGAACACGTTGGCACTCGAGGACCAAAGACGTGGAGTGTGACTGACCAGTGTTACTGCAATATGCTTTGCCACCATATTGTACCTGCTCTGCAGGAGAGAGATGCATTGAACTCAACAGCTTTCATGCAAGATGTGGCCCTACTGCAAGTCGCTTAGTAAGTTCACCTGTTTCTCCAAAACACACATTCGGAAACGATCAAATTATCAGCCGATCATTTCCAAATGTTTGGCCAGCACGATCACCTGATCTCACTCTCGGTGATTTGTGGATGTGGGGCTATCTGAAGGACAGTGTTTACCAGGGGAACATTCACACTTGTGCTGATCTAAGTGCATTTTATCAAGAGAGATAGACAGCATACCTATGGACATGCTTCGTTCTGCTGTGCAGACTGCAATACTGCACTTTCAGACTCTTCTGGACACTGATGGGTGCCATATTGAACCTCTTTTTGCAGCAGTAATAGTACTGGTATATAATGGTATGATGTACCGTAGCAGCACATTCAAAGAGTTTTAATTGAACTGATACTGCATTACATCGCTGACATTAATCTACCAAGTTTGGTCCTCATATGGCAATCAGTTTCCGTGACATAAGCTAGTCCATCGCTGCAAGTTGCACACACCCATCCACTCCAATTTTCCCATTCTCACTCATTCATTCAGCCCAACTCCTTGTGTCTCTGTCACTGTGTCCTGTCTCACAGCCAGTGTCACCTTCAATCTGCCCCACTAATATTGTCTGCTCTCACTGTCATGCCTCCCTCTTGCTCACTCTTACTGCTACTATTTCATTCATTTATTCCACTGTTCCTGTCTATTCTCACTCTCAATCTCACTGTCACTATCTCTCTTCCTAGTTGTCATTGATGTAGACTCCATCTCTCATTTTAACTGGCTCTCACCCACTTCTTCCGATTTCTCCTCTTCCTCTTTATTCTTGTCCCACTGCCTGACATTGTCTTCCTCACTCTCTTCCTAGCACTGTCAAGTATGTTCCACTGCTACTGTGTCCATCTGTCTCTCTAACACAGCCATTGTCTCCTTCGCTCTCTCTGTGCCACAACCAGTCTACTATCTCCCGGTACTCATTATTTTCCATCTCTTTCCCAATATCACTGCTGTTTTCTCTCTCAGCATATAAAAGCATGAATATGCCTGCACGCCAAAATTCTTGGGAAAAATTTTAATGGTGCTAAGGAAGGTAGAATGAGACAGCTGGTATTACACTTTCCAGTCACTTTTAAACAGGAGCATATTCATCTTTTTTGTGCACCGATAGGAGCATTTTTCCGCTGGTTTCCTTCTTTTCCCTGCCAGAGCAGAGCAGGTCACTCATATGAACAGAACTTCATGGATCA
Source organism: Schistocerca nitens (assembly GCF_023898315.1). Taxonomy (NCBI): domain Eukaryota; kingdom Metazoa; phylum Arthropoda; class Insecta; order Orthoptera; family Acrididae; genus Schistocerca; species Schistocerca nitens. The sequence continues at coordinate 345,995,774 of NC_064619.1, forward strand.
GCAAAATTTTGAAAGTTTACTTATGTGAAATTGAAATAACGTGAAACTAATTTTATGCTTGAGACCAGATTTTACATGCACAAAAATTTTGCATTTTCTTAAGTACAACACGGGTTTCCAAGAGCCCTTTAGATGATAGCAGAGACACATTACAGGATATGGATCCATACTATCAGAGACACATTACAGGATATGGATCCATACTATGTCACTTTATAAACTATATTTTCACCTTACATTGGAATTTAAATATATGTTTTACGTGTACAAGTAGGGGAATTTTGAACCTCTGTATCTTGGAAACGAAGGAAATTACGAAGATTGTTTGGAATTGGTGTCTTAGGAATACATCGTAAAAAGTTCAATCATTTACTGTGCATATCTGCCTTGGAACCCGCGCCATGGTGTGAAATGTCTGGTGTATCCACATGGGATTCCAGTGGTAAAAAAAAAATTCCTTGTTTGAGGTTTTCTCAGGAACGGTCCATGAACTAATGGTGCCTCCATAAGCCCCTTAAGGCATACCGCAAACAACGTCAAATGGGGAAAAGAACTAACCAATTTGGTCCAATCGTCTGAGCAAGAAGTAGTGTGTAATATTCATACTTTGATCCTCTGCTGTAGGTTAGTGACACTACAATGATCCTTCTGTTGGTATACAAATCATTGCTAGCCATAGAGCTATCCAAAAAACTTGACCCTACCTTTCCATCACAACCCGAACCGTAGCTTTGAGCCCCAGAAGAATCTCGTTTTTATGTATGGCATTTTATAACTCTGGAAGTCAGGTACGATATAAATGAGGTATGACACGGTATGGCAGACTTGCACTTTATTAGACGAATATATACACAGGTAAGAGCCACCTCATGACTGATCACCGTGGACACTTAGAACGAACTGAAGTCTCTGGTCGAGTCACAGACACTGCACTCACAGCCCGCCATCGATGGATATATCCACAGAGGCTCCTCCCACCCCCTCCCCCATCCAGTGCACAGCACTGGAGGGAAGACATGAGAGTGGGATCGGTGACAGTGGCAGCGGTAGGTACAGATAGACATGACTGGTCGCACTGCAGCTGGCATTTTCCTGAGACATGACTGGACAATTTCTCTAAGTCACAGTGGGCATGGTATGAGAACTGAACATGTGGAATCACTGTGGTTAACATGTGAAATGTATAGTGTATCCACATGGAATGCCAATGGTATGCCCGATAAGAAGTGGGCAGGGCGTCAGTGGTGAGTATGTTGGCATGTGAAGGCTACGTGTGCCAGGGTGACTCTGATATGATCAAAGTGACAACATATGTTGAGAGGGCAGCGCAATTGATGTTAGCTGCTAATTTATTAGCCAGTGTGAACTAAGGTATGTGTGGCCTGTGCAGTGACTCTGGGTGGCAGAATGGGAGCCTTGAGGGGGCAGCAATGCTGAGTACCAATCTATATTGAGCAATGGTTGCAGCTGTTGTAGGCAGAGATGTTATTAAGGAGTCCAACATTGTTGGGTTGAGCTTGTGTCCGAAAGGGGATGCTGCAGTCAGGGAGGAGGCAAATTGTGCACCTGATGGTGGTCAAACCAGCATTGTGTTGCAATGAGGTCCTTGGATGGGTTCTAGATGTGGCATTGTGGAACATTGTCCAATTATGGTGGGTGCATGGTAGCCAAATTTGCTACCAGATGTGAGTAGACGGTGAGTTCAGTGCTGTCGTTTGAAGATCAGCAGTGGAAAGTGGTCGGGGTGCATGACAGGGTCATGCAGAAGACACATGGTGATGATGTGCTCCATAGCCAGAGAGCCATACCCAATAATACCAGTGACTGAGTAGCTGGGTAGTGTGCTTTGCTGTGTGTGCATGGTCGGTGACAGTGTGGATGCTGGGAGGAGTGGGAACTGAGTGTGGTCAGATATTGAATGGGCCTGACCAGTGGGTCTGGGGCAATTCGTTCACTCTGATTCTCCTTGTCATGAAGGTTGTGTGTCAAGGATATGATTTGTTCACACACACTAGTGTGTCATTATTACATTGTGGGAGCACCTTCATCTTCATATGGAGTGCATCCGGTGATGCATGGGAGTCAGCATAATGTTGGCGAGTCACAGAGTGCATCAGCAGAGGAGGCACACTGCTTGAGTGTATCAAAGGATGTATGATTCTCCTTCTGGTGGTTGCCTTGAACATTCAATGTACCGTGTAGTGGTGTATATGCTAGGGCAAAAGATCCTGGGATGCAGTGGTCAGTGTCAAAGTACATGAGTGTGCTGTGTCATACAACTGAAGTGAGGTGGTACTGGCATAAAAAGTCCATTGCTAGGTCTGGTTTCGTGATGTTCTTAACAGAGAATGTCCATATGAGACGGCAAGGTGGTGACCACTGTAGGATCCAGATCATGGATCAATGCACTGTGATCAATGAGCTGGCAGCTCCGTGTGATTGCAGTTCCTGTCAAATAGTGAAAGGTTGATGTCAGCTCTTGGATCTGCTGAAAGGTGGTTCATCTGATGCAGGCAACACGGCTAAAAACACAGTTCTCGGTGGAGTGAGAGATGATTGACTGCAGCATGGCACGTCAAGGTGACCTTCTCAGAAAGATTAACTTGTTGCAAGCACTGCCGTGTAGTAACAATTAGGCGACTGTCGCACACACTTGGTGAACTGCTCCCTTTCAAACAAGGTTTTCACATGGGGCTTGTTGCACAGTGTGTAGTCGTTTGTTTTGATTGGGTGAAGATCAGTGAGCTGAGCTGTATTGGTGACGTATGTTGCATGATGCTCGCAGAAACTATTCTACTCCAGTGCAGTGTATTTGATTATGTAGTGCGGCTGCGTGACTATGATTTTCTTTGAAGGTGAGAGTCTGGTGTGTTCTGTGCATGCCCAGGTGCAGATATGGCACGATTTGCGAGGATTTGTCAACAAGCCGATGGTAATCTCTCCAGCTGGGTTGTGGCCTACAATCAGGCATCAGTGCATGTTTGTGACATCAGAAATGTAACGTTACTGCCAGGTGACACACGTGAAGCCTGAGGCCCATTTTAAACTATCGTTGAACTACTTTGACCAAACTGCTGTACTGGAGCTATTAAACGATCATAAAATTTTTCATCATAATTATTTGGGAACAGCATCTACATCTACATCCATACTCCGCAAGCCACCTGACGGTGTGTGGCGGAGGGTACCCTGAGTACCTCTATTGGTTCTCCCTTCTATTCCAGTCTTGTATTGTTCGTGGAAAGGAGGATTGTCGGTATGCTTCTGTGTGGGCTCTAATCTCTCTCATTTTGTCCTCATGGTCTCTTCGCGAGATATACGTAGGAGGGAGCAATATACTGCTTGACTCCTTGGTGAAGGTACAAGGGTTGTTTTTTAAGTAAGGGCAGTTTTTATTTTTAAAAAAAAGATACAAATACTTTTGTAAAAAAACTTTTATTTTCTGATTCTACACACTTTTACCTATTTTTTTACATAGTTGCCTTGTTTATTTAAGCACTTGTCATGCCGTACAACTAAGTTTTTAATTCCCTCTTCAAAGAATTCAGCCGCCTCCGACAGACAAGAGTTCAGGGCCGCTTTCACTTCATCGTCGTCATTGAAGCGCTGCTCGCCTAGATGATGTTTCAGGTACCGGAAAAGGTGAAAATCGCTAGGAGCAAGGTTGGGGCTGTATGGTGCATGGTCCAAAACTTCCCAGCCAAAAGAATCAATCAAATCCCGAGTCTTTTGAGAGGTGTGAGGCCTAGCGTTATCATGCAGGAGCAAAACTCCTTTTGTCAGCATGCCGCGCCTTTTGTTTTGAATTGCTCTGCGGAGCTTCTTTAGAGTTGCACAGTAGGCATCTGAGTTGATTGTCATTCCTCGTGGCATAAAGTCCACTAGCAAAACACCGCGCCAGTCCCAGAACACAGTTGCCATAATCTTGCGCTTTGACAGCGTCTGTTTGGCTTTGACCTTGACGGGTGAGGTTGTGTGTCGCCATTCCATTGACTGTTGCTTGCTTTCGGGTGTGATATGGGATACCCATGTTTCATCTCCAGTGACAATTTGACTCAACATGTCATCCCCTTCTTCCTTGTAACAAATCAAAAAGTCCAATGAAGTGGCAAATCTCTTCCCTTTGTGGTCCTCTGTGAGGAGTCTGGGTACCCACCGAGAACACAGTTTCTTAAAGTTTAGGTTTTCAGACACAATTTTGTACAAAACCGATCTTGAAACTTGTGAAAATTCCAAAGAAAGAGTGGAAATTGTGAATCTTCTGTCCTCACGAATGTTTGTTTCGACTGCAGCCACCAAATCATCAGTGATCACAGAGGGCCGGCCTGAGCGTTCTTCGTCATGGACATTTTGACGGTCATTTTTAAACACTCTAACCCATTGATGCACTTTACCTTCACTCATTGCATTCAAGCCATAAACTTCTGTTAACGGACAATGAATTTCTGCAGCTGATAGGCTTCTTGCGGTCAAAAAACGTATCACTGACCGTATCTCTCACACGGCGGATGATTCAATAATCGTAAACATTATAAAGTAGCACAGCGATGCGTACACGTCAGCTACAGAGCTGCAACTTGCATCAGTGTGAATGGAAAGGATGCCGGCAAGTGGCGCAGTGGCTTGTTGCGGCGTCCGCGCGAACTACGGGACTATACGCGCGAACGGCCCTTACTTAAAAAACAACCCTCGTATGTTCTCGAAACTTTAACAAAAGCCCGTACCGAGCTACTGAGCGTCTCTCCTGCAGAGTCTTCCACTGGAGTTTATCTATCATCTCCGTAACGCTTTCGCGATTACTAAATGATCCTGTAACGAAGCTCGCTGCTCTCCGTAGGATCTTCTTCTCTCTCTTCTGTCAACTCTATCTGGTACGGATCCCACACTGCTGAGCAGTATTCAAGCAGTGGTCGAACAAGTGTACTGTAACCTATTTCCTTTGTTTTTGGATTGCATTTCCTTAGGATTCTTCCAATGAATCTCAGTCTGGCATCTGCTTTACCGATGATCAACTTTATATGATCATTCCATTTTAAATCACTCCTAATGCGTACTCCCAGGTAATTTATGGAATTAACTGCTTCCAGTTGCTGACCTGCTATTTTGTAGTTAAATGATAAGGGATCTATCTTTCTATGTATTCGCAGCACATTACACTTGTCTACATTGAGATTGAATTGCTAATCCCTGCACCATGCGTCAATTCGCTGCAGATCCTCCTGCATTTCAGTACAATTTTCCATTGTTACAACCTCTCGATATACCACAGGATCATCCGCAAAAAGCCTCAGTGAACTTCCGATGTCATCCACAAGGTCATTTATGTATATTGTGAATAGCAACGGTCCCACGACACTCCCCTGCGGCACACCTGAAATCACTCTTACTTCGGAAGACTTCTCTCCATTGAGAATGACAGGTGCGTTCTGTTATCTAGGAACTCTTCAATCCAATCACACAATTGGTCTGATAGTCCATATGCTTTTACTTTGTTCATTAAACGACTGTGGGGAACTTTATCGAACGCCTTGCAGAAGTCAAGAAACACGGCATCTACCTGTGAACCCGTGTCTATGGCCCTCCGAGTCTCGTGGACGAATAGCACGAGCTGGGTTTCACACGACCGTCTTTTTCAAAACACATGCTGATTCGTACAGAGTAGATTTCTAGTCTCCAGAAAAGTCATCATACTCGAACATAATACGTGTTCCAAAATTCTACAACTGATCGATGTTAGAGATATAGGTCTATAGTTCTGCACATCTGTTCGACGTCCCTTCTTGAAAACGGGGATGTCCTGTGCGCTTTTCCAATCCTTTGGAACGCTATGCTGTTCTAGAGACCTACGGTACACCGCTGCAAGAAGGGGGGCAAGTTCCTTCGCATACTCTGTGTAAAATCGAACTGGTATCCCATCAGGTCCAGCGGCCATTCCTCTTTCGAGCGATTTTAATTGTTTCTCTATCCCTCTGTCTTCTATTTTAATATCTACCAATTTGTCATCTGTGCGACAATCTAGAGAAGGAACTACAGTGCAGTCTTCCTCTGTGAAACAGCTTTGGAAAAAGACATTTAGTATTTCGGCCTTTAGTCTGTCATCCTTTGTTTCAGTACCATTTTGGTCACAGAGTGTCTGGACATTCTGTTTTGATCCACCTACTGCTTTGACATAAGACCAAAATTTCTTAGGATTTTCTGCCAAGTCAGTACATAGAACTTCACTTTCGAATTCATTGAATGCCTCTCGCATAGCCCTCCTCACACTACATTTCGCTTCTCGTAATTTTTGTTTGTCTGCAAGGCTTTGGCTATGTTTATGTTTGCTGTGAAGTTCCCTTTGCTTCCACAGCAGTTTTCTAACTCTGTTGTTGTACCACGGTGGCTCTTTTCCATCTCTTACGATCTTGCTTGGCACATACTCATCTAACGCATATTGTACAATGGTTTTGAACTTTGTCCACTGATCCTCAACACTATCTGTATTGGTCGGTAGTGAAAGCATTGCTCGAAAAGAAAGAGAAATGGAGATAACTGTGGGTGGAACTGTTGACAGCAAGAGGAATAGCTCGAAGTGTTCTTATGAATTTGCTTCATGAGCTACAATGCGAGGACATAAAAAACTACGAAAATTATTCCAGAAAAACATTTCAGTTTGCCCCATGAAAGTGGCCCCTCATAATTGCATACACGATGTTCTCTTAAGAACTGTCATTTCTTAATTTCATTCTCATAATCAATGTCTTGGGAAAGCCTGCAACTGTATAAGTCACGATTTACATAATGAAACACTACATTAGTTACACATTTTTTCATGCTTAATATGATTTGTTTTGAGAATTTATTCCCATTCTCAAGAGAAAATATTTACATAAGCATTTTATGTGGGGTATGTATGTGTGTTGTTCTTCCTCACATGTCCTTTGTGTTTTTATGGTCTATGCAATCGGACAGGTCTTTTGTCTAATTTTCCGAAAAGGCATATAAAATGCCTATTTAAATATTTGTACTTGATCATGACAATAAATTCTCGTGAAGCATCGCATGAATAATGGAAAATACATGTAATGGATGCAGGCAGTGTTTCATTATACAACTCACAAATGCTATTTTGGTTAAATATCCCATGGTTAAGATTTTTAGCAACAAGCGAAACATAACATACTTCTTGAATCCTAGTGTATCGTTTATGCATTATTTCAGAAACATGTGGGCCACCACACGTTAATCACTTACCTAGGGAGGACACACACACACACACACACACACACACACACACACACACACACACGCACGCGCGCGCGCGTCCTACCTGGCTCTGAATGCTCACTTCAATAGATGTATGTTCGAATGACATGAGTAGAAAAATAATTGCAAGGGAAAACTTCATGGAATTGGAGAAAACATTATCAAGCCCTGGGTTTGTGAGTAATGCTGCACTGTTTTCTGGTGTTCTTGAAGACGAAAGTATCCTCTTACAGTATTTCCAAAAGGACAGTGTTAATGTTCCCTCATCATATAGGGCAATTACAAGGTCTTGAACTGCTGAAGAAAATGCGAGGTGCTTGCATGAAGGAAGTAGAGAAAGCTATTTCTAAAGGGTGCTTCAAAGGCATTTCACTGCTTCCCTAAAGAGAATCAAACACAATGCTATGCAAACTAATAGGAAACAATTCTGTCAGAGCCTAAGCGATGATTCAAATGACAGTGAAGTCTTCAGATCTTTCATGAAAGGAATCAAAATTTTGGACAGTAAACAATGGTCCTACAACATTATGCACCCATGGCAAGAAGGGGAAGAAACTTTAAGAAAAATGTGTGATCATACTATTTTTTTTAAATCCAAATGTAAGAGAAAGTTTCAGAGATCACGTAGACAACAGTGGAAATAAAATTCCTAATAATCTGAAACCAGTTTTTGTTTGTGTTGATACACTCTCTGTGAGCACATTGGACTGTGAAAGAGGCTTCAGAATAATAAACTTAGTTATGACAACACTGCGGAATTTGCTTCCCGTTTGCCATTTCTCACCCTTAAGGTTTATTTCAATTGTGTGGTCTCTGCTACATCTGTGGAACCCCAAAGATTACATCAAAATATGGAGCAAAACCCACAGGCATGTCGAGGGCAACCACTGCAGAAAGGCTAATCTACATATGCAGCAGCAGTCTGACCGGTACTCCAACATATAGGATCTTTTTTAGATAACTCCACCCACTATATTTGTTAGGAATACAGGACTGGTTAGCAATCTGATCTACTAAAAGTAAGGTTGAGTGTGGCAACAGCTAAGTTTGGTGCACACATCGAACCTGTGAATGATGATGTACACACACCTTATCAAACTGTGTGGTGAAAGGGGTATGCGTTGGAGTTGCACGTCGAGGATAACGATCTTGATAAAGGCAGTGAGCAACTGTTTCATTACCTTGAGCTTAGCCGTACAGAAGGATTATGTTGGTGTGTTCTACAAACCTGTACTCAACCATGTTGCTACAGCACTCAGACATGCGAATGAGGCTCAAACCAGATCATAGAGGTAGGATATACATAAAATGACATCAGCCTATCTTATGCAAGAACCTCCACCACCATCATGACTACTGTGCATGTACAGTTCTTTCAGATAGTACTTTATTACAGATAACTGCATCACCTACAGAAGTCTGCAGTTCCTGTAATATTGCCTGCCTGTTCATTAGTATTTAACATGGGCAACAAGGGTCTCAATTCACTTACCTGTGGCATGGCTGAAGTTCCTTGTTGGCCAACTTATGTTGATGATTCTTCAAATAACATCCTACATCCTCCCCACAAAAAATCTTCAGTCCAGTCACAAATTTTGTTAGGTACCCCATATAACCACCCTTTTGTTACCAAAATTCGTTGGCTACCAGGAATTCATGAAATACAGCATCCACCTGACTGCTTTGATCAGTGGAGCCCTGGATTTCATGAGAGTAAAGGGTAAGTTGGGTTTCACATGATCGATGTTTTCAGAATCCGTGGGTGCTGACAAGGAGGTGGGTTTGAGGTACTTCATTATGTCTGAGCTCAGAATGTGTTAAAGAGTTCTAAAATATATGGACATTAGTTAGACTGAATTACAGTTTTGTGAATCATTTCTGCTAACCTTCTTGTAGGTAGCTGTAACCTGTAATTTCTTCCAATCACATAGCAGTTCTTTGTTCAACTGGTATATTATGGTTAAATGGGAGCTAATTTGACCTCAAATTCTGTACAGAATCTCATCAGGCTATTATCAAGCCCAGGAGTCATATTTAGGTGTAGCACTTTTTGCTGTTTCTTAATGTCACTGGCAGTAAAATCTATAGTACTCATTTTTGTAGTGGTGAAAGAAATAAACTAGAACACTACTTCCATATCTCCCTTGACAAAGGAGCATTTGAAATTACAGTTCAGGAGTTCTGCTTTTGCATTGGTATCATTATTTTCAGTTATTGTGACATCATTGAGACAAATGGATAACAATTTAGTGCCACTGACAGCCTTTGCATTTGAGCAGAATTTCCTTGGTGTTCGGGAGAAAAATTTCAACAAGATCCTCCTGCGACAGTCAATATAGGCTTCACACATTGCCCCCTTAATAGCCAAACTCATTTCATTCAACATCTTTCTATTTATAGCACTATGCTTTGTGTTACACCTGCTATGCACAAGTTGCCATGTCCTTTTAAGTTTCTTCACAGTGATTGTGTTTTGTGAAGTGTCTCATCCATCGTGAACTGTTCTTCTATATGTCTACCCAATGTGAAGTATCCTTGTACTGAGGAGTGTCTGAAGATACTTTAAAAGAATAACTATTTATTAACAAAACCAAAACACAACTATAATGCCTTGGATGAATATCCACAGAAATCTCTCTCTCTCCTGTGACGATGCCTATGATGTGCCTACACGATGAACCCCAGAGTCATGATAGGCAGCGACATGAAGACCTGGAACATCACTGGGTAGGTGCTGCAAGAATGTGACTGCTGACATTCTGCTTGTGAAGATGAGGATGCAATGGTCCGAGTATGTGGGAGTGTGGGAGTTAAGCAGTGAGACTGTACTGCTGGTACTGATAACTGGTAGCTCTGAGACTGTACTGCTGATGTGCCCAGATGAAACTGCTGGTACTGCTGACTTGAGGCATGTGGCATAATTGACTTCACACGGTCTGGTGGCGGCATAAATAGTCAGGAGTGTATGGAAACCTGCATGGTGCTGCGAGGGCACGTGACCTGGTATAGCAGTATAGTACCCTGCTAACAGCACACACTGCTGTGAAAGGCATGCTGCCTGTGTTGGCAAGGTTGGTGCCCCCAAACACTGTGGAAGTGATGTGTAACTCTGTGGTAAACAGCCCAGGCCATACAGGGAAAAATCATCTGTCGTGATGAGACATTTACGCATATCCTCCTGGTGGGGCAGTTGCCCACACAGCGTGCCTGGTCCGCAGAGGAAATTACTTCCAGGCAGATACAACACAGTGTATGGTAAACTATTCTTTTAAACTCAAATCATAGTTATTCTACCTGTCCCTGCCCAGAGGTAAATGTTTGGAGTTCCTCTTTGAGATGTGACAAAGCTGCCACTTCAGCTGCTGTACCGAACATGTAAATTTTAGTACTTGTTTTAGCTACACTAAGTAATCACTGTTGCTGCAACTACCTCATGGTCACTGATACAAGTTGCAATATAGACCTCCTCAAAGAGGTCATTGCCAGTAGGTCTTCAACAAGCACACACACAAAAAAAAAGAGTTAAAAGTTACTGGTTTTGTGGATGATTTTGTCTAAAAGCTGGATTATTTGTTGAGTGGTAGCCTTTGCCTCTAAATTTTTGCAGTCTACCAGAACATCCATGACTACATTTTTGTCATATTTCCGTTAGGCATGGCTTTTAAACCAGCTGTTCTATATAGGTTTCAGAGAAGACCTTACCAATGCTTCACAGGATATCTTGCCGTGCCCAGCACTTAGAAAACTGTAATTAATCCAGTGGATTGTTAAATTTATTTTACATTGTTTGTCACAGAATCAAAGTCTACAACCCACAGAAATTGCTAAATATTTTCTCTAAGTTTGTAATTATGTAAAGTTTAAGCGTAAATTAAACTTATTAGAACTACAGGTTGCAATGCAGCTGACATTAGCGGTGACTATGTTAAATAGGATGAGTACAAAGAGAAAAATGGTATGAAAGCACACTAACATAGACACATTGGTATTATCTGTTGCATACCATGGTTATTAATGCTCCTACTCCACAGAAAGTACAATGTTTGACAAAAAATAGTAGTTGTTATGCAGTGATTCAGCAGTATTGCAGACTGACTTAATTATTAGAAAGTTAAATATTGTTGGCAGTTATAAAACTATTTTAGTTAATTGTAACCACACGTTTTCAAGTGATGATTAAGAGGATTTGGTAGTTCAGTTGAACAGAGTGGATAGGGACTTCAAAAGAGACTGCAATATGAACAACAACAAAATAAAACAAAGATAAATAATTGAGATGATGAGAAAATAAATGAGGAAATGAGAGAATAAAATTAGTAGACCAGTTTTGTTATTCTGACAGCAAAATAACTGATGATGGCCAAATTAGAGGGAATATAAAATTCAGAATAACAGCAACAAAGGGTTTTCTGAAAAAGATAGATTTTAAAGTCTAATATAAATTTATGTTAAGAAAGCATAGTCTGAAAGTATTTATCTGGAGCAATTCCTCGTACAGAAGTGGAACATGGATGATCAATTGTGCATACATGAAGAGAATAGAAGCTTTCGAAATTCACTACTACAGAATAATACTGAATCTTATGTGGATATAGCAGATAATGAATGAGGAGCTACTAAATCAGACTGCAGAGAGAAGAAATTTCACACACCCTGTCTAAAAGAAAGGCTCTTTTGACAGGAAACATTGTGTGGCATCAAGAAATTGCACAAATTTGGTAATGGAAGGAAAGGAACGTGTGGGGTAAAAACTGTTGCAGCAGCCCAAGGGTTACCTTAAGTAAGCTAGTTTATTGGATGTGTCTTGCGGTAGTTAAGAAGAGATAAAGTCACTTGCATAGTATAGACAAATTTGGAGAGCTGCATGTGATGGCAGTAGCTTTTGTTTCATTATTTTATGAACAAAAGACTCAAAGTTTTTATTGAATCCCCACCTCAACATTTGGGTAGTGTATTGGCTGGATAATGGCAGGTTTTCTGATTGATACCTATGGCATGATTTATTTATTTTATTGAAATCTCTTGTTCTTCTGGAACTACCGTGTCTTAAATTAACAATAATGGCACACACATTCAAACACCTTCCAACACATTTCACAGGTTACATGCTAACAAAAGTAATAGATTATCTATAGAATAAATGTTGAAAGCTTATACAGTTTAATGTTTTGCATCATTCATGCTGTAATAATGCTCTATCAAGTCACAAATTGAAATAACACAAAATAGAAATTCAAATTTTCATATGCAGTGTACATTGTCCAATTACAAGCATAATGTATCTAGGGTGGGATACTGACAGGTGTGTTGAAGGCGTGGATGGTGTGGAGCTTTTTATTTGATAAATGCAGATAGAAAAATATTATTTGTCATGAGGTACCAAACAAGTTTATAAACCAGCTTAAACCATCACCTGCTGTTGTATTGTATAACAAAATCAACCTTCACGACATGTTAAAATATGGTGCAGGACTCTATCTGACTTTTTTAAGTGTATACCATGAGAAACACCAGAGCAACACTACACACAAAAGTCCAAGGTTTGCAGGAATATTTGAGAACAATTACTAAAAACATCTGATTCTTGTATGTCAGTCTTCTCACCTGCTGTAGAAAACATTCAGTTTTATAGCTATTCTTCCTTTCTTAACAGTGTTGCCTACCGATTCACTTTGATCATCAGAGTTGCAAATTTCAGTTACTCTGGTGAACATTTTAGACATTTCAGGACATTTTGTAAATTTACTGAGATACAGATGATAATAATAATGATGATAATGATGATGATGATGATGATGATGATGATGATGATGATGATGATGATGATTGTGGTTATCATAAATAGGTACCATTCACACCTTTACCATTTTTTGATCAGTTTTCAAAAATTTTGCAAATGTCAGCAAACAGTATAATTTATATCTATCCAATCTCAAAACTCAAAATTTCATTATCTTGAAAATCAAAGTTAAATGTGAAAATATTTTCATAATAAACTTTCGTGCTGTGCAGCTTCAGCTTTCCTCTGATTTGTTAGATATTGTATTTTTTTGCTATAATGTATTGTATCGACAGAAAGTTGATGCAAACTGAACATATATTTTTAATTATTTGTTGTTTATCCATCAGGTGATGGTTTAATTCAGCACAGGGAACTGCAGCATGTGATGAGAGCATGCATGGAGGAGAATGGAATGAAATTTAGTGAGGATCAAATTGATGACCTAACTATGGCATTATTTGAAGATGCTGACCCAGAAAACAGAGGAGCCATTACTTTTGAAGCACTTAAAAACCAACTGGAAAAGCATGAAGGCCTTTTGGAAAATTTAACTATAAGGTATTTTGAGAAAAAAAGATTATAGTATAGGTGGCCTACAATTTTTTTTTTTTTTTGCTGGCAGTAAATTTATGTGGCAATTTAGCTTGTTTTCATTCTTGTTTTGCACCTCACTGTTTTCATTACAATGGCTTTTGGGAGCCAATGGTATATTTTGTTTCTTCTATAAGAAAATGTCTTAAATACTCTGGCCACTTACAAAAGTGCCATAATAGTTTCATTTCAGGTAGAGATGATTTGAAGAATGCGAACTATTTGCTTGGCTCAGTTTTATACAACATTTTTTACGAATGTACTATTATTCTAGCAGAAACATTAGACTTTAATCAGGATAGGGAACAAATAGATCTTGGAGGTGGGTGATGCATGATGAACCACTTGAAATTTGTGAACATGGTTACAGGAAGAAGTAATGTTACCACTTCATCTTGAATTTACTGATTTTGAGAATGTGTTTTATTAACTTTTGAGAAATCACTAATCAAAGCAATTGAAAAACAGAACTCTGAAATGATACAAATTTATGTCTTAAGCATCATCTACAGTAACATATGTTTTAATCAGATAACATCAAGATTGGAAACAACAGGAGTTTGGTAAATTTTGTCTGTTTAACCATACCTTTTACTGTTACCACGGAAGAGAGTATTTAACCACTGAACTCTGATGAAGTTATCTTAATCCTCCTCCCATCAGAATTTTTTATCTCTGAGTACCACTTGGGCCATATAGACGCTAAGTAATTTTCCATTTTCCATTGTGCTTGTGGGGTCTTATTGACTCCAGTAGTACTAAGAGGTTTAATTGAGGCATCTTAAGACTGTGGAGATCAACAATTTATGTGCTCAAATTGTGTACCAGTCAAGATGCAACAGACCCAATGTATTTAAATGTAGATTATTTGCAGTTCCTGTAAAATAGATCGACTGTACTCTTGAATTTCTATGTTTACAGCATTGATCGATGGCTAGTGCCACCAAAGCCCAAAGCTCCACCTAAATCACTAACAAGGAGGCTTGCAGCACTTGTTCCCTATCAGCTGACTCGACCATATATGAAGAATAATTATGTTTATTTGGTGTTTTTGATGTTCGTAATCATTATTAATGTTGCTCTCTTCGTGTCACGAGCAATTGAGTATCGAAATCATAATACCTTTGTCATTTTTGCAAGAGCTTGTGGTAAGTACCTACATATTACATAGAATACACAGTACCATGTATCAAATCTAAAATGGGGTTATAAATCTTTCTCCCCATCCTGAAAGTGAACTGTTCAAATTCAAATCAATATTTGTAGATACAGTTAATTTTCTTGCTGGAAAATATTGTGAAATAGGGGTGATGAATTTCTTTATCGTCCTTAACAAAAGAATGCAATGATGGAAAGCGGTGGGGGAGGGCTGAGCATCTGATAGTAGTGACTTTTCTTTCCTTTTGGCTGTAGTTTAACTTCAGTTTTTAATAATCGTAATTTATGTGGACTAATATTCAAATAATTAACACACTTCAGAATATGGAGTATTTTAAAATTTGTGATGTATAAATCTCAATAAAATTAAATTCTAATGTTAGTTTAAAAACCACACAATACCCTGAGATTTTAGAAAATTCCTGAAATTTCCTGAGATCTCCCTGATTTTTTACAGGTATAATTTAACTCCTTGAGACTTCCAGGTTTCCCAGAAGAATTGCCAGCCTGTGTTGTTTGTGGTCAGTGTTCCACTGGTATCTTCCTGTTAATAAGTTTTATGTTCATTATCACAACCTTCATTTGTAATAGTAGCCTAAGTTGGCAGCAAATTAGTACTAAGTTACCAGTGCCATTCATTATGCCCAAGATCGTTACTATTGGTATGTTTCTTGAACCATTCTATGATGAGTGTAACATTATTGTTGTAATGAGAAGGAAGAGATGACTGCAGACATAAGGGAGCAAATAAAAGGAACAATTGAGAGAATAACACCTGGAAATAGTACAGAATCTGCAAATATTGCCCAGGAAAGGAGAAAAGAATGAAGGGAAGGAAAGTAGGAAGGAACAGAGGATTTAATGTCAAGTTGTTGATATCATCTACAGGGTGTACATAAAGTCCAGGAACACTTTCAATTATTCATTGCACAAGAACCAAACATTGTACAGATATTGTACATATGTGTCATTTTGAAGAGAGACCCTGAAAGTTTCTTTTCATGTATACTGCCATAGCATAGTTTGATAATTTGCTGATAGTCAGTGCTAGTCGCAAACATGGTGAGTTCAGATGCAGAGCGAGCTTTCTATGTGTTGGAGTTCAACAAAAACAAATGTGCTACAGCTGTTCAATGGATGTTTAGAACCAAATACAGTAAGAAGCCACTAAAAAGGAAGGCAATTTACCACTGACACAATAAATTCATTATGAAAGGTTGCTTGTAACTGGTAAGAAGTTGTGGACATCCCAGTGTGAGTGAAATGAATGTGGAGCATGTACGAGAGACATTCATAAGAAGTCTGTCCAAAGAAACTGGTGCATCATGTATCCCATCAACTTGAAATTGCTCCAATGACAGTGTCAAAAGTCCTGTGACAGAAGCTGTCTATGAAACCATTCAAATTGGAGCTTGTGCAGAAGCTCAATGAAGACGACAAATATGAGCGTTTTGAGTTTTGTTCGCAGTTGCAAGGATTGAATGATGATGAGGATGGCATTGTTGATCACTTAATTTTTAGTAACAAAGCCACTTATTACACTACTGGGAAAGTGAACAGGCATAACCGTTGAATCTGGGGTACAAAGCATCCACACAAATGCATTGAATTAGTGTGATTCCCAAAAAGGTAAATGTTTTTTGTGCCATGTCACATCGAAAACTGTATGGGCCATTCTTCTTTGCTGAGAGCACAGTCACTGGATATTCCTACTTGGATATGTTGCAGCAATGGCTGATGCCTCAAATGAAATTGGACTGTCCATCTTTCAGCAGGATGGGACTTCACCTCATTTTCATCATGAAGCTCGTGGGGACCTGAACAAGGAGCTGCCACATTGATTGGTGCAGAAGGGAACAGCGGTTTCATGAAATGGCCTCTCTGATCACCAGATCTCACTCCATATGACTCTTTTCTGTGGGGACACATTAAAGATCTGGTGTATGTACTCTACCAAGTGATGTAGCAGAGCTCTGGGAGAGAATACGGGAAGTGACTGTCACAGTCTACGATGCCATGCTGGGACGGGTATGGCAAGAATTTGATTACCGTATTGATATCTGCCAGTTCACTCATGGCTCGCATGTTGAATGTTTGTAAACAAAAAACTTTCAAGAGCTTCACTTCAAAATGCAATATGTATGCCATCTGTACAATGTTTAGTTCTTGTGCAATAAATAATTGAAAGTGTTCCCAGACTTTATCTACATCCTGTATTTTCAAAGAAACCATCCTCATATTTCTCCTCATACTCACATTTCTCTTCAGTGAAACATAAATCTGGACATGTGGCTGGCTATTTGAACCATGATTCACCCTAAAATGGATGCAGTGCCTCAGCTGCAATGCCACCTCCATTGCCTAGCCTTTCTTATGTAGAATAAAGCAATAAAGTATAGAGATTAAACAACATTACAGGAAAACAGCCAGGAACTGACTTCTTTTGTAGTTGTAGCTGTTGTTGTTGTTGTTGTTGTTTGTACAGATCTGGTTTAGCCTATTAAGGTCTAGGGATAATTTTTGCAGCTCTATACTACTTGTGTACCCTTGTCAATAATTTCTTTTAGATGTTTTAGTGTCTTCTGCTTACACAACTTTTTGTTTCTTATCTCCTTAAGCAAGCGTAAATGCAAAGTCTGTCACATTGAAACCAATTACTATGTTCAATTAGTAAGTATTCCAGTATATCCATGTTGATGAATTTTGACTTGAAATTTCTTTATTCTAACACCAAAAACCTACAGCAATGAGCTAACCCTATTGTACATCGTAAGATACTGACTCCTATGTTTACAACTTTATGGTTGGCTATCAGTCTCATTTAAATCTCAGTTGGAACACAGGGAAATGTACGGGGTGAACCAGAACACCACTGACAAACTTTCAGAGCTATGAGCACTTGTTCATTTTCACTCCCGTGAAGCACATCTCTTCTGCTGAACAAGTAATCTTAGCTCATAAGGTACGCATTTTGGAGTCTATGTTTAAAAGACATACATCACTTGTCTTTGTCCACACTTTCACGTCTAAAGGTTTGTCAGTGGTTTTCTGGTTCACCCTGTAGATGGAAAGGAATGTGAACGACAAATTCAACTACTTACCTAATGAGTTGGTGCTGTTGTTTGCTTCTACTTTTCCAGAAAACCATGGGAAATATTCTTAGGTAACCAAAATGAAACATGTTGCAACAGATATCATAGTCCCTTGTACAGTATTAGGGTCATTCAAAAAGAAATGAACCAGAGGCTGTAAAATGAAAACTGTTGAAGGGATTGTAATACCATTGTCTACAGAACAAGGTGGTGCCTATAAGGGCACTGAGTGTCAACACTCACCACTAGAGGGAGGCAGATGTGCATCCACATCACGACAGAGGGTACAAGCACATGCGCTGACTGTTCACTGCACTCAGTAGTATTGAAAACAGAGAAATGGAGGCATCTAAAAAAGAGCAAAGGGGTGTATTGTATTTCCTTGCAGCAGAAATACTGTGAGGAATGGAAATTCATCAAAGAATGGCACAAGTTATGGAGAACACTGAATGTCCATTGCAGTTTTGATGCTCAATCTGATGTGGGCCAATGGCTGGCAATGAAACTCACTGGTCTTCATCAATGAGGGCATCCACCTACTGGACAAAGGTATCAGTATTGTGATGGAGCATTCCAGATCATGTGTCACTGGCCATCATCATCCTCCTCCCTTCAATCACTGTTGTCATAACTTGATCCTTGAAACAGGAATGCAACGCTCTTCATAATGCCATTGTTTGATGAAGTTCCATTCCCCACATTACGTTTGCTGTCAGGAAACGCAGTATGCCTATTTGCTATATTTGAAGCATCCATTTCTCTATTTTCAGCATGACTGAGTGCAGTGGACAGTCAACACATGTATATGCTTGTTCTGTATTCACATGGGTGTGCCCTAACGTCTCTCCAGCAGTGAGTTTGAGGCGTACCTTCTCCTGCAGGAAATGGCATTATGGTCCCTTCAGTGGTTTTACTTTACAGCTCTGGATAGTTCCTTTTTGAATGGTCATAATAAGAGTTACATGCATTACTATGAACACCTGATCTCATTGAAAGAGCAATGTATAGTGTATTATAAAGTAGGGAAAGAATTAATAAGAATTCAAAGCTATATATATATCACTCATAAAAAGATATAATTTGAAAAAAGGTGGTCTCATGTCTGCAACAGACAAGGCAAAGTGGCAAAGCAGTAAAAAAAACATTGAAGTAGTTGCTGACGAAACAAATAGCAAGGTTTTAATATACGCAAAAAGAAATTGCTGTAAAGGCTTTGTGATTGAAATAAGTCATTCTGCAGAAAGTGAAGCAAGAAAATAGTTCAGATGGCTGTAACTCCAATCACACTTTCTGAGATCAAACAGATAATAGACAAAAGTAAAAAATCCCTAATGCAGCTGATAGTGTGTCTACAAGGATATGTAAGCACTGCTGTGATTCTCTAAGTGTAGTCCTGTCACATATTTTATGAATCTCTGCAACAAGATATTATCCTAGAGATTAAAATAAGCTTATGTGACCCAAATTTTTTGGAAGATGTTAAAACAGCTATATCAGACTACCATACATTCTCCTTGTTAATAAACAGGTCCTAGGTAAACTAGTGTTCAGGAGTATTCTTTCTCGCCTCCACAGTCACAACATTATCAGTCAATGTCAGTATGGTTTCCAGTGAGGCCTATCAATAGATAATGCTGCTTTCTTCTTCACTGATCAAATTCAAAAACCTCTAAACAGTAATATAGCAAAAGACTGAATTCTATTGACCTATCCAAGGCTTTAAATTGTGCAAAGATGGCATTCTTCTCAAGAAAGCAGACTTTCCTAATTGAACTAGAATAGTGAGGCATGGATCAAGTTTTTTTCCAACAGATAGAAAGAGAAGACCACATTTTCTGATAATGGCAGTCGAGCTTAAAATGCAGCACAGTGAACACGGGAGACCCACAAAACTCTGTACAGCCCCTTCGCAGTTCTTTGAATTCATACCTTATCTCTCGCTCTGCTCTGATACAGTGAACAAGTTTACACTCGATGCAGACAATAAATTTCTACCAGTTGATAATGCACCAGGGTAAGCCTTGCATAAAATTGCAGCAACAGTACATATGTGTACTGTCAGAGCTATTGTTTCAGATATTTACATCCAATGTTGTCTTGTGCCATTGTCTATCAGAATAATAAAGCCCTGTTTAGGAAAGTAAATAAATGAAATTATTCTTAGCCAGAAGAGAGCACTTAGCGTCATAAGTGGTATCTATCCAATACACTGTTGCACGAATAGTGAATAGGACCATAATACAGGGTCAAAAAAGGACTTCCACAGAAACGTGGTAGAAAATCTGAAGAAATTCTGGTCGTATGTAAAGTACACAAGTGGCAAGACGCAGTCAGTACCTTCGCTGCGCAGTGCCGGTGGTACTGTTATCGACGACTGTGCCGCTAAAGCGGAGTTATTGAATGCAGTTTTCCGAAATTCCTTCACCAGGGAAGACGAATGGAATATTCCAGAATTTTAAACACAAACAGCTGCTAGCATGAGTTTCTTAGAAGTAGATACCTTAGGGGATGCAAAGCAACTCAAATTTCTTGATATGGGCAAGTCTTCAGGTCCAGATTGTATACCGATTAGGTTCCTTTCAGATTACGCTGATACAATAGCTCCCTACTTAGCAATCGTCTTCAACTGCTTGCTCACCGATAGATCTGTACCTACAGATTGGAAAATTGTGCAGGTCGCACCAGTGTTTAAGAAGGGTAATAGGAGTAATCCATCGAACTACAGACCTATATCATTGACGGTTTGCAGTAGGGTTTTGGAGCATATACTGTATTCAAACATTATGAATCATCTCGAAGGGAACAATCTATTGATACATAATCAGCATGGTTTCAGAAAACATCATTCTTGTGCAACGCAGCTAGCTCTTTATTCGCACGAAGTAATGGCCGCTATCGACAGGAGATCTCGAGTTGATTCCGTATTTCTAGATTTCCGGAAGGCTTTTGACACCATTCCTCACAAGTGACTTCTAATCAAGCTGTGGGCCTATGGGGTATCGTCTCAGTTGTGCGACTGGATTCGTGATTTCCTGTCAGGAAGGTCACAGTTCGTAGTAATAGATAGCAAATCATAGAGTAACACTGAAGTGATATCAGGTGTTCCCCAGGGAAGCATCCTGGGACCTCTGCTGTTCCTGATCTATATAAATGACCTGGGTGACAATCTGAGCAGTTCTCTTCGGCTGTTCACAGGTGATGCTGTAATTTACCATCTAGTAAGGTCATCCAAAGACCAGTATCAGTTGCAAAGCGAATTAGAAAAGATTGTTGTATGGTGTGGCAGGTGGCAGTTGATGCTAAATAACGAAAAGTGTGAGGTGATCCACATGAGTTCCAAAAGAAATCCGTTGGAATTCGATTACGCGATAAATAGTACAGTTCTCAAGGCTGTCAATTCAACTAAGTACCTGGGTGTTAAAATTACGAACAACTTCAGTTGGAAAGACCACATAGATAATAATATTGTGGGGAAGGCGAGCCAAAGGTTGTGTTTCATTGGCAGGACACTTAGAAGATGCAACAAGTCCACTAAAGAGACAGCTTACACTACCCTTGTTCATCCTCTGTTAGAATATTGCTGTGTGGTGTGGGATCCTTACCATGTGGGATTGACGGAGGACATCGAAAGGGTGAAAAAAAGGGCAGCTCGTTTTGTATTATCACGTACTAGGGGAGAGAGTGTGGCAGATATGATATGCGAGTTGGGATGGAAGTCATTAAAGCAAAGACTTTTTTGTCGCGGCGAGTTCTATTTACGAAATTTCAGTCACCAACTTTCTCTTCCGAATGCGAAAATATTTTGTTGAGCCCAACCTACATAGGTAGGAATGATCATCAAAATAAAATAATAGAAATCAGAGCTCGAACAGAAAGATTTAGGTGTTCATTTTTCCTGCGCGCTGTTCGGGAGTGGAATGGTAGAGAGATAGTATGATTGTGGTTCAATGAACCCTTTGCCAAGCACTTAAATGTGAATTTCAGAGTAATCATGTAGATGTAGATGTAGAAACCAAATCAACTTCATCCACATTTAGAAAGGTATGTTGCTCAGCTGGCAACGTGTTCAATTCTTTACCAGCAGACATCAAAAGCCTTGCTGTTGGAGCACCAACTGCAAGAGGAAATTCAAGGAATACCTGATGTAAAGATAATTTTACTCATCTGGTGATATGGTACAGAGGTTAGCACACTGGACTCGCGTTCAAGGAGAACAGTGGTTCAAATCTTGACCAAAGATATTGATTTTATGTGATGTCCCTAAATTGCTCAAGGTGCATTCCAGGATAGTTAGTTTGAAAAGGCACAGTTGATGTCCTTCCCCACTCCAAGCTCTTGTTCAAACTCTTAATGACCTTCTTTCTTTTAATTGGTAATTTTTCCAAAATTAATGAGCATGGCGGTATGTAGTTCTGTTGTACTGCTGGAATGCCTCTACAGTTTGAATGTAAATATAATATCGTACGTTTTATTGTATAATTAAGCAAATTATTGTTCTTGTGTTAGAATGTTACTCTATGTGAGTGCTAATTTGAATCTAGTTTAGTGTGCCCTTGTGTATTCATTATTGGTGACAAAATCCCATTATTCTACATTAAAAAAGGAAAAACTCATTCAGTATCTTGTTAACTCTACTTCTACCAGAATTAGTGGAATTGTTACAACCATGAAATAAAAGAATCCACATGTTGTCTGTTTTGAGAAGTGTGAATGTTAAATCAAAACATGGATACCTACCAAAAAGGCACTGTGTGAACTTTTGCAATTATTTCAGCAAAAACCTGCAGAAGGAACTCACCTAAAATCCTTAAAAATTATGGCCCTATATTACTGCTACTAACAAACAGTAACATTCAGGTCAAAAAAGACAGTGACAAACTGAAAACAAAACACTTCATTCTGTATTCAAAATTGCCTTACAACAGAAAATTATGCACTTGTTGAAGTGTATAAAATATTACAGGTATCAGTCAAGCAGCAACATGACCCAAAAGAATCCATCACATATACTATACACATTTGCAAGTGAATTAGCTCCTATCATAAATTTAATGTAATATAGGCTCCTTGTGCAGAGAACTGTTCTCAGCCACTCAGAGCACTCATCACACAAATTTGCAAAACAGGTATAAAACTGAGCTGTAGAATCACTGTCCATCACCTCTCTTTATAGCCCAAGTGTAGAATATATTCTAAGTTAAAGTATTCATCTGAACCCTACCTTTACACTCTTGACAAATTATTAGACAGTGATAACCAGGTAGATTCAGTGTTTTCTAAACTTACAGCTCGTGATTCAGTGTTTTCTAAACTTACAGCTCGTGATTCAGTGCTGCATCAGTGTCTGTTAGGGGGGAAAATATTGATAAAGAACATCTAGCCAGATGTGAGACTGGATCATAAATAAGCAGAATACAGCACATTACTAAAGGAGGGTCTGTCACAGAAAAAGAATGATGTTTCAGCTAATATTCTTGTTACATACTCATGACTTGGGAAGTAGCATTAGATAGATTGACTTTCCTGTGAATAATGCATTAATCTGCTCACACACAAACAGTTCTTCTAAAACAGTGTCAACTTCAAAACTGGTCTGGGTAACGAATGCTAGGCAGAAGTTTACTCACTAACACACACCAATTATAAGGCCTTTTTCCAAATTTTCATAACGGATTTCAATACATGCTGTCCGCAGAAGCTATCAATAATTAGATAACACAGAAACACTTGGATCAAAGCTAACATCAAGAGTTCTTGTACAATTCTAAAAAGACTGAGTTCTAAAATGAAAACATCCATTGAATGTGTTAGTAGCAATCTGATGACTGACAAAAACAGTATGGGAATTATGAAAGGTGAAACAGGGAAGAGATTTGCAAATCAAGAAATCAGGTTCACATGGAAATCATTAATAAGAACTTGCATAATTATATAAATAATTACATCATAAACAAATCTACTGTATTAAGCTTGAAATTCACAAATCAAGAAAAAACTGGAATGGTAAAAACATACTTGTAGCATGAGGATAGTTCCAACAAATGAAGTGTTACAGGTGATACAAAGCTCCAAACCAAAAAGTCAGCAGATGTAGATGAGATGAAAATATCTGTCATCAGCTCTGCCTCAGGGACTGCAAGGCCTTGGCACCTATTGTCCATTTTGCATTCGGTGAAGGAGTGGTTTTTTTAATGGTTTGAAATCTTGTAAGTGAAGTCATTGGTCAAAAACTGGGACAAGTACAAGGTTGGAAAATCTTGTGGCATTCTCCAAAACATTAAAGAAGTTGATGAAGCACTACGTGAACAAAAATCAAAATAATCATACTTTTCTCATTTTTGTAAATGACGCACACTTCAGACAATACAGCCAAGCCACTTTATTCACAAAGGAAAGGAATGTAATAATAAGTGCTCCAAATGAATCCTTATACCACAACTATTGATAGTCCTAAAGTGTATCCACTCCTTGTTAAATACTAACAAGTTGAAATTAAATGTAAATAAAATAAATTACTTACACATTGGGAAAATAAACAAAAATGAAAACCTAAATTTGATGATGGATTCAAACTGACAAAAACTTAAATTCTAAATATCATGTAATAAAACTTGCATAGAGACTCTGTTTTACTACATAAAACTTGCATCAAATATTTTCACTACAAAACTTGTCAGGATGGCATACTAAGGCTACTTCCAGTCCCTTACAACCTATGGATTATTGTTTTGGGAAACTGTAACTTGCCATCTAAAACAATTGTTTTCATTACAGAAAATGGCTATTCAAATAAAAAAAAAAAAAAACAGTCCTCCACAACACACTGCAAATCCCTATTCAAATAAAAACACAGTCCTCCACAACACACTGCAAATCCCTATTCATAAACTAAAAACTCTAACAGATACAGACTATCATAGGTACAACACCCAGAAATAGAAGAGCCCTCCAAAAATAGAGAGAAAAAAGAGCTCATCTGCCAGCTGAGATCAGAAAGTTAGAAGGTAACAATAAATTTTAAAAAAATTTTAAAAATCTACTTGAGCACTATACTTTGCAAGAGATTGTCAGAACATTGCAATCTGCTGGATTTGTTTATATCAAAACAAACTAAATAAAACATTTTAGTAATACCATATCAGTTCAACTGGAAACTAGCTCTAACTGAAGAGAAATGTAGGTCTGAATACTTCACAACACACAAAAATATTGTAGCAATGGTCTACATTATTAATTAATCAAAACAGGGACCACTCACCTTAAAAATACCTCAGAGGGCCAGTGTGTGTTCATACAAAATGTCTGATCACTAGCATACTACGTACTGAAATACTGTTTGTCTGTGGGAACTAAATAAAGTTGGATGAGCAACAGTCTATGAGCAATGTGAAGGATGGTATAAATGATTATATGTTCACTCATGACAGAGTCAAAAGACCCTATAACATTTCGTAAAAATATTCTTGAAAATTCAAGAATTAGAAGTTAGAATGGAATCAGCATTTGTTGTTCAAGCACACTGTATGTCCCATTAGGACCTTGAAGATACACAGTATGACCAGTAGAAGTTCACTTGGAGACACACACATTCTTCCCATATTTAGCAAATAAGCAGCCTCTGTGTGTGGTATATTTAAAGTACTTTGTGGCATGCACTTCATACATATTTTCTGATTGGGAAATAAGACTTTGGAGTGGATGTGTTTTAGAGATGGTTCCCACTTTCTCAGTCCTACATGGTTTGCAATAATGGAGGGATTAGATTAGATTGGATTAGATTAGTTTTCGTTCCATAGATCCGTGCTGAGGAGATCCTCGTGGATGTGGAACATGTCAATTTTTTTTTAAGCTGAAATAACAATACTAATAGTATGAATATATGCAATACATCATTTGTTTCTATTAAAAAATTCGTCAATGGAGTATAAGGAGTTGGCCACTAGTAAGTCTTTCAGGCTCCTTTTTAACTGATCTTTATTTGTAACTAAATTTTTTTTGTTTACTGGCAAATTATTGAAGATGAGTGTTCCTGAGTAGTGGACCCCTTTTTGAACTAAAGTAAGTGCTTTTAAGTCCTTGTGCAGATCATTTTTGTTCCTGGTATTGTATGTATGAACTGAGCTGTTTGTTGGAAAAAGAGATATATTATTTAGAACAAATTTCATTAATGAGTAAATATACTGAGAGGCAGTAGTTAGTATACACAGTTCTTTGAAGAGGTTTCTACAGGACGTCCGTGAATTTACTCCACAAATAATACATATTACACGCTTTTGGACTCTGAAAACTTTTGCTTGACTTGAAGAGTTACCCCAAAATATTATACCATATGACATTATGGAATGAAAGTAGGCAAAGTATGCAAGCTTTTTCATTTTTATGTCGCCTATGTCTGCTAACACTCGAATTGCAAATACAGATTTGTCAAGGTGTTTCTGCAGTTCTGTGGTGTGCTCTTCCCAACTGAATTTATTATCAAGTTGTAATCCCAGGGAGAGGGGACCCAGATAACAGCCTGGAAACAGATCACACTACTGAGCAGCATACTGTTCAGTTGGTTAATGAAGCTTTCATTTAACTAGTTTTCAGTGGTTGTTCATAATAAAATGGTGTCCACATAGAAAACTGTGTGCAATGCTTGCAACAAACGTAATATACATGGCTACTTTCACAGGCGATTATGCCTATAATAAGATACCATATAAAGAGACAGGACTGAAGTATGAAATGCAGCATAGCTGGCTGCGACAGGGTATTTGTCTTTCAAACATTCTTTCCTCAGGCATTTTTCCCTGAATATGCATTGATTGTTTGACAGAAGTTTCTACTCCTCCAGGAATGTTAATGTTAGAATGCTCCAGATACACATTAGGGATATTAGTCCATCCATTTATTGATTATTTCTGTTGGGAATATTCTCTGCACAAGATATTGTATATAAATGTGAATACAAAACACACTATTACACAGCATATTCAATGTAAAATCTAATATTAATATTAACAGGGACTGGTATATTGCTTGCTTTCAACAGTCCTAACTGTTTTTCAGTACTTACAAGTTCTCTCTCTCTCTCTCTCTCTCTCTCTCTCTCTCTCTCTCTCTCTCTCTCTCTCTCTCTCTCTCTCTCTCTCTCCCCCCCCCCTCTCCTTTTGTTCCTGAGACTGAGAAGGAAGTGTGTGTGTGGGTGGGCGGGGGGGGGGGGGGGGGGGGGGGGCCATGCATCAGGTGAATTTGGTCACTGAGGCATCAACACGAGTGCACTATTATGCTCCTGAAACCACTGTAGTAGCATGGTTCTGGTTCTGAGACATGGACAATTATACTGCTGAAAGATGACATTGCCATCATGAAAGACATAAAGCATGAAAGGATGCAGATGGCTCACAGCTGTCAGCTAGCTTAGGTCCCATGCCAGCACAGGAGAATGTTTCCAATAGCATAATACTCCTCCCACCAGCCTGCGTCCATGGTGTGCTGCACGTTTCAAGCCACTGTTCACCTAAACAATGGCATTTGTAGAGACGACTATCGACCTAGTGTAGCAAAAACATGATTCGCCCAAAGAGCTGGCACATTTCCTTTCATTGACGGTTGAATGCCAATGGTCCCATGCCCACTGTAATTGTAGCTGATGATGTCATTGGGTCAACATGTGAACATTCTGGGGGGGGAGGGGGCGCGTCTGCTGTGGAGCTCCATCTTCAACAGTATATAATGAATGGTGTGCACTAAACACTAGTGCATGCACCAGCATTGTGCTCTTTTGGCATAGATGCCACAGATCACCTTTCAGCCTACTTTACAGAGCAGACAAACCTCTGAACCCCATGTTCTGTGAAGAGTCGTTGATGTCCAATCATTTAGTGCCTAGTGGTACTTTCACTGTCTTCCTACCTTCTTCCATAGTCACGAAAGTAGCACATGTACATTTGACCAGCTTCACTGTTTTCAAGATATTCATTGAAAGGCTCTGTGTAATAATAATCTGCCCTTTGTCAAAGTTACTTATCTCAATAGATCTCCCCTTTTGCAGCCTATATTTTCATTAGGTTGATCACCCATCTGTGTCTGCTCTGCTTACCTACTTTTGTTGTCGTGTCACCTACCCGCAACATCACCAGGTAACTTCCATCATCATGATGGGTAGTGGTCATACTGTTTAGTCTTATCAGTGTATATCAGTTATGCTGCAATTACTGTACAGCATTCTGTGTCGGCATGAGAAACAACCAAACATCTAACTGAAACGCATGGCCATTGCCAAACTGGAAAGCTGAGCAAGAGCTCATAAGCTAGTTTGAAGCGCACCACACATCAGACCACTATAGATGAGCAGTTGCCCTCCTTATGTTATGTTATGTAAATGTGGGAAAACTTTGTTTTCAGTGTGTCTGAAATGAATTCTTGGAAATATAGGAAAACAAACAAATTGAACACAGAGCAGAATATGGTGAAACACACTATCAGGCTGAAAAGAAAATGGAATGGAGCTGAATGGGATATTTAGCCATACAAGTGGATGTATGGATCGAGTTACTTACTGGATTCAAAGAGATAAGAAAACAAACATGGCATATTGATGAAATGTGTGTAGCCAGGATCAGGAAACCTACAGGGGTACCATAGCTGCTTAGAACTGAAGATCATAATGCATGTAAAACTTTAGGGGTGGCCTCCATCTGGCATCAGGTGCCAAGCAGCTGCTGTTGCTGGTGTTGATTATTGTTACTAATTATTTGGGAAGAGGGGAGGAGACAGAGAGAGTACTTTTCCCCTCTGGAGAGTGCCCAGACCATCCACAAGCATGATAAACAATAGAATGTGATACAATGTTTTTCAAACATAATTATCACTATCTCATTATTTTTAAAAATGAATATTCTATAAATAGAATGTTCTCTTTTTTTCAGGCCAGTGTCTCAATTTCGACTGCATGTTCGTATTGGTGTTAATGCTCAGACACTGTATAACATTTTTGCGTACAAGAGGATTCAGTACAATATTGCCCCTTGATCAGCACATATACTTTCATAAATTAGTTGGAGTATTAATATTTATATTTAGTGTGTGGCACACCATAATGCATCTCCTGAACTTCAGTAAGTACTCATTAATAATTACAAATAAACCATGATTGTCATGTTCAGGTTCCTGAAACTATTTTCTTTTTGCAGGTCTCTTGGTTGTAAACGATCCTGTGGTAAATGCCAATAACTATACTCTTACTGAATGGATCCTAACAAGTAGACCAGGTTTGTTTGGTTTAGTAGGTGGGGCTGCCAATCCTACTGGAGTTGTGTTGATCATTATTCTTTTTATTATGTTCATATGTTCTCAGCCTTTTGTCCGGCGAGGAGGTTGTTTTGAGGTTAGTAAGGGTATTATAGGTTTCTTGAATGTGACACAATTAAATTTTTAAGATAATATTGTAATTTGATCTAATTTGCAGGTTTTTTACTGGACTCATTTGCTTTATGTTCCATTCTGGGTGCTAGTAATTTTTCATGCTCCAAATTTTTGGAAATGGTTTGTGGCTCCAGCTATTATTTACATCATAGAACGTATACTACGTCTAGTATGGTTACGATCTAACAGAGGAAAAACATACATTAGTTCAGGTCTCGTGCTTCCCTCTAAAGTAATTCATCTTGTAATTAAGAGGCCACACCATTTTGATTTTCATCCAGGAGATTATGTATTTGCTAACATTCCTGCAATTGCTAAATATGAGTGGCATCCATTTACCATCAGCAGTGCACCAGA
Organism: Schistocerca nitens; assembly: GCF_023898315.1. Taxonomy (NCBI): domain Eukaryota; kingdom Metazoa; phylum Arthropoda; class Insecta; order Orthoptera; family Acrididae; genus Schistocerca; species Schistocerca nitens. The sequence goes on from NC_064619.1 coordinate 346,025,408, forward strand.
GCAGGAAGGTAATTAAAAGTATAATGCAAAATCTATTACTAACTCTTACACTGTTGTACTAATAGTATGAGTAAGCTCTGTAGTTTCACTTGTGACATTCTGGATTGATGCACATTTCTAATTTGCCACAGATTATATGTGGCTTCATATTAGAGCAGTTGGACAGTGGACGAACAGATTGTATGAATATTTTGAAAGGGAGCAAGAAAAGCTGCACAGTGTTGAAGAGGATCTAACTGCAAACATTGTGAACAAAAAACTTATTAATGGAAATGATTTAACACCAGCACAGAAGTTTCCAACGTAAGTAGATTTATAGTTTTTGTATACAGCATATGTTTCAAAATGCTGTCAAATTTTGGCTTTATGTTTAGTAGTTCCTCATAAACAAACAACAGATTGTCACATTTGTATAATTTCATCATTAGTTACCTTTCTTCTAGCTCTTACTAACTGAGAAACTCACTTCTGCCTGAAATTTGAAGTAACACAGTTGATATGAGCAAGCATTTCACGGTTTATAGTTTCAGTACTTTCCTTGTCTGTTCTTTTATAGCTCTGTATATACATTGTAAAAATATTACAACAATCTTCCCACATCATTTGGCTGTCAACATTTCTTTCTTACAATCTTCAACTTTCAGTTCAGCTCAACGAAAGTTAGATATGGAAAGCAGTATCAGTAGTAAGGTCAAGGCTATTGGATATAGAAAGGATGGTGGAGGTGGCTACATAAATGAGAGCTTCACCAGTGATAATGATATTGGTCCAAACAGACCAGCTCAGCATGTTTCTGAAGGAGACCTTAGCCTCACGCGTCCTGCTACTACTAATGGTAAGCAAATAAGATGATGTTTCTTGAGCAGGATTATGTTAGCAGCAGAAAAAAAAACAAGGTATCAAGAAAGTTATTACATTGCTTGTACAGCCCATACTCCTCTTACAACATAAACTGGTGCATCTAAAGAGTGAGTACATCTGTATGTTTAAACTTTCTGCTACAAAGAAGAATGAGTGTCAAAAGGCTTAAGGAGTCATCAATACTTTGTGGTGAACCTATCTGCCACTCATAATTTTGTCTTAAAGTTATGTGGGTGTCTGTCTTCTCAATCACTGTTTGCATTTCATCTATAACTTTCCATTACAGTAATAATTAAACTGTATTCTAGACTACCTCATTTATATATGCTGTCACTGATTGTGTAATGTATATATGCTGTCACTGATTGTGTAATGTATATATGCTGAAGTTATGACACAACAAAAATTATAACAAAAGATTATTATTTTAGGTGGGTAATAACATTTAAAAAGTAGCTAAGCAATTTCATGTTGTATATTTAGCAAATATTTCAAATTTAACAATTTTGCGGAGGGGGGAGGGCTACTATATCTAAATCTACATCTACATCTACCATCTGCAAACTTCTGTGAAGTGCAAGGCAGAAGATACTTAACAGTTGTATCAGTTATTTGGGGTTCTCCCCACTTCATTTGCTTATGGAGTATTAAAAGAATGACTACTTAATAAAATGGAATATTCACACTAGCTGTTGCTCTTCCTCTAGCAATAGTGCACACATTCACACACACAACCACACAGACATCCAAATGCCCACACCTGTGGCTGCGGGTGTGTAAATGAGCACGACCTCAAAAGGTAGTGTAAACAAGCATGTCTGTTAAGGGAAAGTGAAATGCTTAAGGGAGTGAACAGTGTATTAAGTGGAATTGTATTATGATAAGTAATACTGATGTTTTACAGGATGCTGAAATGTAAAAGAGGTGATACTGCTAGCAGCAAATTAAAAAGGAAATGGAAAGATCTACAAAGGAATGAAACAGATGAGGAGTGAGAAGCACATTTAGAGTTAAGATGAGTGAAGTTTGTGAAAAAGAACAATTGCAAGTGCATGAACAAAACATTAGTGTAGGGAAGCACAAAGCAAAAGAGATGGAGATTATAGTTTGGCAGGTAGAATAGTCCAATATGATCCCACCAAAGAGTAAAACAAAAACAAGTCATCACTGACACAGATCAATTGTGTTAGTTATTAAGTGCCAAGAAATTGAGTAGAGAAACACCAGCAAAGTGTTGCATGAGTGGAAAAACTCAATTAGCACCATGGAAAGTGCCTCCCCAGAATTATTTCATTACATGACTGCAACAATTCTGGAATCAAAACGTGTACATCTGGTTTCAAAGGACATCATTTGCTCTACTACCATGAGCAGTGAAGATCATCAGTTCTGTGTTTCCAATTAAAGGACAAGTCTATTATAGATCTGAATCATTGTATCATTGCTAAATGAATCTCAGAAACTTCGGCAAGTTTGTATCATTGATGATAAACAAACAAAAGTCGATCAATGCTATGCAAATATATGTGGATTGAGATCGGGAAATAATTGAAGAACTGCAGAGAACTATACATAAGTACAGACAATTGGTTTACATATTCAAAACAGCATGGGATCAGAGAATATTCAATAAGTATAAATTTGTGATTAGAGCAGACAAAAATCCAGCTGAAGAAAATGAATGTGGATAGCTGATGTTTTACTGTACACAGCAAAAACTGGCAAATTGTGATTATGGTTTGCATCAACTGTAGAGTATTTCAGTACAAATGCAAATTTCTACCCTACAGGGACTTGAACCGAGGTTTCCTGCCTGTCATGAGTTGTTGCCTTGACCATTTCGGCTATCTGAGCACACCTCCAGAAGTGTCCCAAATCTCTGTTTCTCCCTTGTGCTTGCAGTGTGTTGCTGTGATTCTCACAGTTTTTGAATTTATTCTTAATAGAATATGGCTGTTGATCATAAATGCAGTGTCCCACATTGTCCTACAGTATTTCATTCCACAGCAAGGCAATGACAAGAGAAAAAAGTGTCTCACCCTGTGCTGGAATCATGGTAATATAGTGTGAGCATAAGGAAGCGAAGACACCATGACGAATGGAGATTTAGGCTGTTCCAATAGGCAGGATCAGAGCTTTCCAGTAGGCAGGATCAAAGAGCTGAAGTGGTTATGGTGTCTGCTCATGACAAGCATGAAATCTGGGTGTGAGTCCTGGTCTGGCACTAAATTTTCATCTAGTCTGAAATACTCTCCAGCTGATGCAGAACCATAATCGCAATTTCTGAGTTTATTCTTAACAGAATACAGCTGTTGATAATCAACACACTGTCTCACACTACAATGAGAATTGAAGGATTACAAAAGATCGTTCTCGCAACGCACTCAAATATCCATTAATTTCTATCACAGGAGAAGATGATTACCATTTCAATTTGAAACACAGGAATCAAAATGCAGGTGCAGAAACAAACAGAAAAGTAACATAGAAGGGAATTTATACGTATCACATTAAGTTCATATACAAGAGGTGATAGAATCATATTAAGAATTTGTCATTTATTTCAACAATTTTTAGTTGTTACATATGCAAAAGTAGAGGCAGAATGAATGATATTCATGTGGCAGAACCCAATGAAATTTCATACAGAAAAACATTCAACAGTGTTTTTGTGATTGAGATACTAACATTTTTATGACTCTTTTAATGATGTTCTTGAATGTTGGAGAAAAGGAAACAAACACAAAACACAAAACACACACACACACACACACACACACACACACACACACACACACACACACACACACAAACAAAGATGATGTGACTTACCAAATGAAAATGCTGGCAGGTCGACAAACACACAAACAAACATACACACAAAATTCTAGCTTTCACAACCAACGGTTGCTTCGTCAGGAAAGAGGGAAGGAGAGGGAAAGATGAAAGGATGTGGGTTTTAAGGGAGAGGGTAAGGAGTCATTCCAATGCCGGGAGCGGAAAGACTTACCTTGGGGGGAGAAAAGGACGGGTATATATATATATATATATATATACACACACACACACACACACACACACACACACACACACACACACACACACACGAGCAGACATGCTCGTGTCTGTCTGTCTGTGTGTGTGTGTGTGTGTGTGTGTGTGTGTGTGTGTGTGTGTGTGTGTGTGTGTGTGTGTGTGTGTGTGTGTGTGTGTGTGTGTGTGTGCGCGCGAGTGACCAAGAAGGCTTCCTCTAAGCGACCCATGAATAGGTTGGCGTACGAGGGGGCCATGCTGGTACCCATGGCTGTTCCCTTTAATTGTTGGTATGTCTGGCCTTCAAAAGTGATGAAGTTGTGGGTCAGGATGAAGCTGGCTAAGGTAATTAGGAAAGAGGTTTTAGGTAGGGTGACAGGTGATCGCCGTGCAAGGAGGTGCTCCATTGCAGCGAGGCCCTGGACATGCGGAATATTTGTGTATACAGAAGTGGCATCAATGGTTACAAGGATGGTTTCCGGGGGTAACAGACTGGGTAAGGATTCCAGGCGTTCGAGAAAGTGGTTGGTGTCTTTGATGAAGGATGGGAGATTGCATGTAATGGGTTGAAGGTGTTGATCTACGTAGGCAGAAATATGTTCTGTGGGGGCTTGGTAACCAGCTACAATGGGACGGCCGGGACGATTGGGTTTATGAATTTTAGGAAGAAGGTAGAAGGTAGGGGTGCGGGGTGTCGGTGGGGTCAGGAGGTTGATGGAGTCAGGTGAAAGGGTTTGTAGCGGGCCTAAGGTTCTGAGGATTCCTTGAAGCTCCGCCTGGACATCAGGAATGGGATTACCTTGGCAAACTTTTTATGTGGTGTTGTCTGAAAGCTGACGCAGTCCGTCAGCCACATACTCCCGATGATCGAGTACGATGGTCGTGGAACCCTTGTCCGCCGGAAGAATGACGATGGATCGGTCAGCCTTCAGATCACGGATAGCCTGGGCTTCAGCAGTGGTGATGTTGGGAGTAGGATTAAGGTTTTTTAAGAAGGATTGAGAGGCAAGGCTGGAAGTCAGAAATTCCTGGAAGGTTTGGAGAGGGTGATTTTGAGGAAGAGGAGGTGGGTCCTGCTGTGACGGAGGACGGAACTGTTCCAGGCAGGGTTCAATTTGGATGGTGTCTTGGGGAGTTGGATCATTAGGAGTAGGATTAGGATCATTTTTCTTCGTGGCAAAGTGATATTTCCAGCAGAGAGTACGAGTGTAGGACAGTAAATCTTTGACGAGGGCTGTTTGGTTGAATCTGGGAGTGGGGCTGAAGGTGAGGCCTTTGGATAGGACAGAGGTTTCGGATTGGGAGAGAGGTTTGGAGGAAAGGTTAACTACTGAATTAGGGTGTTGTGGTTCCAGATTGTGTTCATTGGAATTTTGAGGTTTTGGAGGGAGTGGAGCTGGAAGTGGGAGATTGAGTAGATGCGAGAGACTGGGTCTGTGTGCAATGAGAGGAGGTTGAGGTTTGCTGGAAAGGTTGTGAAGGGTGAGTGAGTTGCCTTTCCGGAGGTGGGAAACCAGGAGATTGGATAGTTTTTTTAAGGTGGAGTGTGGCATGCTGTTCTAATTTGCGGTTGGCCTGTAGGAGGATGCTCTGAACAGCCGGTGTGGATATGGGAGAGGAAAGATTGAGGACTTTTATTAAGAATAGGAGTTGACGGGTGCGTTAATTGGCTGAGTTGATGTGTAGGTGAAGGATTAGGTGGGTGAGGGCAATGGATTGTTCAGTTTGGAACTGGTATAGGGACTGATGGAAAGAAGGGATGCAGCCAGAGATGGGAACTTTAAGTGTGAGGCCTTTGGGGGTAATGCCAAATGTCAGACAAGCCTGAGAAAATAAAATATGGGAGTGTAATCTGGCTAGGGCAAAGGCATGTTTGCGGAGGGAATGTAAATAAAACTTAACGGGGTCATTGTGGGGGCGTTGTGAGGGTGACATGGTATTAGAAGGTGGAAAGTGTAACATGAGGCTGAAATGAAAATAAAAATATACGGGGAGAGATAAAGGTGAACTAGAAAGCAACTGGAGATCTGGTGTGAAAAAAGGCGAAAAAGTATTGGATAAAGCTGGGCTATGTTGATAGTGTGGTGAACTTGGGTTGGTAGACAACGACGTGCATAAAAGTTAGGTGGTTGTGTTGCCGCCAAAACACGTTAAAGGCTGGAGAAATTCGGGAAAATATAGAAAAAACTACGTGTAAATGTATTAAAAGGAGTGATTTTGTGGTGGCAGATTATGAAAATGAGGTTAACAATTGTCTGACGAAGAAATAATGACGTTAAATTCTGTGGGAAGCGGCTAAAAATGATCAGTGATGTGAGAAAAACGGAAATGGAAATAAAGCAAAAGTTATTAGAACTAGCCGAAATGGTTGTTTAATAGGTGAAAGGAACTTGTGAACTAGAAACGGTGGATTTTATAGCAGCGGTAGTGTTGAAAGTGGAAAAAAAAATTTTTTGGTTATGGTTTGGAAGTGGGTTACGTAGGTTATTATATACTCAATAATATGTACAGGCCAACCGCAAATTAGAACAGCATGCCACCCTCCACCTTAAAAAACTATCCATTCTCCTGGTTTCCCACCTCCGGAAAGGCAACTCACTCACCCTTCACAACCTTTCCAGCAAACCTCAACCTCCTCTCATTGCACACAGACCCAGTCTTTCCCATGTACTTAATCTCCCACTTCCAGCTCCACTCCCTCCAAAACCTCAAAATTCCAATCAACACAATCTGGAACCACAACACCCTAATTCAGTAGTTAGCCTTTCCTCCAAACCTCTCTCCCAATCTGAAACCTCTGTCCTGTCCAAAGGCCTCACCTTCAGCCCCACTCCCAGATTCAACCAAACAGCCCTCGTCAAAGCTTTACTGTCCTACACTCGTACTCTCTGCTGGAAATATCACTTTGCCACGAAGAAAAATGATCCTAATCCTACTTCTAATGATCCAACACCCCAAGACACCATCCAAATTGAACCCTGCCTGGAACAGTTCCGTCCTCCGTCACAGCAGGACCCACCTCCTCTTCCTCAAAATCACCCCCTCCAAACCTTCCAGGAATTTCTGACTTCCAGCCTTGCCTCTCAATCCTTCTTAAAAAACCTTAATCCTACTCCCAACACCACCACTGCTGAAACCCAAGCTATCCGTGATCTGAAGGCTGACCGTTCCATTGTCATTCTTCCGGCGGACAAGGGTTCCACAACTGTGGTACTCGATCGTCGGGAGTATGTGGCTGAGGGACTGTGTCAGCTTTCAGACACCACCACATAAAAAGTTTGCCAAGGTAATCCCATTCCTGATGTCCAGGCGGAGCTTCAAGGAATCCTCAGAACCTTAGGCCCGCTACAAACCCTTTCACCTGACTCCATCAACCTCCTGACCCCACCGGCACCCCGCACCCCTACCTTCTACCTTCTTCCTAAAATTCATAAACCCAATCATCCCGGCCGTCCCATTGTAGCTGGTTACCAAGCCCCCACAGAACGTATTTCTGCCTACGTAGATAAACTCCTTCAACCCATTACATGCAATCTCCCATCCTTCATCAAAGACACCAACCACTTTCTCGAATGCCTGGAATCCTTACCCAGTCCTTTACCCCCGGAAACCATCCTTGTAACCATTGATGCCACTTCTTTATACACAAATATTCCACACGTCCAGGGACTCGCTGCAATGGAGCACTTCCTTTCACGCCCATCACCTGCCACCCTACCTAAAACCTCTTTCCTAATTACCTTAGCCAACTTCATCCTGACCCACAACTTCATCACTTTTGAAGGCCAGACATACCAACAATTAAAGGGAACAGCCATGGGTACCAGCATGGCCCCCTCGTATGCCAACCTATTCATGGGTCGCTTATAGGAAGCCTTCTTGGTCACCCAGGCCTGCCAACCCAAAGTTTGGTACAGATTTATTGATGACATCTTCATGATCTGGACTCACAGTGAAGAACAACTCCAGAATTTCCTCTCCAACCTCAACTCCTTTGGTTCCATCAGATTCACCTGGTCCTACTCCAAATCCCATGCCACTTTCCTTGACGTTGACCTCCATCTGTCCAATAGCCAGCTTCACACGTCCGTCCACATCAAACCCACCAACAAGCAACAGTACCTCCATTATGACAGCTGCCACCCATTCCACATCAAACGGTCCCTTCCCTGCAGCCTAGGTCTTCGTGGCAAACGAATCTGCTCCAGTCCGGAATCCCTGAACCATTACACCAACAACCTGAAAACAGCTTTCCCATCCCGCAACTACCCTCCTGACCTGGTACAGAAGCAAATAACCAGAGCCCCTTCCTCATCCCCTCAAACCCAGAACCTCCCACAGAAGAACCACAAAAGTGCCCCACTTGTGACAGGATACTTTCCGGGACTGGATCAGACTCTGAATGTGGCTCTCCAGCAGGGATAAGACTTCCTCAAATCCTGCCCTGAAATGAGATCCATTCTTCATGAAATCCTCCCCAGTCCACCAAGAGTGTCTTTCCGCCGTCCACCTAACCTTCGTAAACTCTTAGTTCATCCCTATGAAATCCCCAAACCACCTTCCCTACCCTCTGGCTCCTACCCTTGTAACCGCCCCCGGTGTAAAACCTGTCCCATGCACCCTCCCACCACCACCACCTACTCCAGTCCTGTAACCCGGAAGGTGTACACGATCAAAGGCAGAGCCACGTGTGAAAGCACCCACGTGATTTACCAACTAACCTGCCTACACTGTGAAGCTTACTATGTGGGAATGACCAGCAACAAACTGTCCATTCGCATGAATGGACACAGGCAGACAGTGTTTGTTGGTAATGAGGATCACCCTGTGGCTAAACATGCCTTGGTGCATGGCCAGCTCATCTTGACACAGTGTTAAACCGTCCGGGTTATCTGGATACTTCCCACTAATACCAACCTGTCAAAACTCCGGAGATGGGAACTTGCCCTTCAGTATATCCTCTCTTCTCGTTATCCGCCAGGCCTCAACCTCCACTAATTTCAAGTTGCCGCCGCTCATACCTCACCTGTCTTTCAACAACATCTTTGCCTCTTTACTTCCGCCTCGACTGACATCTCTGCCCAAACTCTTTGCCTTTACAAATGTCTGCTTGTGTCTGTGTATGTGCGGATGGATATGTGTGTGTGTACGAGTGTATACCCGTCCTTTTCTCCACCTAAGGTAAGTCTTTCCGCTCCCGGGATGTGAATGACTCCTTACTCTCTCCCTTAAAACCCACATCTTTTTGTCTTTCCCTCTCCTTCCCTCTTTCCTGACGAAGCAACCGTTGGTTGGGAAAGCTAGAATTTTGTGTGTATGTTTGTGTGTCTATCGACCTGCCAGCGCTTTCATTTGGTAAGTCTCATCATCTTATATAGACACACACACGCACATGTGCACGCACTCTCTCAGAGTAAATGTCCGTACAGGTCCATAGAATACACATACCAAATAAAAAAGTTAAAAAAAAGGATGTCTACAGAATTTTTTGCAGACAATAGTGCTAGAATGTATAGTAAGAGAGAGAAATGTGAGTAGAAGAACTCATCCACAATCCAAAATGTGTATCAAAAACTTTATCTGTGTGTGTGCTGTAGCATCTCGTGTATCACTGAGACCAAAAACACCACCTAATATGTATAACTCGACAGATTTATTACTATACAGTGCCATGATGTTTGTGAGGCACAATATGTGTTTAAAAGAAATCAGATCCATCAAAACACAGGTTTAGATGAAATGCAAAGAAACTGAATAATTTCAACTCTTGACTTTCTTGATATTATAGTTCAAAAACTTGTACAAATGTGAGCAAATTTTGCAATAAAACTTGGGAAAATAGTCAATTTAGCAAAACAGTAAAACAACTGAATATGATTAAGAATCAAAATTGACTAAAGTAAATGGGCATATCAGAGGAGCCTCAGAACAACTGAAAGAAAGCAGCAAGAAAGTTTAGTATAGACATTTCTCTAATGTAGTCTGCATACAACTTAGACAGCAGCTATCCCACCACTGAATTTTTGTTACTAATGTACAACACTTAATGAACTGGTGTGAACAATGAGAAAAATTGAAAAAAAATCTGCATATTAACATAATTTGTAGGTTGGCATATCTGTTCAAATAAATCAAACCCCTAAGAATATCGGAATCTCCTAGACTGATACTTGATTATTTCTGTCCGCTCATTTCACACACATCTAGCGCCTGAGGGTTACTCACTGATTTTGCTCTACTCATATTGTGTTCATTGTCTACATAATTTTTATTCTTACTCGTGTAGTCATACACTGATATCGTGCAAAATTCAGTTAAGGTGGTGAGGTTTGTTACACGCTGCATTCAGTCAGGGTGATTCCCATTTTAGTCACTTCTAACTGAACACTATCAAATGCTTATGCAGTGAGAAAAATGAGGGCACTGATTTTTAATTATGATCTAAACACACATGGAGAACTAATCACTTGCTTACACTGAAATCATATCTTGTCTTAAACAAGGATGATATGAAACTTCTTATCACCCGCATATTAATAACAAAAATGGCTATATAAACAAATGATGCGAAAAAACTGACACTCTGAGCGATATTTAGGAAATAACAACACACTCTACAGCTAAACTCTCCATATCAGTGGTCTTAGTTTCGTCACCTATCTCATTATGACTTCAGACTGACAGATCGTACACGAATGTTAATTCACAATTTTCTGCAATAGAAACAGTATTTGTTTTACTACATAACAGTTCAGAGCATGAAACTTCCTGGCACACAGTTTCAATCTGCCAGGAAGTTCCATAACAGTGCACGCTCCGCTGCAGAGTGAAAATCTCATTCTGGAGTTCAGAGCATTTTCATGGCTTAAAGATTTCAGTATCATCAAGGCTAAACTTAAAAAAAGTTGTCTTGTAAAATAATTTTTTTCTGGTCGATTTACTATTGAGGAGCTGTAAATTAGTTATTTATATACATAATTTACAGAGTTGTACACATTATGCTTTCAGAGCATCTGTCTCCAACACCAAAGAAGTTATTACAAGAGAGGAAACTTCCCTTACTACTACTGGCAAGGAAAACACCATTGGCAAAGTCGCTGTCAATGCCAGATATGGATAACAGAGTGAAAAAACGTCAACGACTTATGGTGTAAGTTTCTCATGATGCAGATATTTCACAAAATTATGCATGCGAAAATTGTTGTACCTGTTATCTGTTACATACTGATAACTTCTTTTTAGAATTCATGTGCTGTATCCCATTTTAGTGGGCAGTATGTACAAATTTGAAAATTTTTGGACTAAATGGTGTAGTAGTAGTAGTAGTAGTAGTAGTAGTAGTAGTAAAATTATCAGCATCAAATAATCCATTCAATCTGTAGTATAATGCAGCTTCAGGACATCATGCAACTTATTCTTCTGAATACATCAGGTAAAAATACTGAAGTTCACAATTTATGAAGTGGAGTTTGAGATTAACAATAAACTTTAAATTTTAAGACAATTTATGTTTGTTAATATGTAAGAACAGTGTTATACATTTTTTATCATCTTGGATTTCTTGTGTTATCTCGTAATTTTTAGAGTGATGACTATTAAATGAAAAGAGTAATTAATACTGTTCATTTCCATATTCGAGGTCAGTTTATTATTAGATGAAAATTCAATATTCATTATTTATACTTAATTGACAGTCTTGCTTTCCTGCAATGTGACCATCTTCCCCATACAAACCTTTCCTCCCTCATCCAATATTTCCTGTCCATGCAGTAACAATATGACAAGTCTCAGGTGAATCATTAATTCAAGTGTTTTCATATATGATATGGTCTGCATCTGAATCCTTTTGATAAGAGAATACTTGCAGAATTAAATGTAAGAAACATCCTGTGTGAACAAATTGCCATCAATCCCATCTCAGTGTTCACCACTGTCTTCAGTGCCTTTTTGGAATAAATTAGTCTGATAAACAAAGTTCCATGGTAAGTATAACAACTGTTGGTACAAGTACTAGTAAAGCACAATACTACTATTTGGATGATCTATGAATCCGAAAGAATACTCATTTAGTATCTTCCCTCAAACCATTTGAAGTCTTGTACCTAAAAAGCATGGATTTGTTACATCTGTGCAGCAAAATGAAAGAGCAAGTGGAGTATGGTACAGTTGTGGTTATGATTGTAGCATCAAATGCAAAGTATAGATACACAGTAAGTTCTGAGACTACCAAAAATTGAGTTCAAAATTATGTAAAAAGAATTTATCATAATATCAGTTCTCTCTAGTCACACACTAGCAGCACCAATTATAGAGGCACTGGAATACTTCGACAAATCTTCAACAGTATTGCTTTTCAGTACTGCCATGATCTTTCACTGAATCAGTGCAACTTCCTCAACATGATCTCCCTCGAGGGAAGTTCAGACTTGGGCAAAGAACATGAAGTCTGCTCTACCAAATAAGATAAACTGGAGGAGGGGGCACATTAATATGTATCCTATCCCTGTTTTACCCAAACCAGATTGACAAGAATGCTACATTGAGCTCGCACACTGTCGTGCAAGGAAAACATAAGACACTCACATTTTGTGTTCAACAATGAAGTCTTCCACATAGCATATCCTCATTACAGTCTTGGCATGATAATTCCTACAGAATCAAAATAGGATGAGTGTGCTGTTCAATATTGATTTCAATGCATGCAGGTGATCCATTTAAAGTAACTGAACATTGATTGACTTCAAACCCCCCCCCCCCCCTCTACACACACACACACACACACACACACAGTACCAGTGAGTATGCTGTCCATGCATTGAATGGGCAAGGCGCATGAGATATCTGACTTCAAATGGGGGCAGATTGTTATGACCAGAGGCTCGGAACAAGCATTTCAGAAACTGCATGACTTCTCAGGTGTTCGAAGAGTGACGTGGTGAGTGTCTTCAACAAGAAGCGAAACAGAGTGAAACCAAGCTGAGACATTGTGAGGTTGGGTGGCCACCTCTCATTACGGATGTCATGCGTCGTAAGCTAGGCAGACTGGTAAAACAGAGGAGTTGGTGAACTCTGATGGAATTAACATCAGACTTTAATGCTGGGGAGAGTACATGTGTGTCTGAAAACACAGTGCACTGAACACTCTTGAGGATGGACCTCCACATCCAGTGACCTGTGAGCATGTCAACATTGACACAACAACATCAGCAACTATGACTGAAATGACCACCATGTGACCATCAGCACTGGATGTTGACACAATGGCAGAGCACTGCAAGGTCTGCTTCTTCATCATGCTAGTGGGAGGACGTGAATCTGTAGTCTCCTAGGGGAGCAGCTCTTTGTCAAACCTGAACTGCAGGATTGAGGCAAGCTGGTGGTGGCTCCATTATGCTCTGGGGAACATTCATGTGGGTATCTGTGGATCAAGCGGAACTTGTGCAAGGCATCATAATAGCCAAGGAGTATTATTCGCTGGTTGTACACCACGTACACCCCTTCGTGACAACTATGTTTCTCAACGGCAGTGACAATTTCCAACAAGATAACGCACCATGACACAAGCCCAGGACTGTGATGGAGTGATTTGAGGAATGCAGTTGCAAGATCCAATTGATGTGCTGCTCCCCCTCCCCCTCCCCCCAACCCGATCAAACATATATGGGATGACTGCATGTGATGCTGTATGGAATTACAAGGTGTAAGAGGAAGGCAAGCATTACACAAAGCTTCTTTTTCATGCAAAAATTAAGTCTCAGAACTTACTGAGCCTTGTGCTTACACTAAATCTATTAGAAGGTTATGTTATATTGTTCAACCAGTAAACGATAGAGGAGATGGGCTATAAATATAAAAATCAGCATTAAGTCCTAAACTCAACAGGTTAGAGAATATTTTGTTGAATGTGCCCTAAAACGCTGGCCTGGGAGGCAGGTATGTAGCACCTCTGAACTCATCATGGAGGAGACAAGGGAAATTACATGTTGCACAAAATGAAGAGGAATGGATAGGGAGAGGGAAACAGAACAGAGGAAAGCAGTGACTGAAGAGAGGCAAGCAAGAGTCTGGATTGGTTTAGTGACATAGGCACCAGGGGATAGGGGTGAAGGTTGGTGTGGGACAAGGGCTAGTGGAGATTGAGGTCATGAACAACTGCAGATTTAAACAACAGTGTTGCAGAAGAATAATTTCCATCTGCCTAATGAATTACAACTTTTCTAACAAAAAATGGTATTAGGGGTCAGGGCAAGAAACAATATGACACAGATTGTGTATCAACCAATGACGTCATTGTGCACAGCAGTGTGTTTTATAACTGGAGCATCAACTGTGTTCTCTGCCAAAGTCTGTTAGTGCCCATCAATTTTAATTAACAGCTGGTTGGTAGGCGTACAAGACTGCAAAGCTAACAGTGGAAGTGGTATAAAACTCCTTTCACAGGTTGCTAAGTCTCTAACACGGTAGGATACACCTGCGGAAGAACTGAACAGGATACACTTGCTTGGTGCATAGGACATGTCTTGCACCTGGATCTTCCACAGGGATATGACTCTTGTGGTAAGGGGTTGGGAGTAGGAGTGAATTCAGGATGGGCCAAGATATTTTGTAGATAAGGTGGGCAGTCGAATACACTTTGGGAGGACTGGGAAAGAGTGTTTTTTTTGTGTGTGTGTGTGTGTGTGTGTGTGTGTGTGTGTGTGTGTGTGTGTGTGTGTGTGTGTGTGTGATAGTTGTCATCTCTGAGCCCACCGATATGGAGTCTTGTGCAGGTGAACACCAGTCTATTCCTGAATCCTGTGAATGATAACTAATTAAAGTAGCAGGGTGAGCAGTTTGGCTTTTTGGGTGGGGACAATATATAAGACCTGGCACTGTCTGCTGAAACACATGTGTACGCACACATGAGTGAGAAGACTGATATAGACTGTGTTTCTAGTTACTCCTAGGGCATCAGACTATAACTATGGCAGGTGGGTAGGATTATATTAATGATGTATGGCAGAAGCATAATGTAGCCCCTCTACCATGGTGTCTGACTGTAGCTATGTGGTCCACACTGGAGACTTGACTTGCCTTGTAGCACCCTCTGTGTGTATGACTGTGTACCAAATCTCTGGGCAGAGTCAGTGTGCTCTTTCCCCTGAGAGGCGAGGGGGAGGAGAAGCTGATGAGGTTTTTTATATATGAACTCTTCACGGGTTGTCAGCCGAGTAGCATCGTCATCTCGTAGCAACGTTTTGATGGAATGTGTCTCCGTCATCTTCATGCGAAGTGTCTGGACATCATCGATCGTGGCTGAGATCTCTGCTGGAGCGCTTCCTGGTGCCGGCCAATCACACACCTGCAGAATCACCCAATGTGCCTGGAGCGGCTGGTGGTGGGGGGGATGCGTGTGTGGGGTTCGTGTCCCAGCATCCATCTCTGTCTGCTCCGTCCATGGCTCTTGGTGGACCTGAAAGTTCCTCTTTGATTTTCCTGATTCCAGACTCCCAGGCTGTGCCGAGATGGTAGCCACTGTCACGGTTGATTAGGTTGTTGGGTAACTGTATTTCTATGGACTCTTTGATTATTGAGTCCCAGAATCCATTTGTACTGCATATTTTCTATGTGTGTTCAGATTGAAGGTGTGCTTCTCTTCAATACTATGCTCGGACACAGCAGATTTGTTGGTCTGACCCAAGTGTACATGCCTGATGCTTTCACTGCGGCACTGTGAGATGCAAAGCTACGTCTGTCCTATATATTGCATCCCACATTCGCATCCGATCTTGTACACACTAGGTGCCGTCAGACCTAGTGGATCCTTGGTTGAACCAAGAAGATCTTTGATTTTTCCTGCTGCGTGGAAAATGGTCTTCACTTTATTTCTTGAGAATTCTCATGATCTTGGTCGTTGGAGGACCCGCGTATGTCAAGAACGCACAGCCCATTGCTTCGTCTTCATCCGGTCTCGCTTCTCTCAGTTGAAGTTTTAGGAAACTAGTAATTTTTGCCACATATTTCTTGTTGACTGAACAGAAATTTCATTTTGTGTATTTGCTTCAATACTTACAGGGAATTTGTAATTCTGTAGCTCAACAGATTAAAAGTCTGTTAGCACGTTTAATTTAAAGTTAATTGTTCACCGTCCTGTAATACATTGCACCAGTCACAATGCAGCCCCTCTGTGAATGCTGTTCTCAAACACAGTATGAGTTGCTTGATGTTTGTAAGCAGATAGAAACTGCCATGACTACTGTCATGGACCTTGCCGTTGGTGGGGAGGCTTGCGTGCCTCAACGACACAGATAGCCGTACCGTAGGTGCAACCACAACGGAGGGGTGTCTGTTGAGAGGCCAGACAAACATGTGGTTCCTGAAGAGGGGCAGCAGCCTTTTCAGTAGTTGCAGGGGCAACAGTCTGGATGATTGACTGATCTGTCCCTGTAACGCTAACCAAAACGGCCTTGCTGTTGTGGTACTGCGAATGGCTAAAATCAAGGGGAAACTACAGCCGTAATTTTTCCCGAGGGCATGCAGCTTTACTGTATGATTCAATGATGATGGCGTCCTCTTGGGTAAAATATTCTGGAGGTAAAATAGTCCCCCATTTGGATCTCCGGGTGGGGAATACTCAGGAGGACGTCGTTATCAGGAGAAAGAAAACTGGCGTTCTACGGATCGGACTGTGGAATGTCAGATGCCTTAATTGGGCAGGTAGGTTAGAAAATTTAAAAAGGGAATATAGTGGGAATTAGTGAAGTTCGGTGGCAGAAGGAACAAGACTTTTGCTCAGGTGAATACAGGGTTATAAATACAAAATCAAATAGGGGTAATGTAGGAGTAGATTTAATAATGAATTAAAAAATAGGATTGCAGGTAAACTACTGCAAACAGAATAGTAAACGCATTATTGTGGCCAAGATAGACATGAAGCCCATGCCTACTACAGTAGTACAAGTTTATATGCCAAATAGCTCTGCAGATGATGAAGAAATTGATGAAATGTGTGATGAGGTAAAAGAGGGTGACTGGAATTCAGTAGTAGGAAAAGGGAGAGAAGGAAACATAGTAGGTGAATATGGATTGGGGCTATGAAATGAAAGAGGAAGATGCCTGGTAGAATTTTGCACAGAGCCTAACTTAATCATAGCTAACACTTGGTTCAAGAATCATGAAAGAAGGTTGTTTACATGGAAGAAGCCTGGAGATACTAAAAGGTATCAGATAGATTATATAATGGTAAGACAGAGATTTAGGAACCAGGTTTTAAATTGTAAGACATTTCCAGGGGCAGATGTGGACTCTGACCACAATCTATTGGTTATGAACTGTAGATTAAAACTGAAGAAACTGCAAAAAGGTGGGAATTTAAGGAGATGGGACCTGGATAAACTGAAAGAACCAGAGGTTGTACAGAGTTTCAGGGAGAACATAAGGGAACAATTGACAGGAATGGGGGAAAGAAATATAGTAGAAGGAGAATGTGTAGCTTTGAGGAATGAAATAGCGAAGGCAGCAGAGGATCAATTAGGTAAAAAGATGAGGGATAGTAGAAATCCTTGGGTAACAGAAGAGATACTAAATTTAATTGATGAAAGGATAAAATACAAAAATGCAGTAAGTGAAGCAGGCAGAAAGGAACACAAACATCTCAAAAATGAGGTCGACAGGAAGTGCAAAATGGCTAAGCAGGGATGGCTAGAGGACAAATATAAGGATATAGAGGCTTATCTCATGAGGGGTAAGATCGATACTACCTACAGGAAAATTAGAGAGACCTTTGGAGAAAGGAGAACCACTTGTATGAATATCAAGAGCTCAGATGGAAACCCAGATCTAAGCAAAGAAGGGAAAGCGGAATGGTGGAAGGAGTATACAGATGGTCTATACAAGGGCGATGTTCTTGAGGACAAAATTATGGAAATGGAAGAGGATGTAGATGAAGATGAAATGGGAGATATTATACTGCGTGAAGAGTTTGACAGAGCACTAAAAGACCTAAGTCGAAACAAGGCCCTGGGAGTAGACAACATTCCATTAGAACTACTGACAGCCTTGGGAGAGCCAGTCCTGACAAAACTCTACCATCTGGTGAGAAAGATGTATGAGACAGGCGAAATTCCCTCAGACTTCAATAAGAATATAATAATTTCAATCCCAAAGAAAGCAGGTGTTGAAAGATGTGAAAATTACTATCAGTTTAATAAGTCACGGCTGCAAAATACTAACGTGAATTCTTTACAGACAAATGGAAAAACTGGTAGAAGCCGACCTCGGCGAAGATCAGTTTGGATTCCATAGAAATGTTGGAACACGTGAGGCAATACTGACCCTACGACTTATCTTAGAAGAAAGATTAAGGAATGGCAAACCTACGTTTCTAGCATTTGTAGACTTAGAGAAAGCTTTTGACAATGTTGAATGGAATACTCTCTTTCAAATTCTGAAGGTGTCAGGGGCAAAATACAGGGAGCGAAAGGCTATTTACAATTTGTACAGAAAGCAGGTGGCAGTTATAAGAGTCGAGGGATATGAAAGGGAAGCAGTGGTTGGGAAGGGAGTGAGACAGGGTTGTAGCCTGTCCCTGATGCTATTCAATCTGTATACTGAGCAAGCAGTAAAGGAAATGAAAGAAAAGTTTGGAGTAGATATTAAAATCCAGGGAGAAGAAATAAGAACTTTGAGGTTCGCCGATGACATTGTAATTCTGTCAGAGACAGCAAAGGACATGGAAGAGAAGTTGAACGGAATGGACAGTGTCTTGAAAGGAGTGTATAAGATGAACATCAACAAAAGCAAAATGAGGATAATGGAATGTAGTCGAATTAAGTCGGGAGATGCTGAGGGAATTAGGTTAGGAAATGAGACACTTAAAGTAGTAAAGGAGTTTTGCTATTTGGGGAGCAAAATAACTGATGATGGTTGAAGTAGAGTGGATATCAAATGTAGACTGGCAATGGTAAGGAAAGCGTTTCTGAAAAAGAGAAATTTGTTAACATCGAGTACAGATTTAAGTGTCAGGAAGTCGTTTCTGAAATTATTTGTATGGAGTGTAGCCATGTATGGAAATGAAATATGGGCTATAAATAGTTTGGACAAGAAGAGAATAGAAGCTTTCAAAATGTGGTGCTACAGAAGAATGCTGAAGATTAGATGGGCAGATCACATAACTAATGAAGAGGTATTGAATAGAATTGTGGAGAAGAGGAGTTTGTGGCACAACTTGACTAGAAGGAGGGTAAAAACTGTAGAGGGAGACCAAGAGATGAATACACTATGCAGATTCAGAAGGATGCGGGTTGGAGTAAGTACTAAGAGATGAAGAAGCTTGCACAGGATAGAGTAGCATGGAGAACTGCATCAAACCAGTCTCAGGACTGAAGACCACAACAACAACACTGTCAAATAATTGGCAGCTGCTGCAAATCGATGTGTTGGAAGAGCTCCTCCTGAGAGTTATGTACCTGTGTTACCAATGGTACCTCAAGCACTACTCTGTTCTGTGGGTCCTGTCTCGTCTGTAGGAAGTATGGATCTGTCATTACTTTCCATTGACGTGAGTGGCTTCTCAATGGTAGATCTAGGCATCCTAGACAGGATAAACGGGTCTAGGGTGGACAATATGTTATACTGATCCCCTTCAACCAACAAGCTTCAGGTACTGCCTACCACTGAAACAGAGCCAGTGCGACTCACTTCACCTGTTTTGGGCAAACCAGCTTTGTCACGTGTCAAGAGGAGGCAACCACAACAGGGTAGGGGACTGTTAATCATTGGCAATTGTGACATATGGCGAATAATGGTACCTCTCAGGGAAATGGTAGCAAGTAACAGGAAAGAGCAGCAAGTGTACTCAGTTCGTAGGCCTGGGCACGTTGGAGATGCTATTCGAAGAGCAACTGACACAAGGTACAACCAACTGCAGATAATTTGGTATGCAGGGGAGCAAATGATGCCGATCATCTGGGCTGTGAATTCATACTTGGATCATTCCAGTGACTGACAGAGAAAGTTGAGAGGATCAGCCTTGTGCGTGCAGTTCAAACAAAGCTCACAATTTGCAGCATTAGGTGAAGAACTGATAGTGGCCCACTGGTTCTGAGTCAAGTGGAAGGAGTGAACCAGAGACTTTAAAGATTCTGTGACAAGCTAGACTGTGGCTTCCTAGACTTGGACTGTAGGGGTTGAGAGCTAAAGGGTCCCCACATCAGAGACTGCTTCCCAGGTACCCGACTGTGTGTTGTATGCACACAAGGGTTTTTGGATAAGGTGGGACTCCATCCACTCCAGATAACGTCAGCTGTAGGAGATGCAGGAGTATATGTGTAAGATCCAAAAGAATTCTCCTCTGCAAGGGAGAGTATTAAAATCCTTGTACTTAATTGTCAAAACCTTCACAACGAAGTGCCAGAGTTTGAAGTGCTTCTGAAAAGCACTGAAATGCTTAACTCTGTTTTAAAATGTTCCTTTATAATGGAAAACCCAGGAGAAATGCCACAATTTAATCCTTGTAAGTACTACTGAAAAGATGAGTGAAATCCGTATTAGTGTCAGAGGCCTTGAGAAGAAGTTGGTACTGTTAAAACTGAACACAGTTCCAGGGCCTGACAGAATCCCTATCAGATTCTACACTGAATTTGTCTCTGAGTTAGCCCCATGTACCAATAAATCCTATTGTGGCCCCCTCAAACAAAAAAAAACCATGTCCTGTAGTAGAAGAAATCAGATGTTTACAAGAAGGGTGATAGAAGTGACCCACAAAATTACTGTCCAATATCCTTGACACCAATTTGTTGTAGAATCTTAAACATATTCCGATTTCAAATGTAATGAAATCTTTATGACCACCTCTAGGCTAACCATCATGGATACTTAAAACATTGATCATGCAAAACCTAATTCTTACTTTCCTCACATGACATACTGAAAAGCCTTGGATAAGGCAATCAGGTAGATGAATCATTTCTTGAGTTTCAGAAAGCATTTGATTCGGTACCAGATATCCAGTTATTGTCAAAACTATGATTTATGGGGTATCCAGTGAAATTTGTGACAGTATTCTTTGTTATGGAGGACAAAGCTTATCATCTTGGATGGAGAGTCATCATCAGATGTAGAAATAGCTTTGAATGTGCCCCAGGGAAGTGTTGGGACCCAAGGTGTGTTCATGTTGTATGCTAAGGACATTGCATACAATATTAATAGTAATCTGACTTCTTGCACATGATGCAGCCATCTATAATGAAGTACTGTCTGAGAGGAGCTGTATCAGTTTCACATCTTATCAAGATCTAAGTGGTGCAAATATTGGCAACTTACTTTAAATATTAAAAAAAATTAATTAGGCACTTCACTAAATGAAAAAAACCTAGTATCCTATGACAATAATATCAATTACTCACAGTTGGAATCAGCCAACTTATCAAATACCTGGATATAACAATTTGTGGGAATATGAAATTGGAATGATCACATAGGCTCAGTCATGGGTAAAGCAGATCGCAGACTCTGGTTTACGGTAGAACATTGGTGAATGCAATCAGTCTACAAAAGTAAGATAGGATGTATCCTGTGTCATGCGCTTCAGCAGAGTGTATATGAACACACAAATGTAACTCCCCACCCACCCATCGGCAACACATGCCTATATTCTTGTGTGCAATCAATCATAAAGATGCCAAATGGCATCCTGCACTACATTTTTCCAAGCATCTTCCACCTTTCGAAGTAGTCAGACAACGGTTGTTGCAGGTACTGAAAAATGAGTAAGTTCCTGCTTCTCATATTCCACATGTTCAACTGGCAAGAGACCTGGTGACTTTATGGGCTTGGGCAATTGTTGTACATGACGAAGAGCAAATTGCATTGCAGCAGCCATAAGTAGACATGCCTTATCCTGCTGAAAAAGAATTTGACCTTCCTATCAAAGAAATGACAGTAGCTGGAGATACCAACCTGTGCAGTGTAGCAGAAACACCAAATGTAAATGACAGTTGCCCACTCCATGAAGCCTAGGATTGGAACAGTGTGTCACAGATGAATGCACTCTGAAATAGGCATATCACCAGGTCTATGCCATATATATGTACATCCATCACTCACATACAGTCAGTATATACTCTAATCACAGAAGATGACAGAGCACCATCTTACTCTCCAATCAACTCTTTTATGACACCTAAGTATCCATGCTTGACACTGCCATGGTGCCAGTGGTAGCCTGGCCAGAGGCACATGTGATCATAATCTTGCTGCAACCAGATGGTCCCTAGTGGTCCCTCATGACACGATGGGCATATGTACTACAAGAACATACAGAACTTGGTCTACAGATGTGGGAATGTTACACAGACCACTGTTGAAAGCAGCATCAATCACCTATACACTGTGCCCAACATGTGCAGCAATCTCTCAATATGTTCATCCAGCTTCCCACATGCCCACTACAGGAGTACGTACTCATTAGTGGGGCATGGTTGTACCCAGAATGAATGTTGCAAACACACTTCACCTCTAAACCCACAACAGTTACTTCTGCAGAGTCAAAATAGAGGATACACAGACAGGCCTCCTGAAAGCCATCTGATTGCTGATGACCCTGATACATGAATCTCAAACACTGACTCCTCGGTATGTACATATTATACCCTGGTGCCACTGAACATAGACCTTGAGGGTGCTGCCTTTTGTTTCTTGCCAGTATATATGTAACACTTTCCAGAGAGAAGAGAAATTTGTTTGTTTCACCAGAACATTAGAAGGCGGAAAAATATGGTAAATGAGATTGTCAGGAAGATGTGAAAAACACCTTAGTGATAGATGTTCTGTCTCTCTCTGAACACCATGTAAACCACAGTAACTGAGAAGGTAAATATCAGGGATTATACAGTGGCATCATTTTCATGTAGAGTTAACGTGGAAAAATGAGGGGTTGCAACATATGTAAATGTTGGACACAGTCAAAAATTTTAAAACAAGCAGTCTTTGGCATAGATCAGAAACTAGAAGCATGTGCTTGTGAGTTGATACTGCACGATACTTCTCTTACAATTGTAATTGTAACAGTCAGCAGATCCCCTCTCAAAAACTTTGTTACTTATGAGAAATACAGACGAGTGACAGAGATACCTGGCAGACAGGAAGAAATGATTAGTAGTTTGTGGAGGTTTAAATATGGGTTTCTTAAGATTCTGACACGAAAAATGAACTGATATCGTTATTTGACTGTTTTACTGTGATTTTAGGGGTAGCTTTTCCAACTTGTCTACAGCAAGATAGCAGGACCCTGATTGATAACATTTTTATAGACAATTTTCACCAAGTTGTAACAAATAATGTGCACCCAGTTGTTAATGGACTACCTGATCATGATGCACAATTAATGGAAATAAACAATGTAGCAATTAACAGCTTTCAGGTATGTTCATTCAAAGCAGGGAGGCTTATTAAACAAAAGAGGGTGCAATGTTTCAAACCTAAGTTAAAAGAAATGCTATGGGCTGAAGTCTACACAGGGTGAATCAGAACTTAGACAAACTTTAGGTTGTTGAGGGATAGCTTCTGAGTATTATGGTGTAAGGGACTCAAGATGTCCAGTGGCTAGTAACAGATTTACTTCATTTCATTTGGTTTCTTGCTCCATTTAGCTTTAGATTTGTATTGCACTGAAAATATGGCTCAACAGTGCAAATGTCAACAGTATGGGCTGTGTGTGTCTTGTTCATATTCTCACTGTACCAGCTATTGCCCTCTTTGATTCATTGTCTTCAAGTTTGCAGTCAGTACTGCTCAGTTCTGTCCATGGTTTTGCACTCCAGCAGTGTTAACTGTGTGTCAGCAGTGATACAAGCAGTATTATGAGTAGGTTTACTGATAGAGTTGGTTGATATGCACCTCATTTATGGGTTAATGAATAAAAGGGAAGAGCCAGCATGACAACACAAAGCTGAGCTGTCCCCACAGCTACATCAGCCACATTAACAGTACACCGACGAGAAACCAAATCCTGCGTTTTGTGTTATACATTTTCATGATTACGTATTACAGGCTTTTTGATTGTTGTGAAGATAGTTTCCCTAACGAAACCATTGGCATAACAAACTGAATAAATCATTATTACATTTTTATTCTGTAATGAACCTCTGGAGACCTTTCGCCCCCCCTATACCAAAATGCTTGGACAATATCCTTGATGCTTGGCTGATACCCTCGAACAACTTCTGAAATTTGTCAGTGGAGTTCTGGTTGACCTTGTATGGAAAGAGTGTGTAATAGGAAATGCAATACATTTCATAGTAAATCTTTGTCAATGTTTGACAGTAGAGTTTCTAAAAAGTTATCCAGAAATCCATTAAAAAAATGAGTCCATGGCTGAGTAAGGGATTAAAAATCTCATGTAGGAGGAAAAGGGAAATTTATGTAGAGGCCAGAATGAGTCAAGCTGCTACATTACTTACGTTCTACAAAAAATACTGTAATATTGTAAGGAAGGTCATTAAATTGTTCAGAGATATGAACATCCTGCCAGAAATCAATAATGCAGACAATATATTTGGTATTGTGGAATGGGAGATGGGACAACCACTCAGGGTACAAGACACCACAACAGTTAAACTAAATGGCAATGTTATGACTGGTAATTCACAAGTTGCAAATACTTGTAACAATCAAATTCTAAATGTAGCAGTAAAGGAGTAAGAGACAATATTAAAAATGTCATTCCACAAAATTTTAAGCAACTATTAGTAGCACCAACACCTTTCAATGAAAATAACAGAACTAAAAAAAATCTAAAAACAAAACATCATATGGTGTTCATGAAACTAAAATACAAATTTCTGAAAGAATGAGTAATGATGTAATGTATCACTGGCATAGGAGATTTTTGATATACCTGAAAATATGCTTTTGTTAAACCTCTTCATGAAGATGACAAAGTCTCAAACAATTACTGTCCTCTTCCTTACTGACATGTTTTTCCTACACATCTGAAAAAGGTAATGTACTGAAAAGTAGTCTGACACTTGAGTAGAAACAAATTACTTAGCGTATCGCAGTTTGGATTCCAGAAGGGAAGCTTGACTGAGAGTGCAGTTTATACATTCTCACCAGATACTACAAGCCTCAAATAATAAACAAATTGTCAGTTGGTATTTTTTGAATATTTTCATGGCATATGACTGTGTAGACCATCCCACTCTTACAGAAACTTAAGTTATTTGCAGTAGATGGCTTTACAAGCTGGTTTGAATCATTCTTAACCAACAGAATGCAAAAAATGGTTATGCTGAGTAATTCAGTGTATAAAAGACAGAAAATTACTGGATAAAATCAGAGTCACACAAGGTTCAATTTTGGTTCCACCCCTATTCCTCACATGAATGAACGACCTTCCAATTAACTTACACATCAAACAAAATTGGTACTTTTGCAGATGATACTAGTGTTCTAATAAATCTCATTACAGAGAAGGCAAAAGAAGATACAGTTAATCATGTTCTTCAAAGAATTACTAAACTGAAACTTCCCAGCAGATTAAAACCGTGTCACACTGACAGACTAGAAAGGCAAAGATCCTGAGTTTGTTTCATTCCAACATACAATTTCAATCTGCCAGGAAGTTTCATATCAGAGCATACTCCATTGCCAAGTGAAAATTTCATTCCGGAATTATTAAGTTGCTTTCTGAAAATAAGCCCTCCAATAATTTTGAGAACACACTATATTAAGTTATGTACAACAAAGTCATACCAACAATTGCTGTAGCTCAAGAACTGTAGTCAGTAAACAGGATAGAATAGTCCATCTTTTTGGATTTACATACTGATGAAAAATTGAAGCAACATATTAATCAACAGCTCAAACAATAATGTTCAGCTGCTTTTGCTCTTAGAATAATTGCTAGCATTGGAAACGAAACAAATCAGACTCTTCGTATTTTTTGCATATTTCCACTCAGTAACATCATGTAGGATAATGTGGTGGGGTATCTTATCACTTAGAAACTATAAATTATTGCACAAAAGCAAACAGTAAGAATAATATTCAGTGTTGACCATGACCATAATGTAGGCACCTTATAACGGACTTAAAAATTTATCTGCACCATCAGAATGCACAAATTTGCTAAAGAATTTCATCACAAGTCAAGAACAACAATGATTTTCATATCTAGAACACTAGGTGGAAAATTGGAATGTATTATCCATTATTAAGATAGTCATTGGCTCAGAAAGGAGTTAAACATGCAGCAAGTTTTTGATCATTTGCTCAAGGATATAAAATTAACGACATGTAGCAAAGCAGGTTTTTAATATAACCTTAAATTATTTTTTCTGGACACCACCTTTCATTCCATGGATGAAATTTTATTTAAAAACTTGTACCTTTTAAATAATATAGTTAGAGTATTTCCAAGAGTAAGACTAAAAAATACATTCATTAATGTTAAAACTAATCATGTATACATATCCTGTAAGCTGACTCATTCCAGGTCATTTCGATAAAAGAATTCTTCAAATGATAAAATGGTCCATGAAAAATGTAACTAACTATCTAACTAACTAACAAGCTCACATGTTGTGTGGTTTCACTTAGTTCCTGTGTCATGTTGTGAAACCTACATGAGATTGAACTCTGTACATTACATTCCTGCACTGTTGTTTGTCTTTGGCTAGTACCCAAGATTTCTTTCAGTTCCTGTACTTTGTAAATAGTACCTGAGATTGATTTTCAAAAGATTTTATCTCAAAAGTTGGTGGTGCTCAGTTTATTGATGCATGAATGTCTTTAGTACTGAAATTGAAGAACAGGGCAGTGTACCCCAGTCAGTTTTCTGTTCTAGGTTTGTATCACATGGACTGGCTCTGTAGACAGAAGATAAATTAATAATACATTTCCTTATTGTACTGCTGAGTGAGCTTCATCATATGAAAAGTGAATGTCCATACAAATCTTTCAGCAAATCAGTTTGCTTCATGGCGAATGGAGTGATACTGAAATGGGATTGCCATTTTGTTGTCTGAAAAATTTGATTTTCTGTGATAGAACTTATGGGTTGTTCTCCATAAATATTGATTTTGGCAACCCTTTGATTGAGAAGGTTCTTAACAAAGCTTGGATTACATTCATAGAAATTATAGATGAAAGTTTTATCACATGTGGAAAATTGTGTCAGTAACAATCAGCCAATTGACTTCCTAAATATGATTCTGCATATTCAGTGTGTAAACTTGACTAGGGTTTTGATGCCTATGTCCACAGGAAATATTGTCTTGCTGAAGTGACTGGTATTTCTGGTGTAAGTAGCATTTAGCCATCATCACTTCTATGTCTTCATTTATATTTTTCCTACAGCACTGTTATCTGGCAAAGCATTTTGTATGTACAATGCCCCAGTGGCATTGATGGAGTAGAGATGGGTAAACTCGTTCATCCTTGGAAACTAGTTCACTGGTGATTGCTCTTTTTTGGGAACTGTTCATTTTTACTCATTCACCGTTCATTTGTGCATGGTATATGGTTCTTACAAAAAACTGAAAATTAGTAGCATAGGTGACTGAAGGACGGAAGGCACCAAGCAAGAGCACTTGCCTCCCCTTGGAGTACAGAGAATTTATTCATTACAGAATTGTCCCACACTTGTAGAAGTAATTTTGGTGATTCTGCCAAACCTGTTGTTTAGCCAACTGTAGTGTTATGTGGCCGATCCCAGTGAAATAATATAAGGTGGCGCACAAAAAACCGGCTCCAAATACAGACTGCTTGCCAATTATGCATGATTTATTGACAGCTATGAGCAGAATAAACATACATGTAATAATGAGGCAGTAAAGAAATAACAAATAAGCTAATGCAAACAAATTCAAAACAATACATGATGTGTGGTGGACGACAGTGAGCAGTCTAGTACTTGGGCCAATTTTTTGTGTGCCACCCTGTACCACTGAAATAATATTGTAGGAGTTATCATATTCTCTTTACAAAATATGAGACCAGACACTTGGTTGTGGAATGCGGGCTTCTTTCAGTTGTCAGTCAGTCTGCCTTCCATAACAATTAACATGCTGTTTTATCTTGGATAAAAAAAAAGACAGAAAATGGCCACTCGTGTATGCCATGCTACTTCCTTTGCGTGTCTAATAACAAAAAAAACTTGTCTTTCTATAAGTATGTTTTCTGCTGTTTATCAAAATAATAAAGTAAGCTGCCCGTAAAGAGGTATGTGTTTCATACAATTTTTATGTAATTTATGTAATTATAAAATACATTTTAATTAGCGGTCGTGGACACTGAACAGAATATGAAAAGATGCAGAAGTCCTGAGTTCAACAAAGGTTTGAAACAGATCTAGAACAGGCGTGCGCAGCGAACGAAACCAACAACTCGGTACTGAACTAACTAGGAGCAGTTGGCAGTGGAACTGCGACGAGTGGCCACGCAAAGGAGGAGTCCAGCTGAGGGAGACCAAGACCGAGATGGGAAGGGGACCAAGACTGAAATGAGACCGGCCGATGTGCCATTGTGGGAATGGGACTGATCGTTTTCTGTTCCCAGGAACTATAAGTAGAAAGCCGCAACCAAAGTGAACTATGAAAGACCGTTCCCTAGAAATTATTCCTCACTCCTTCCATTCATCTTGGTGAACCGTTCTTTTGGACCTGTTAGTTTGTGAACAACCCAACTCTACGAGGAAGCATTTGATGCACTTTGGGTTTTAGTACTTCCGGAATCACCACTTGTCTTCCCTGTC
Organism: Schistocerca nitens; assembly: GCF_023898315.1. Lineage (NCBI taxonomy): Eukaryota > Metazoa > Arthropoda > Insecta > Orthoptera > Acrididae > Schistocerca > Schistocerca nitens. The sequence goes on from NC_064619.1 coordinate 346,054,035, forward strand.
CTTTGTAGCCAATGAGAGCATGTCTTATGTGCCAGTACGATTTAATGTCTGGTTCATTGTAAAAATTTTATCTAGTGTTTCATTTTATTTTGATCACATTGGATCCTTCGGCACAAGTTTTGGAGTCAAGTTGGCATTTAATGAAAAATGCAATCCAAAGCAAAACATATATCAGTAGCAGACTCACAACTTTCATCCCACCCTGTTGGTAGACAGTCTGCATTTACACTGTTTATCTGAGGACCTGAAAACTATTTCCTGGTCATATTATCGTAAAACCTATTCCCAACATCATAAGCATTGAGCTTCTCTAGAAGGAACAGTATTACTGGGTCCAAATACAGCCTTCAATCACATGTTATCCATAGGGAGATTGAATCTTTAGCTGTAAATGTATTCCTGAAACTTTTTAACAGGAAAGAAGATAGCAAGAGCTTCCTTTCAGTTTGACTTCAGGTCCTAGAGCAATCATCATCAGTGTTTTGTATGCAAATGTGATAGGTCTTCAGTAAACAGAATGCTCTGGTTCCATATTCAGAAGAATCTGCTAGAGTAGTTAACATTTTAGTTGGGTCATATACGGTAAGAAATTTGGCATCTAGTAAACTTTGTTTTAATTCATCAAATTCACCATTCCCAATCCATTTACTTCCTGCTCATAACAGTTCATGAAGGGGTTAACTTGAGGGAGCTGATTGTAGAATGAATCTTCTGTAGTAACTAATTTGGCCAAACAGCTTGTTGTTGCTTGAGAGCTGGAAGATTATTAATTGTTTCAACATATCGTAGTGTCAATCTGGTGCCTTGACAGGATGTATCATATGTATTGGACTTACCGCTGGAATATTATGCACTTCCCTTATTACAGTTTAAATTAAAAGCTTGTAAAATCTTAAATACATGTTTCAAAATACTTAACAGGGCTTCAGGGGATTTCCCTGAAACAATGTCGTCATCCAGGTAGTTCACAGTCTACGAGCTTTCCTAATTAATTATGCTAAGCAGCACTGCAACACACTTGGTGTGCTGTCAATCACAATTGACAATATCTTTTATTGATAAAGTTCAAATGGAGTATTTATGATAAAAAATTTCTGTGTGTCCTCATCCACAGGTATTTGTGAGTAGGCAGCATTCAAATAAAGTTTCTCAAAATTTACACTGCCAGCTAATTTATTCAAGGTTGTGCATTGACTGCATTTCTGAAATCACTGCAGTCTTAAAGTGCAGTTTGGTTTTTGTCCTTTAATGCACGCTTTAGATAATTTTGGTGCAGCGCTTGGCTTAAACATTGTGTGTGCTTCATAGTTTTTAATCCTAATTTTCACATCAGAAAAAATTATATCATATTTTTAACAAATAGTTTTTGCAAATTTTCAGTAGAAAAATCATAGATTAAGATACACTTAACAATGATTATTAATAAAAATGATCATAATATATAAAGTTTGAAAGGTTCAGTGTGGCAAAATCAATAACCGTTGGTCTATTCCTGATTAGAGTGAATGATGATTGACTAAACTAGTACTATGTCCATTTGGCTCTGCTGTTGGTGACTATATAAATCCTGGTAGTGTCTGTTGAAACACGTATGCTCTGAATCTTGGCGGATATTGCAGCACTGAGAGACTCTGGAGACACTGGCTCTGGCCGAGTGGAGCTGCGTGTCCACCTAAATAAGCAAGTAATTTATGAATTATTTGCAGGGGCATTGTATTGAACACATTTTTAGTGCCATCTGCCATGTTGAACCTTAATTATGCCAGATAGATGCCACTACTTTCATCAAATGTGGCATACGTATAATACAGTCATCTATGCGCCCTGTCCAATCATAATAATGTGGTGCTACACTGGTGACTGGCCTTTGTCTGGTGCTCCCTGTGTGTATGGCTGTGCGTTGCATCCACCGGCGGATACAGCAATAATCCAGTGGCCTTTAAAAACCTATACTCAAATCAAATAGCACCAGTGATTTAGATTTCAGGCCAGTAGCGACTGGTTTATCTGAACTTAAGTCACGTTGTACAGATTATACAAGGAAAACAGGGTATAAAAGAAACATAAGCAATGGCTCACTAAGGAAAGAGATTTATAAAGCTGACAGCATTGATGAAGAATTAGTCTCTATTCCTTCAGTGCTTTTAATCCTCTTTTCTCTGATACTAATATGATTAAAACTGGTTTCCACTACATATTATTTATCTATGTTAAAGACTCAAAATTCCTCTTAGTTGTATGAGTAGCAATGTGATGATGTACACATTATGCTAACAATAAGAAATAAACAGCAGCTACCTTACACAGTTGAGGAACAAATCAAAGAAATGATTTTCCTGATGCATTTACTGTTTTCATTAATGTAGTATCTAATAACTGTACACGATTTTGTGTAAACCTTGACTCTCTCCGTTATCTTCAAGGCTATCCTTAATTGTAAGATTCATAGATCTATGAATGAACAAAATAATTAGTTACTTCCTGTTTTACCTCTGACAGTGCTGTTTCTATTAATATACCTTGCTCTGGAATTTTCTGCTTCCAAGTTTCCCCCTTAAGTATTTGACAAGACATCTAGGCAGTGTTCACCAAACTTAACTTCCTGCAGCCTTTGCTGGGCAATTGTACCATTATTCCCATCTATTTTGTACAAGAAGTCAGGTCCGCAACTTTCAGAAAACTTAGGATCTTTGTACTTGAGGAACAGAGTCCATGTTAGGGATTATTGAAAAACAGCACCCCAGCATCTCAAATACAGCCGGTACGTTCACAGTGGCTAGCATGTGTATAACAGCTCAAGTCTATGTTTACAGCATGTGATTTTTTGTGGAATTCCACTGATTGGATTCTACCAATATTTTGTGTTTCTGAGAAGAAATTATCAGTGATCTAATCCTCTCTTTGGAACTTCTGTGACTTGTAGGTTTCTTTTGTTTTCTGTATTTCTAATAACTCCAAACCAATGATAATAAATTAAAAATATTTGAGAGATACATTCTTCTCATCTTCCTCATCACCAACTCTCACGATCAATATCTTTCACAATGGTCCTCCTTCACATTCTTCAGTTTCTGTTGCAAATGAGTATGGATATTCTATATTGTTGTTAAGGCTGTGATTTTCAATTTGAAGACTTGCTTGGTGCAGCTTTACATATTGGTCTTCCTGTGCAGGACTCGTTAACTCTGAAAGAGTACTGGAACCCATAGTCATATGAACCTACTTACGTATTTAAGCTTAGCTCTCCTTCCACAATTCCACTCTCTCACATATACACTCTCTCTCACTTTCTTTCATTAACAAACTGGCTATTCCTCGTTGTCTTGGAAAGTGTGGTGTGTCCCATAAACTGATCCTTTCTTTCAGTAAAGTTCCGCCATAAATTCCCTCCACCCCCCTCTCCCTCCACCTCCCACCCCGAATGTGATTCAGTAATCTCCTACCGAGCGAGGTGGCGCAGTGGTTAGCACACTGGACTCGCATTCGGGAGGACGACGGTTCAATCCCGTCTCCAGCCATCCTGATTTAGGTTTTCTGTGATTTCCCTAAATCGTTTCAGGCAAATGCTGGGATGGTCCCTTTGAAAGGGCACGGCTGATTTCCTTCCCAATCCTTCCCTAACCCGAGCTTACGCTCCGTCTCTAATGACCTTGTTGTCGACGGGACGTTAAACACTAACCACCACCATCAGTAATCTCCTCATTAGTTATTCAATTAATCCATCTAATCTTCAGCGTTGTTCTGTAGCACCTTTCAAGAGCTGCTATTGGCTTCTTATCTGAACTGCTTATTATTCACATTTCACTTCCATGCAAGGATCACTCCAGACATACACCTTCAGAAAAAACTTCCAAGCGTTAAATTTACATTAGAGATTAACAAATTCCTCTTTTTCAGAAATGCTATCATTGCTACTATCAGTATGCATTTTATAAGAACAAAATTCTACACTGAATGTTTAAATCTATGATTAAATGTTTCAGGTTACGTGAGTACATGCGCTCAGAATCAGAAAAAAGTTTTGATGAATGCCAAATGAGGCGTGCACGACTACAGTCTCTTGGTCTTGCTTATCTGAGCCCTCAGAACAAGTCACTGGCACAAAGTTTTCGCTATATGCGCAACAAACCAACTATCATAGCATTCAAGACACCAAGCTTGGAGAACTGTGATGCCCAAGCTTCAGCAATGGCTCTTTCAATAGCAAGGCAAAATGGCTCAAACAGTGCTCAAAGTCCCGAAAGGATTGCTGAAGAAGGCCTAAGCCGTTCTCCTGTTGCCAGTGGAAGCAGTTCTCAACTCAGTTCAATAGAGCTTGCACTTACACATACACCTATCAACTATCCTGTTGGAAAACCACTTGCAGTGAGTATTAGGAAAAAATATTCCTAGAGCAATCTGTTTATTGTAAAATAACCTGCTCATGAAAAGTATTTTAGATGAATGATAACAATGGGGTGTAGGAAGAGTGAAATTGGAACATATGAGAGAAGTATTGCCAGTCTTTATATGGGCTATGATGTATGACTAGATAACTCCATAGGTAAAAGCATAAATCACAAAAACAAATCTGAGCTGAGGTACTAATACATGATACAAAAATAATGAGCAAGATAGCACAGTGAATACCACAATACATCTGTACTTAGGAACATCTCTCAAACTATTATCTTGCAATATGACTTACATTTCTACAATGTAGGAACAGATAGATTGGTACTTACCATAACGAAAACACGTTAAGTTGCAGACCTGACCTGACCCGAGATGCTGGTGTTGACAGTCACATGTGCATGAGATGTGCTTGCTTGTGTGTGTTTCTCTTTCACTGATGAAGACTGTGGCCAAAAGCTTTACTTAATTGTCTTTTAATTGTGCCTGTCTGCAACTTAATGTGACTTCTTTAAGGTAAGTAGCAATCTATCTTTTCCTACATTGCTGATATTCTTAACTGTAGTTTCCATTGTTTAACTTACATTTCTCATGTTTTTCTGAATCACTTAACAGTAAGTGCCATGACGCTTCCATGAAGCAGGCCACAGCAATTTTTCTTTCACATCCATGACGAATCAAATTTGTACTTATCCTCTAATTGAATCTAGGCCTGCTGCATGGCAGTCAAATGCACTCACCACTCAGATAAAGGGGCAGAGGCTGGAAGATAATTTACTGATGACTAAAGCATAACAGGCTGACCAGGTGCAAATATTGCACATTAATATAGAACTTCCTTACTCAGCAAAATACGTACAGTAAATACCTTATAATGGTTAGAATACAATTAAATACTTTTCATGTGGTCTCTAGGTTCTCTACTTTCCCAATCTTTCCTAGTTTGTTTATTTTTGTAGTGTTTCCTTATTTTTGTCATATGAAACAATTTTTCTTTGTACTCATGGCTTTTCACACACTTGGCTCAATTTCTTGTTGTAATTTTTGCTACCAGTTATTTACTTATGATATCAGAGTCTCCTCTTATTGTCATAATGAGTGATATAGCATGTTACAAATAAGCGTGATTATGCACTTTTTACCGAGCGAGGTGGCGCAGTGGTTAGCACACTGGACTCTCATTCGGGAGGACGACGGTTCAATCCCGTCTCCGGCCATCCTGATTTAGGTTTTCCGTGATTTCCCTAAATCACTTCAGACAAATGCCGAGATGGTTCCTTTGCAAGGGCATGGCCGATTTCCTTCCCCATCATTCCCTCGCCCGAGCTTACGCTCCGTCTCTAATGACCTCGTTGTCGACGGGACGTTAAACACTAATCTCCTCCTCCTTATGCACTTTTTAAAAAGCTTCCTACTTTTTCATATTTTTGGTATATACCAACTCTTCTCACCTTTCCAGCCACTGGACATTCCTCTTACATTTTCCTAGGTCTCCAGCCAACTTAAGCCTTACTTATAAACATTCACATTTTAATGGAAAAAAACTAACTTTGCAACAGAATGTAGTGACAAAAATCTTTGACAATCTACCTTCAGAAATATCAGTAACAGTGTTTGTAGTTGCAAATTAGTGCTAGTCTGCCTATACCACTGAGGAATCTGCTAGAAGTGAGATGTTAATTACAAACCTGTCATGTGTAGTATGTAGCCACATCAATGTTTCTATTTGAGAAGTGTGTAAAGCTTTTGTTAATTGGCATGTTCCACATCACACAATCAAGTTCATCATAAATACGACCTCCTTCACTAAGAGGGTGGATCTTCTTTGTGTCTCTTGTTCTTCTAGTTCTCATTACACGTATGATAAGCATGATGCGGTTATCAGATAGAAAAGGTTAACAGTTTCTGCTACAGCACTACATACAGCAACCAATATTTGTCAGTTTAATAAGCAACAAGAATTAAGAATTTAGCCTGGTTCGTGAGTTAGCCTTAAATTTCTAACCAACCCATCATCACACACGAAACATGGGCCTAGTTTTCTTATTTTCAGCTACACATAATCAATGTGGAGCTTACTGTCTCCACATCATTCTGCTTCTCACAACACTCTGAAAGTAGAATGGAGATTTTCTCACCACTCTCTAGTGTTAGCTGTTGCCTTCATGACTTTCAGCTACACAAATACCATTTGTTGCACATAATTTAATCTGGGACTTAAGTGTCTTTCCTGCGATCTCCAACATTCCACTGCTTCAGTCTTTTCTCTCTCTTTTAGCTGAACAGAGGAAAACAAAATCCGAAGAGTTAATGTACTAATAAACATTTTATTCTGTTCCAGACTTTTAAACTCTCTTTATGATTATTGTTCTTATAGTGGGCTTACTATGAACAGAGACAGGGCTGGAAACATTAGGTAGCAGGAGGCCAACTTCCATGTGGTGGCACATTGAGCTGATTGGGGGGTTGGGGGGCAGGTGAAGCCGATGGGAGAGAGAAGGGGCTGAGGAGGTTCTGGAGCCATAGGATAGGATGCCCTGGCCATGGGTCCAGATCATGAAGATATCATCAATGAACTTAAACCAGAAAAGGGGGTTTGGGCCCTTGACAGGTTAGGAAGGTTTCCTCTATGTGGCCCAAAAACAGGTAGGTATAGAAGGGTGCCATTCAGACGACAATGACTGTGCTGCAGGTCTGTTTAAATGTCTGTCCCTCAAATGAGGACTAGTTGTGCATAAAAATGTAATTGGTGAAGTGTATAAGGTATGAGATAGTGGGTCTGAAGTAGGCAGGACATTGAGAAAGGCAGTGTTTAATCAGAGCAAGGCCATCAGTATGAAGTATGTAGGGGCATGGTATCAATAGTGACAAGTAAGGATGCATGATGTAATGAGGTGGGGACAGTAGTGTGTCAGTGAAAGAGGTAGTTTGTATCTTTGACATAAGAGTTTTTGCTACAGGCAAATGATGGGAAGTGTTGGTCGACAGGAGTTCCTTTCAGCTACAAGCTATGACACTTCCACCCTCAAACCCCTTGCCAAGGTATCATACCCTTGTTGAAGACACATGAGCAAGACCAATCTGGTTCACCCAGCCACAACATCCTACTCTAATCCTGTAAGTTTATCCTATCCCATCAGAAGCAGCACCACATGCAGTTCAGTGGATGGCCCTCATGGATTCTCTTGGTAACAATGTTTCATCTTTACCTTAACCACTCACATAACATACTATAGCGTGCCAAAAACATTGGATGAAATGTCATACATAATATATGTGCAAATTAGTCATTTGGAATCCACACAGATCAGGATGTAATGTTGATCCAGGCATGGAGCCATTATTCACTTGGATGCTTTGGAGGTTATAAGAAATTTTAGACCTACAGAGTAAAAAAAAATACTACAGCACAGTATTTAAAACTAACATTTAACACATTTAAGGTGAATATCAAAACCAGATCATCTACATTGTTTGTATCACAACAGACCAGGAAAATTCTCCGTGCAGACTTAAGTGATTTTTAGAGCACTGGACCTGATGACATATGATTGTGCAATGAAGTTATTCATCTGAAACTTCCTGGCAGATTAAAACTGTGTGCCAGTTCGAGATTCAAGCTTCGGACCTTTGCCTTTCACAGGCAAGTGTTAACACATGGCTCAGCCACGTCTCCCTATTATCCTTTCTTCCAGGAGTGCTAGTTCTGCAAGGTCTGTAGAGCTTCTGTGAAGTCTGAAAGATAGGAGGCAAGGTGCTGGCACAATTAAACCTGTGAGGACAGGTCGTGAGTCGTGCTTGGATAGCTCAAGTGGTAGAGCACTTGCCCACAAAAGGCAAAGGTCTTCAGTTCAAGTCTCAGTCTGGCACACAGTTTTAATCTGCCAGGAAGTTACATATCAGTGCACACTCCACTGTAGAGTGAAAATTTCATTCAAGTTACTCATCTTCTACAATTCCCCAAATGCCTGTGAAGTTGTTTAACAGATGAGAAACCACTCCAAAATATTTAAGAATCCCTTCTCTGCTTACAAAAGAGGGGCAAGAAAGTGTCATTCTACTGGTACTTGGGAATAAAGGAGAATGAATTAGCTGATCAAATAGCTAGATGGAGCCTGTAGTCATAACAGTGTAAAATGATACGCAAGTTCTCTGCTCTCATTTATCTTGCTCTTGAAGCAGTGTGTCATCCAGTGGTGGGAAAGAGTGTATGAGAGGAAATAATCGCAATGAAATTCACTATTTACCGAGGCATACTTCCTACTGACCATGTCAACATGTTGAACTTATTCTAACCTGACTTTGGACTGCACATTAATTAATGATGCAAGAGTTTTTTTCACAGAAAGCATCAACCAGGACAAAGTTTGCATGACACATCACATGCATTGTATGTCCTTCAAATGACTATATCTTCTATTCTCCAAACTGCCATCTATTTTAGAAAATAATGAGGAAAATGTAATTTTTTGTATAATGTCTGGTCTCCAACTTAAATTACCTGAAAAGAAAATTTTCTGTATACCAAATGACAAGACATAGATTTTTTCATTAATAATAGTTTATGGGATTACAAGTGCCCATGAAGTGTGACAAGTTGAAAGTTTATGTACACTAAAAGTGTGGCTGATAACTTCATGAGCTTTTAAACTGTCTGCTGGTCATAGGGAAGGCAAAGCTAACAAATAATACAAGGAGAGGCAAGAAGTGCAAGTGTTGGAAGAAATGGAAGTCATTGCAAACCACCTAACTAGGAGATACCCACGTGTAGGAATAGAATCAAAAGTGAGAACTGACTAACAATCAACATTAGAAATACGGAGTATTAGCTATGAGCTGCTAGTAATTAATAGCTTAAAGATTAGGATTAAACTTTAAGGAGGTTGTGGGTGCAAATACAAAAAACATAGGTGTGAAAACATCATTAACAGGAGCTGAATAAAGTGAAAATTAGCCTTTCAAAACCTTCATATTTTTTCTATAGGAACTTCCAAAACAAATTATAATTTTCCAGGGAAAGAGACACACTTAATTCCTCCTGAAGATATTTGCAGCACTATATTCTGTAAAGAAAGACTATGTGAAAGAATGTGTCGCTAGATCATTTAATTTCAAATATTACATGTATTAGTAGAATATAATCTGAAAAAATAAGCTGCACTTCCTAAGATAATTTGATGAAATTAGCTACACAAATAGTGATGTACATTATAAATTAGTTGGTTAGAAGCCACCACACTGTAAACAAATGCACCAGTTCTGCTTGTAACTCTCCCACAAGATTACATTTTTCAAGCAATTATTATATTAACCTATTATAAGTTCACTAATTCACTTAGGTCAAGATGAAAGCAGAAATTCCAATTTTTATATCTCTGTAAGAGGAATTAATATTACATACAAACAAAATAGCCATATTCATTAAAAGCAGATAAAACCTAGTAGGAGCACCCAGCTATCACAAGATAAGAGTTTCGATACAAATAAGAAATGTGCAGAAGAGCTGTACATCACAAAGGGAAAGATGACAGTTAAACAAACTTAGAGATATGAGGTATAACAGAAGCAAGAAGAAACATTTTCAGTGCAATAACCCTGATGGTCTTTTTTTCCCATCAGAATGTTTAGAAACTTTTTTTCCTCTGTAGGCTATATCATTCTGACTCTTCTCATTATACCCATTTGGTTTCTCAGTTACTGGTTTTGTTTTGTTATGAAGTACATTCATTATTTTCAAAAAATTATCTACAGTGATGGTGGTATCATAAAGCACAGTGAATAATAATAATAATAATAATAATAATAATAATAATAATAATAATAATATACAGAAAATTTTCTTTTCAGGTAAGCAATAGAGCAATTAGATGAAAAGAAGCAAAAATTACAAGCTTTGGCGAAACGACTTAGAAGATACAAAAAAAGTGAAAATAGAAGGAAACAAAACCAAACATTCAACACAAACCAAAAGAAATTTTACCAAACAATAGATAACACACACATAAAAATAGACAATCCACCAAACATAAGAGACGTGGAACACTTCTGGAGCAGCATATGGTCAAACCCGGTACAACATAACAGGCATGCACGGTGGATACAAGCAGAAACAGATACATACAAGATGATACCACAAATGCCTGAAGTGATAATTTTGCAACATGAAGTCACCCGAGCAATTAATTCTACGCACAATTGGAAAGCCCCTGGAAATGATAAAATAGCAAATTTCTGGCTAAAGAAGTTCACCTCAACACATTCACATCTAACTAAATTATTTAACAGTTACATTGCAGACCCATACATATTCCCTGATACACTTACACATGGAATAACTTATCTGAAACCTAAAGATCAGACAGACACAGCAAACCCAGCTAAATATCGCCCCATAACATGCCTACCAACAATCTACAAAATATTAACTTCAGTCATTACACAGAAATTAATGACACATATAACACAGAACAAAATTATAAAAGAACAAAATGGCTGTTGCAAAGGAGCACGAGGATGTAAAGAGCAACTAATTATAGATGCAGAGGTGACATACCAAGCTAAAACTAAACGAAGGTCGCTACACTACACATACATTGATTACCAAAAAGCTTTTGATAGTGTACCCCACTCATGGTTACTACAAATATTGGAAATATATAAAGTAGATCCTAAATTGATACAGTTCCTAAAAATAGTAATGAAAAATTGGAAAACCACACTTAACATCCAAACAAATTCAAATAATATCACATCACAGCCAATACAGATTAAGCGTGGAATATACCAAGGAGACTCATTAAGTACTTTCTGGTTCTGCCTTGCTCTGAACCCCCTATCCAACATGCTAAATAATACAAATTATGGATACAATATTACTGGAACATACCCACACAAAATCACACATTTGTTATACATGGATGATCTAAACCTACTGGCAGCAACAAATCATCAACTCAACCAATTACTAAAGATAACAGAAGTATTCAGCAATGATATAAACATGGCTTTTGGAACAGACAAATGTAAGAAAAATAGCATAGTCAAGGGAAAACACACTAAACAGGAAGATTACATATTGGATAACCACAGCGACTGCATAGAAGCGATGAAAAAAACAGATGCCTATAAATATCTAGGATACAGACAAAAAATAGGAATAGATAATACAAATATTAAAGAAGAACTGAAAGAAAAATATAGACAAAGACTAACAAAAATACTGAAAACAGAATTGACAGCAAGAAACAAGACAAAAGCTATAAATACTTATGCTATACCAATATTGACCTACTCATTTGGAGTAGTGAAATGGAGTAACACACACCTAGAAGCACTCAATACACTTACACGATCACAATGCCACAAATATAGAATACATCACATACATTCAGCAACAGAAAGATTCACATTAAGCAGAAAGGAAGGAGGAAGGGGATTTATTGATATAAAAACCTACATTATGGACAGGTAGACAATTTAAGAAAATTCTTTCTAGAACGAGCAGAAACTAGCAAAATACACAAAGCGATCACTCATATAAATACATCGGCTACACCACTGCAATTTCATAACCACTTCTACAACCCTTTAGATCACATAACATCAACAGATACGAAGAAAGTAAATTGGAAAAAGAAAACACTACATGGCAAGCACCCGTATCTTCTAACACAGCCACACATCGATCAAGACGCATCCAACACATGGCTAAGAAAAGGCAATATATACAGTGAGACGGAAGGATTCATGATTGCAATACAGGATCAAACAATAAACACCAGATATTACAGCAAGCATATTATTAAAGATCCCAATACCACAACAGATAAATGCAAACTTTGCAAACAACAAATAGAAACAGTAGATCACATCACAAGCGGATGTACAATACTAGCAAATACAGAATACCCCAGAAGACATGACAATGTAGCAAAAATAATACATCAACAGCTTGCCTTACAACATAAACTTATAAAACAACACATTCCCACATACAAGTATGCGCCACAAAATGTACTGGAGAATGATGAATTCAAATTATACTGGAACAGAACCATTATAACAGATAAAACAACACCACATAACAAACCTGACATCATACTCACCAATAAAAAGAAGAAATTAACACAACTAATTGAAATATCTATACCCAATACAACAAATATACAAAAGAAAACAGGAGAAAAAATTGAAAAATACATCCAACTGGCTGAGGAAGTCAAGGACATGTGGCATCAGGATAAAGTTGACATTATACCAATTATACTATCAAATACAGGAGTCATACCACACAATATCCACATCAGTGTAATACAGCTACATCCAAACTTATATATACAACTACAGAAATCCGTAATTATTGATACATGTTCAATTACCGAAAGTTCCTAAATGCAATATAACATATACCGTACAGTTAAAAGGAAGTCACGCTTGATCAAGGTCTGCGTCACCTTCCATTGTGACCAGACATAACGTCTGAGAAAAGAAAGAAAGAAATAATAATGTATTAATAATAGAGCAGTATGTGCTCTCTACAGTGCACTAGTGATACCAGCATGTGAAACAGCTGGAGTAACAATATTTATTATTAACTTCTTTGTTACTGTGGAGATGTTTCTTAAATTATGCATATTGGGCACTGTTACATGGTAAATATTGCATGATTAATCTTTGTCTTGTTCTGTCGTTCTTTAGATAACCTGTTGAAGAATTTTCCTGAAGGCTCCCACAGGCAATGTCAATTTTCATTAAAAACTTTAGAACATCACACAGTATTAATCAGTAAAATTAAATGACAACTATAATATAAAAACTAACATTTTGACCATATGTTAAAAATGTTAGCTTTTGTTTTATTGTTGCTTTTTCGTTTATTAGAATTAAGCAGCCTAGTAACAAAAAGGACTGTACTAAAGTGTCGTCTCATTTCTTGATTATGCTTGACTGGGAAAACTGTCAGTGATAAAATGTCATACCAAAATGTAGATCAATCTCCATAAATTTGTATGACACTTACCGTCTTCATTAAGGTGAAGTGTAGATGTTAAAAGCTGATGATAGAAGCCACATAGTGATTAAGAGGATGCGAAAGAGCTATGGTTAAACTTTCAGTGAATATGGCTATTTGACCTAAAGGCAACAATTTTGATGATATTTTTGGCAGGAACTGGGTGTTGAAATTTGTAGTGTTTCATTGTGGTGGTTTCAATAAATGTCAGATGATACAATAGTAACTGTAGATATGTTTTGTACAGAAAATCTCAGAAGAAAATTTAATTGAATTTGCAGACATTCAGTTAGATGAAGAAACTGAGGTGAGTTTCCTGATGATTCATACTGCATGCAGAATGCTCTTTTCACATTACTGGATGCAATATGATGAAGCTGTGAAGATGCATGAGCTGATTTTAGCCTCTCATGCCTTTATTTTTTAATTATGTGCTTCAGTGAGTTGAATCTTTAACAATTTCAGCCTCCTCCTTGATTTCGTTACCCTAAATACATTCTCACTGCTATGATATTAACTTCTGAAGTTATTAGTAGCTGATGCGACATTTATAGTGTCTGCAATCTTTTTATAAAGTTTATGCATTTCAAATAAACGTTGTTTCCATTGTTACAAGATCCTGATGAACAAAATAACTCATAAGTTTTGCCATCAATTTTTAAAAATATATAAATGGTATGGGCCTATGGAAAGAGATACAAGGGGCAGTCAAATGAAAACTCTAATGGAAAAACTAAGTAAACTGTTTCTTATTTCACCCAAAGTAATTACCAAAACTGTTTAAACACTTATCCCAGTGTGAAACCAGATGGTCATTGTCATCATAAAAAAACATTTGCAGTTGCCTATGGAATCATCAGTGTACCCAGGCATGGAACTCTTCATCCACAGCAAATGGACAGCCAAGAATGTTATTCTTCAGGGCCCCAAAAATATGAAAACTGCATGGATAGAGATGGGGACTGTATGGAGGATGCATAATGTTTCCCAGAGAAACTTCTGCAGCATAATTCAAACAACCTGAGCAACATGTGGGATAAATGTACGAAGAGTTCCAGCTATTACTTTTGAAATAATTGACAGTTTGTTGACAAAGTTTTCAGAACATCATACTGCATAAAAATGTAGAAAACTGTACTGGAGAAACCAATGTTTCATCAATGGTTACAGTGGCTTTCTTCTAGGCCTACTGGTGTGTTTTAGATGTGCAGTCATTACTGCTCACTGAGAATGACATGTCGCACTTTTAAAATATTGTTGTTAAGACTGGTCTTATGAGATAGGAGGAGTGGGAATTTAAATGTAATAAGTCACTCTTACGGAGGGAGTGAGGTTCATCTGTTGTCTGTTGCTTCATGCATTGCATGCCACGATTGGTGGTTATTGATAAATGAGGTGTGGGCTCCTGTCTTCTTCCTACTGAACGCAGACCACACAGTGGCAGTTAATCACTGGCAGCACTCTCATCTAATGTTATTGGTACAGCCTGTTGGACTCTGAGGGCTGGCAACCATCATGTGGCAAACCTGAGCTCATACTCTGTTCATTTTATAATTTTTGAGTATTTGTATGGCTTCTTGTGTTTCATCAAACCCACCTTATGGGCAGGCACACAAGTTTCATTAAATTTTATTTTCTTGCCACAGTCTTGCTGGTATATGGTCACTGCAGATTTGTTGTATTGCCCTAGATGAATGTAGCACTCGTGTTCCTGTTGCCTGCCAGTCTCACCAAAGTACATGTCTCAATACTGGGAGTCCATCTTGTACAGACCTGTAGGTGTAAGGCATTTATGTTGTTCATTGTGGAGCCTAGTATAACTAGGATCTTGCAGCAGCTGTAGCAGGCAGGATGGACACCAACCCAGAGATGATGTTTACCAATCTAATTTGACATTTTTCATGTATGGTAAGCACTCTGCAGTTTGTTGATTTCTTGCCTATCTTGATTTCTTTTGTTGGTTGTCATGGCTGTTTTGGTTGGTTTATGGTTGTAACTATAGGCCCCCTCCTTCTCCCTCATGAGAACCAATCATAACAATGATCTTTTAAAACTGTGACATAACATCATGCTCAGTGAACAGTAATGACAAAATATAAGTGACTTTGCACAACTAAAACACCAGTATACCCAGGGGGAGGCTACTGTAACTGTGGATGACATTCTCTCTCCAGTATAGCTTTCTTCACTTTAGGACATGGTACAATAATCATAGAACTTTTATGTAAACTGACTCTGCGTGCAGAAGCCTAAGAAATTGTACAGGAACAGTTTACTTGCTTTCTTATGTCTCTTTTTCATTTGACTGACCCTTACACTAAACCACAGTTGGACCAACTGATAAGAGATGGTAAGGGAAGTAGAACTTGTTCCCATTTAATACATGACATGAACAGGGAAAAAGGGAAACATTTAAAGAAAAGAAAGTAAGACATGTGGAAACATTTAACTGTGGCTAATAAAACATAAGTTACTGAGACAATGCTCAAAGTAACAGTACACATACCTTTTATAGTACAAAATGGGAACTGATCATAGTTCTTGAAAATGCTCTTGCACCAAGTCCAAAGCAGCTGCAAGTATTTCTTCAAATCCTGACACAACTTTTCTCATGTTCTATGTTAACGGCTCGAATCCCTTTGCACTTCTGTGGTATGTGGACTAATGCATTAATGTTCCAGACTTCCTGTGAAAATCTTTTAACATATAAGAAAGAAAATAATTAAATTCACCTGGCAAGGTATGACACACATGAAGAAAAATAATAAAACTTCTGGAAAAATAGTCTTTAGCTTTAAAATGCACACCATGCTGGTGGAGAGCTATACCGTGTTTAGAGGTACCTAATTTCCAGTTAAAGTGCTTGAAGGTGATGCAAAAGGATGAAAATAAAAAAGTCTGCATCAAAAGGCTATCAATGCTATAAAGGAAGACCCTAATGATACAGAAAATAAGCAAGCAGTAAATGATGTTTTTATAAAAAGAAAAATAACAACAAAAAGAGATGGAGAAACGTGCAAAACTGGATGATTAAGAGGAGATATGGCACAGAAAAGGCAAAGAGCAAAAGCAAAATGTCACAGAAATCTGAAGTGCAAGAAACTTAGAAATCTGTATTCAAAGAAGCAGCCATGGTAGTGATGCAGCAAAAATTTCTTAGCTGAAATGTAATATGAAACAAATAGATAACAACAATGACAGAGAGATCTCAGATGGCTTGAAATGGGAGAGCAAGAATAGCTCACGACAACAGAGACTGATAACGAACTACTACTACTACTACTACTAGGTGGTGGTGGTGGTGGTGGTGGTGGTGGTGGTGGTAGTAGTAGGAGTAGGAGCCACTGTCACAACTTCATGTTGACTTTTGAGGAACAGGACTTTCAAAACAAAAATAAAGTAAATAGATGAAAAAGCTAGTGTACATATCTGGTTCCACATAACAAGCAAAAGATTTGCTAAGAAAGTTTTCATTTAATTTTAATTTTATTTGTTATTAATTACGTTTCTCCTTACAGCCACATCATGGTTTGGGTAGACACATCAGTAACTTACTCCTTACATCAATTATTGTTCCCTCATAAAAATGGCGAGATCTCTTGCACATTGTGCAAAAACATGTCAAGTTGTCCCAAACTACATACACAATTTGAGAAAACATACTGATTCTGCATGTCTGTACAAAATTGTTGTAAATTGATCTGTCACCCAACAGAACAAATTTGGAACCTGTATGTCACTATGTTTGACTGTGGTATGCATGCTGATGAACTTGAGTACAGTATTACTCATGAAAAATACAATATCTGCAGAGAGACTGGAATATGACTTGGAGCAAATGAGTCATCAGATGTATTTTGTTATTCCATATGGATGAAATTAATCACATGTTAATGCTATTTTGCAGTGTTGCAGTAATGTCAAACACAAATAAATAACAAATGCTTGTAAGGTTCAGTGCTTAGCTTCATGATACAAAATTACAGTGGTACCAACAGACACATTCTGCAATATTGTAGTTTCATCTCATGGAGCTGATAATGGCCAGCCATTTTGTCTCTTTGTAATTTCTTATTATCCTCAAGTGAATAGTTCTTTTCATACAATTGTTTCTAAAGTAAAGTTTGAGGTATCAAGCTGAAGTGTCACTTTATAAGGTAATACACAACAAAGTTAGGTTGATCTAAGGTACTGGATAAAAAAGAAGAGGAAGGAAAGGAGATGAGGAGGAGGCCATACTATCAATCAATGAATCTCTTCCATTCTCCTAACAAAAAGTCAAACCACAATGGCTAGGTGGAGACTTAAATGTGACTCCAATGAAGAGTCATTGTTTTCATCACAGTGCTTCTTAAATACAGCCAAACAGCCATGTAAATTCATCCAAAATAAATACATCTGTGATTTTAAGTAATACTCATAAAGCACTGAGGAGCTGAACACCAGCAGGTCACAGTTTATGTAAATCACTTAGTTTAGTAGTATTCTTATGTACTTCCAAGTAGAAGTGAACAGTAACTGTTTATCTGCTTTTAGTTGTGCTTTTTCTATGGTCATATGAGTTCGCATATATTTTTATCATTAATATAGACACAGAAAAATTTGTAATGCAGTTTCCCGCCAGTATAAGTGCTAGTGTGGCAGTATTTACTTGAGCTCTGTTAGCATTGTTCTTTCTCAGTTACCCCCTGACTGCTTTCGTGGCTAATTTTTTTCACAGTTTAATACGGTTTTTTGATAATAAGAAATGGATAGGGACTGTTCTTCTTGTGTGTGGACACTAGGCGAATGGGCTGCTCTCCAGAATAGGCCAGAAGGAACAATGTTGTTGTTGCACCAGTGGTGAAAGCTGTCATACATTTGGTGTTGCCAGAATCCACTAGCAACACCAATGTCACAGCATCTTCTGACATGCACCATCTGGGTAGTCTGGCCTCATATGAGGGTATATAGTGGATAGTGGTGGGCTCGTGTTATCTCTAGATGGAAGGTGAAAGTGGAAAGTGGATGCACAGATGGCCCCCCTTCTGCCTTAGCTACAGACACGGTATGTTGCTCAGTGTTTGTAATGCATTTGAAATTACAGGTGATGCCTCACCTGCTGGGCCAGTGTTTATTTTCCTCTTAGGTCTGGAAAAACACAGAGAGTGAGTCTGTTGTTCATTGGGATCTCTGGTGGTAGGAGTTAGCCCTTTATTGAAATTGCTGGCAATTTGGGAAAGGAGGTCAGTCATGTGGAGCTATCTTCCAGTGACTACTGAACACATTGGGTGCAACAGATTGCAAATAGTGGCTCATGTTGGCATGAATGACACTTTTTGCCTGCATTCTGGGGTCACATTTAGCAAAAATGGAATTTCACTTCCTGAAGATAATAATGGCCAGCCACTTTCCCCCTTGGTAATTTCCTTGCTTTCTTTTGGCACTTGGTTGGCTTAATGAAGGTGGCTACTCAGGTAACTGTGTGTGTGTGTGTGTGTGTGTGTGTGTGTGTGTGTGTGTGTGTGTGTGTGTGTGTGTGTGTGTGTGTGTGTGTGTGTGGTGTGCACATAGGGATGTCCATAATAAAATGCTTGGTAAAATCAAAGACAGATCAGTTGCATTACTCTTGGAGGAGAACATTCAGCTTTGCATATCAGCTAGGGGAAATTTTAATCTGTTATTGGTAAACTGCAGGTGCATCCATGGTACACTCCGCAAATAACTTATTAAAGGTAATAATGCCTACTAGTATTAGGAACAAAAAGTTGGCTGAAACTGGAAGTGAACAGTAGCAAATTACTAAATTCACTTTGGAATATATAACCACAAAGGATACGTTAGGCACCAGTGTTGGCAGCATACTCATTGCCATAAAATACTCTACAGTATCTAGTGAGGTTATTATAGATTCTGACTGTGAAATAGTCTGGGTGCAGGTAAACATCAAAGGTGGCTCAAACGCAGTAGCCTATACATACCTCCTATACCAGAGAATTTCAGAGACAACTTGGAGAATATCATGAGTGCATTTCGTGATCATTCACCATAATCAAGCGGGAGAGAGCAGAGGGACTTCAATTTGCCAATGAAGGAATGGTAGAGTAATGTGATTAACATTCATGTCAGAGATAAGGATTTTTGTGATAGTGTTCCGAATGTTTTCGTCTGAAAATTACTTTGAGCAGATACTTAGAGAACAGATGTATGAGGGCAATGTCACAGACCAACTAGTAATTAAAACACCTGAACTTTTGAATCACTTATGGTCTAGGAGGGAATCTGTAATTATAAGGCTGTGATAGCATCAATGGCTATGGGCATTATAAGGAATATTTAAAGAATACTGGTAGTAGGAAAATATTTTCGGTTAGTACAAGTGACAGGATCCAAATTCTGGAGAATGTAAATAGTCAACATCAAGTTCTTGAGGATGAAGACCAACTATAGTTAAACGGCCATGTCAGAAACTTGCTGCAAAAATGGAGAAAGCTTAATCTCTATTTAACTGTAGTCAAAACCTAGTACATGAAAAAAGTGGAATGAAGCCAAAATGAGTGTGAGGAGACAGACACCGGAAGTATCCAATGAATTTGAAAGTAAAATTTTGCCAAATGTTCTGATTAAAAACCCTAAGAAGTTTTAGGCTTATAATCAATAAGCAGATGGAAATCATCCACTCAGTCAGTCAGTCAGTGACCAGACTGGCACCAAAGCAGATGATTACAGATAGAAGAATGAAATACTGAGTTTGGTCTCGCAAAATGTTTCACTGAGGAGGACCATAACATAGTTCCTCCTTTCAACTATCACACAACACACAAAATGACTGATGGTGTGATACATGAGCTTGGAAGAGAAAATCAATGAAGACTGCTCAACAGTATAAAGATAACTGGATGAGATAACTGTGAGGTACTGTAGAGATGATGTGAAAGAACTTTATCTCCTTTTAGCAACAGTTCATTGTAGGTCCTTAGGTCATGAATGCAACAAAGAGTGCTTAGCAACTGGAAAAAAAGTGCAGGTCGTTACCCCATTTTCCAGAAGGATTATCGAAGAGATGCACATAATTGAAAGCCTATATTTCTACAGTCAGCCTGCTGCAGAATTATGAAACTGTCTTGTACTCATGCATTGTGACATTTTGATGGAAGGAAAATCTCCTGTACAAAAGTCAATATCAATTCTGCAGACAGAAATCTTATGACACTTAGTTCGTTCTCCTCATCAGTGAGATCCTGAGTGACATAAGGAGGTTGATGCCATGTCTCTCAGCTTCCAGACATCTGATATAGTTTCAGACTTAAGCTTCGTGCAAAAATATTATCTTAACAAGTATCATATCAGATTGGTGATAGGACTTGGAACTTTCTTGTAGGTAGAACTTGACATTACTTTTCATAATGGGACAACATCTGCAGATAGAAACGTGATTACACAAGTACAACAAGGGAGTCTTTCAGGGCTGTTACTGTTTATAATTTGTATTAATGGTCTATTGGATAATGCTGAAGATGGTGTGAGGCTATTCGTGGATGACATCTTTGTCTATAGGAATACTGCATCATCAAAACCCTGCAGTAAAATGCCAGAAGACCTGCAGAGGATGGAAAATTGGTGTAAGAAATGGCAGTGATACTGAACACTGATAAATCTTCTGTATTGCATGTAAACAGGTGAAGAGGTCCACTACTCCGCAATTGCGCCACTGTCAATAAATTTACAGAAACAGTAACTGCCTTAAAATAAGTCGGAGTAACCATCTGGAGCAATTTAAATGGAGTGACCATATACAACAATAGCAGGAAATGCATTGCCAGGCTAAGATTCAGTGGGAGAATAATACTGAAATGTCTTCATCCATGAAAGAAGCAGCATACATAACTCTTGTCTAATCAATTCTTGAGTATTTTTCATAGCCTAGGACTCAGACCAAACAGGATTAATGGAGGATATGAAGAAGATTCAATGAAGAATGACATGTTTAATGATGGGACTGTTTACTTGGTTCCAGAGCATTACAGAGATGCTCAACAAAGTCCAGTGTTACATGCTAAAAGAGAGAAGTTGGGCTTAACAGAAGTTTACTGCTGAAATTGAAAGTGTACGTTCCAAGAAGTTGGGGCAACAGATTAATTACTCTCACATAAATCTTGTGTAATGATCAAGACAACAATTCAGGTGAATAAGAATGTGTACGAAGCTTATTGACAGCCATTCTTTCCGTTTGCCATTCGTGGATGAAACAAGTAAGGAGGGGAAAGATAATGGTACCAGAGTTACCTTCTGCCATGCACCATAAGGTGTAAGTATAGATGGAGATGTAGACTGTTTTCTATTGATTGAGTGAAAATACGGAAGTTTCAGAACTTCCATGTAGTAAAGATATATTTTCTCATTTCCTGTCCCAAAAATGTCCCTTCAGCATAGAAATGCTGTCTAGAGAAAAACTTAAAATGTAAAAATTGCTTTTCAAAACAGACAAGTTCCTGCTTTTGAAGAAATGACTTCCCACTTACATGCTCATTCCAGTAACAAATAGAGAGACTCCTTAGGATTGTGTGTTTTAGCTCATCCAGCGAGTCGGGCAATCATTAACACCCTTATCTCATTTTTGAGGAGCAGGAATCGCATTTGTCAGGCCATCCACATGTATGTTTTCCATGATTACTGTAAATCACTTGAAGCATATGTCAGAATGGTTCCATTCCAGACCAAGCTTGTGCTTCATGTCTGACATACTATCAGTAATTTTGTAACAGCTTTTTATTATTTTGTAGTAAACATAATGTCAAATTTTAATTACCTTCTTTGGATAACATGAAAGAACAATAATTCTGACTAGCTACAGTTAAACTTCTGAAGCATCTAGTGACAGAATTCCATATGCTCAGTGACTCTTTTTTCCTTGAATTTTATAGTTATGTTTGCCGTAACTGCAAACCATTTTGATACAATTCTTTCGTTTAAGATCTGAAGTTATACTCCACAAACACACTGTGTTTTTATTTGGTAATATGTGATGTTAGGTGCCCAAATCAATTTCTGTAATCATGAAATTTTTTTCTCAGAAGAATGAGACAGCCGCAGAGGAAAGTAAATATCAAATTTCAAATGAAATAAATGAAATACTGGTTCAGTTTCAAAATTAAATCCACTGCAAACAATGATGATGCAGGGTTTCTCATTATTTTTCTTGTTTTGCCTGTTATACATTGTTTAACCTTGTAACAATTCAAAGTGGATGATGAATCTATCAGACTCTGGAAGAGTGATAATGGGTCAGGTTCCATTCATTCTCAAGACTTTCAAAGTGACCCACACAGCTGCCAGTGTGCTGACCTTACAGAAATGAAATTTCTTGAATAGAAAAAACTGACACCGCCAATCAGCACCAATTCTGAAAATTCTGGCACAAAAAACAACTCATAATTTTTTTCACACAACACCCTGAAGCTGTAGATCAAGGCAATCGTGTACATGATTTATTTCTTGACTTCTGAAAAGAATTTTGCTCAACCACAGCAATTACTTTAGTCGTGACACATAAATTGATAAGCTTATAGTTCATAAATCCCAATGAACCAGCCGGCCGCGGTGGTCTAGCGGTTCTGGCGCTGCAGTCCGGAACCGCGGGACTGCTACGGTCGCAGGTTCGAATCCTGCCTCGGGCATGGGTGTGTGTGATGTCCTTAGGTTAGTTAGGTTTAAGTAGTTCTAAGTTCTAGGGGACTTATGACCTAAGATGTTGAGTCCCATAGTGCTCAGAGCCATTTGAACCAATGAACCATCAACAGCACAATACAGAGTAATGAGCATTCTGGCATTTAAAATGAAATGTACATTCTATCCTGCATGATTTGTCATAGATTTGTATGATCCTTGGGAAAATGTAAAGGAGATACAGAAAGATTTGAACAAGCAGACACTTGAATATAGGTGCTAACCATTCTGCAAAAGCTTACTTGCAAAGGTGCAAGAACTGATATTAACTGAGGAACCTAAGTATGTACTACGGCCTCCTATGTATTGTTCCTGTAGAGCCCTCAAAGACAAGATTAGACTAGCTGCAATATCTACAGAGGCATTTAAATAGTCATTCCTTCCATGACCCATATGAGAAAAAGACTGTAAGAAATTATAATATGTGGTACAACAAGAAGTTACCCTCTGCCAGGGTTGCAGTATGGGCATACACATGGATGTAGGTTTAGAAGTACTAGGGAAACAGTTCTAAGTATCTAACAAGGATACCACAAGAAGAAAATGTATTCCAAAAAATTTAAAAACTTTTCTCATACGTAAAGTGACTTTAATCAAAATGTGCTCACTCATGAGTAGAGAAATGCGCAAAGGATGGGGTTAGTATGGGATTTTCGTGTTCTGGTGCAAATGTTTTCCGGCATCTCCCATCACACAATGCAGTACACTGAGAATCCCAATGAACTGAAAAGGAGGTTACATTTGTAGCAATTCCCTCAGCAAATAATCTAATATTTAGACTCTAGGCTAGTAGTTTTTATTAGCAGCATGAATATTGACAATGTTAAGTGCTTCAATGAATCAATTCCTAAAGCTTGCTGATAACAGCTGTTCCACGCTAAATAAAAATTTTATTGTCTAGACGTAAAGCTAGTAGTAGACAACAAACAGTAGCTATTTCCAATAACAGAGAAAAGTGCTCAATGTAACAATTTTACTGCTACATTTGCTATGTTGTATTTAATTTGAGTTTACGTCAGTTAATTACTGACAGTTTCTAATAACAACTACTTCTTTTAATTATTATCCACCTCGATTCTTTCAATGCTCCTGAAGATACTTCTGTTGTGTGGTTTTCACAGTGCAATGAATGAATAAGTTTTGTCTAGACTAGAAACAGTAATGCGCACTTCATTTTCATTACTAGAGAGTAACGTGAAGCTTTCTATCTACAGATTTACCTGGATGGACCATATGGAGCACCCTCAAGTCATATTTTCAGAGCACAACATGCTGTTTTGATTGCCACAGGAATTGGAGTCACCCCATTTGCATCAATTCTGCAGTCAATTATGCACCGATACTGGAAAGCGAGGCACACATGTCCAAAATGCAAGTATTCATGGGCAAGTGAAATACCACCAACAGTCATGAAACTCAGAAAGGTATATGTCAATGTCATCCATCACTTGAAAAATAGTTGTGAATATTATGACATGCCAAAGCTTCCGTAGTACTTAGGTGTTCATCTAGGTGTTCATCTAGCAATAACAATAAACATACATTTAAAATAAGTAGTTAGAGAAAACATTACCATATCATATTTTACCAATATCATGTCATAAAATGACCTACTGAAGAAACTGAAAATATGTCCTTAATCATTTGTATGTTTCAATTATGATTATTATTAAAATTCATCCAGTTTTCTTAAAAGAAAAATCAATGTAATTGGAGATGACACCTTCACTTCAAATGAAAGTATTACATGGATAGTAACTGTCGCAGTGGGAAAAATCTGTTGTAGATACTGAAAAGAAAAAAATTATTCAACTATCTCCATGTTGAACCAACTGGCATCTTTCATACCCCGTTCCTTTAGAATTAATGTTAGTTTCTTGACTCAATACCACAAAACCAACAGATTTGGCTTCACTGAAATGTGTGATCTGTTTCTGCCAGTATGAATTGGCACAAAATAGCTGACCTTGCAGCAACTGTATTAGTGAATAATGATTGAAATTGGTCAACACAAGGATGTAATAATTTTTAGTGGTATCAAATAGAAGCATCATACAGGCTCAGTTGTAAGAAAAGCAGATGGAAGACTTCATTCATTCACTGGTGAGATACTTGGAAATGAAATGCAATCAGTCTATGAAGAACATGGCTTATAAAATACTTGCATGACACATCCTAAAATATTGCTGAAGTTTGTGGAACCCCACCAAATAAAACTATCAAGAGATATTGAATTTAGACAAACAAGGGCGGCACAAATTGTCACATTTGTCGAAGTCATGGGTGAGTGCCATGGAGAGGTTAGTGCCACAGAAATGCTGGGAAAACTGAGTTTGAGCTACCAGATGTTTGAAGATAGATGAAAACTGTTAAGCAAAAGTCTACTTGTAAAGTTTCAAGAACCAGCTTTAAGTGAGGAATCTATGAATACACTACAACGCCTTGTGTATTGGTTCAGCACGGGGTTTCAAGAACAAGACCATGATGAGCAGCTGACCCATCAAAATATTGTGCAGCTTCCACAACATTATCTGACATGATGCTTGTGAACCAATGAAGTGGTTACTGTGTCAGGAAAGTCTCAAACAGCACATCCATTACCTTTATGAGGAAGAGATGGCCAACAGAGTATGTGAGTTCGATAAACTCCACTACAATAGAAACACTGTTGTGCTGTCATATGTTTTTACTGAGATGTCAGGACTGGAAAACTGTACAGACATCTACCAAGGATCAAACGATGAGCCATCATATCACTGATGAGAGAAAGAATCCATTATACTAGGTGAGAATTAGACAGACTCCAGGAGCTTGCTTCCACTACATCTGAATATCTCATTGTGTCTGTCAGTGGATTCTTGGGGGTGGGTGGACTGTGCTATAAGGTTACTTTCAGACTGGACACAGCAGCAGACTTCAAAGTTCCATTGTGTTACACACCAATCATCGCAAGAATATAAACCATACACACATATTGTGTTTAATTTCACAGATAAACAATTGTGTGATGCTGCAATGTCTGTGTTTGAAAAGGGACTAAATTTTGCACCCACTCCAAAGACCTTTCCTCTCAAGGGTTTTATCAGTACCTTCAACATTGCAGCGCATCAGCAACTGTTGGTTAATATATTAAAAAAATGAAAACCCACCTCGATTGCGAAAAAAGCACCTAGTGTTAACCTAGGTTTCGGCGTAGATAACTACACC
The DNA here is from genome assembly GCF_023898315.1 of Schistocerca nitens. Classification (NCBI taxonomy): domain Eukaryota; kingdom Metazoa; phylum Arthropoda; class Insecta; order Orthoptera; family Acrididae; genus Schistocerca; species Schistocerca nitens. The sequence goes on from NC_064619.1 coordinate 346,080,349, forward strand.
TTCTTCAGAACAACAATAAAACCCACAAGTGCCTAAGAAGACCTTTGTCAATGATCAAAAGAACACCATAGCTATACATTTATAAACGAAAAAGAAAAGGAAAACACAAACAGTACATAGTGGTTTTTGACTTTGTACATATGTACTGTTTGTGTTTTCCTTTTCTTTTTCGTTTATATATGTATAGCTATGGTGTTCTTTTAATCACTGACAAAGGTTTCCTTAGGCACTTGTGGGTTTTATTGTTGTTCTGAAGAAGGTGTAGTTATCTACGCCGAAATCTAGGTTAATACTAGGTGCTTTTTTCACAATAGAGGCAGGTTTTTAGTTTTTTAATATTTTATCAGTACTGTTGAGCGAGGTTTCTTGAAAGTTTGGAGTGAGACTGCTGAAGAAATAAGGCAAGAGATTTGCAGGGGCATAACCAGGATGTCCACACCAGAGCAGAACATAAACACTGAGGGAAAGGAAAGTTCTCCTTTCCTTAAGAGAAGACGCAGAAACAGTGATTTTACCTGCTGAGAAGGGAAATGCTACTATTCTTCTGACTGCAACAATCTATTTCGGCAAGATGACGGATTTACTGTAGGACTCAGCGTATTGCTATCTCCAGAAGGATCAAACTGATGCAGTACAATGGAAGATAATCACGTTCCTCAAATCCAGCAAGTTTTTTGAACATCTTAAAAAGAGCTTATGAGTACAAACGCCAGTTCCACCATGACTTTATGGATTGCCTAATATCCATAAGGAAGGGACTCCTCTTTGCCCCATCATGAGCAACATAGGAGCCCCAACATATTATCTGGCAAAACATCAGGCTTCTCTTCTAAGCCCAATGGTAGGAAAATGTGAACATCACATACTGATCAAGAGCACCGAACACTTTCGGCATACAGTTGTGGATAATCTTTCGCAAGTAAACTCTCTATGAGGACCGAATATTATAATGAAACAGCCACTGATAATTTATTTACTGAATTCATATTTCTGTCCATGCACTGGGGCGGGTTTTGATTTCAGTTTATGAAGATAATTATTTTTTAGAAGAGGGGTGGTGGTTGTGGCAGTGGGCCCAGTTTCACCTGCCCATTTGCTAGGTATGCTAAGACTAACAGAAAGAATACTGTTTAAAGTAAATAACTGTACATCTTTCTTTTTTTTTTTTCTTTAAGGATCTTGGAATTCTTACACCTGCTTCCCAAAACATGCACTACTTTGTACAAAGATATCCCACATACAATAGGAAACAAGACCTCATAGCCACTCCTTGAACAAATTACCTGAATATTTAGATTAAAGGATTAAATAGTAATGTTAGCTACACAGCAGTTAGCAGTGGTTATTGTAAAGGTGCATAACAAATAGCAATATGTTGTAAACAGAGCTTATTTACAGATTTTGGTTATTATTTTCTCAAAAACTACCAATGTAATCAGGCAAGTTTTAAGCTACTACTTGGAGACAGACAACAGCTATTTAATGTAAGAGGAAGCTGTAGGGTTTTCTCAAAGTAGCAGCTGACTTCCTGATTTATTTGACTGAATTCAGCTGGCACAGGCTTGAACAGCTCCAAGCAATATAATGATGGTCTACTGTTATACAGATTCAATTTCTACAATCTGCTTTACTTTTGCTAATGTATACTTCAACTCATTCCACATCTCTGAACGTTCTCCTTCATGATGGGACCTACACAATAGGATGGATGGGTAAACATTAGTAGAGAAAGGAGTTAGGTAAATAACTCCACATATATACAGCAGCCTGCCATGCAATATGAGGGATAAAGTAGTGCAATTTGAGGATAAAGTAAAGATGTTTCTGTATGAAGTTCCTTCTACTAATTGTAATATCATCTTCATAGTAATTCTTAAAATCAATATTTTACATTATAATATAGTTAAAAAATAGTATGATATAACTATATTTCATAATGCGCATTTCACTTGCATACCTTGGGATTTTGAAAGTACTTAGGGATGCACAGAGACTACTTTCAATGGGTTCCATGGAGTGCAACTAACACCATTTAACATTTATTTGGTTCAGACCATGTCTTTGAGAAGTCCTGTCCAAGTCTGCAGGTCTCAAAACTGTTTCCATAGTGGGGGAAGTATGTTGTTGTCTAAAATTCTAGCCTTTTCAGTTTTCAAACACTAAATGCCAAAGAGCAAAACAACATTCTTGATACTGTCGTATTATATGTGTTTACAAAGATTGAATTAAGTGGTTTTTATTTATCACTTTCTCTCCTAATTGGCATGTTCAATAAGTGCTACATGTACATTTTGTTCAAGTAAAGACCTGTGCAATGATCACACCTAATTTGTAATTTAGGTAGACTTCTTCTGGATAAACAGAGATCAACGTTCATTTGAATGGTTTGTGAATTTGCTGTCACAACTGGAAATAGAACAAGCTGAACTTGGAGGTGCAATGGAAAGATTTCTTGATATGCACATGTATATCACAAGTGCTCTTCAGAAAACTGACATGAAAGCAGTAGGACTACAGTTAGCACTGGACCTGCTGCATGAAAAGGTAACAACATTTTTCACTGCCTGATAGGCAAAGTCTAAATTAAGTTGTTTCTTTCTCTTGTTTGAAATAGGAAACTGAGAATTCCATTGCTCTTACAAATGAAAGAAATGATTATTATGTAGTTTGTATTATAACAAAGGAATGAATAAGAGCATTTTCTCAGAGTCCACTTTTATAGCCACTAGGACACTGTACTAAGTTACTGAACATATAGTTTGCAATGTTTATCACACAGAATCATGCAGCACATACGATGATGATGATGATGATGATGATGATGATGATGATGATGACATTGTTCAATGGTGACATGATTGCCACAAAAATTTGGGAACCAACATTTCAGGAATAACTGTTGAAGCAAATTGACACATTTGATTTCAGAATTTTTATAAATGGGCCATATAATTTATTCTTCACTTTGAAAATGCTTATAACCAATATCACTTGAGGATACTCTGTAATCTGCCCTACATGTTTGTATCTTGTCAAGGTTTGTGTTGTGGTCTTCAGTCCTGAGACTGGTTTGATGCAGCTCTCCATGCTACTCTATCCTGTGCAAGCTTCTTCATCTCCCAGTACCTACTGCAACCTACATCCTTCTGAATCTGCTTAGTGTATTCATCTCTTGGTCTCCCTCTACGATTTTTACCCTCCACAGTGCCCTCCAATGCTAAATTTGTGATCCCTTGATGCCTCAAAATATGTCCTACCAACCGATTCCTTCTTCTAGTCAAGTTGTGCCACAAACTTCTCTTCTCCCCAATCCTATTCAATACCTCCTCATTAGTTACGTGATCTACCCACCTTATCTTCAGCATTCTTCTGTAGCACCACATTTCAAAAGCTTCTATTCTCTTCTTGTCCAAACTAGTTATCGTCCATGTTTCACTTCCATACATGGCTACACTCCATACAAATCCTTTCAGAAACGACTTCCTGACACTTAAATCTATACTTGATGTTAACAAATTTCTCTTCTTCAGAAATGCTTTCCTTGCCATTGCCAGTCTGCATTTTATATCCTCTCTACTTCGACCATCATCAGTTATTTTGCTCCCCAAATAGGAAAACTCCTTTACTACTTTAAGTGTCTCATTTCCTAATCTAATTCCCTCAGCATCACCAGACTTAATTCGACTACATTCCATTATCCTCGTTTTGCTTTTGTTGATGTTCATCTTATATCCTCCATTCAAGACACTGTCCATTCCGTTCAACTGCTCTTCCAAGTCCTTTGCTGTCTCTGACAGAATTACAATGTCATCGGCGAACCTCAAAGTTTTTACTTCTTCTCCATGAATTTTAACACCTACTCCGAATTTTTCTTTTGTTTCCTTTACTGCTTGCTCAGTATACAGATTGAATAATATCGGGGAGAGGCTACAACCCTGTCTCACTCCTTTCCCAAACCACTGCTTCCCTTTCATGCCCCTCGACTCTTATAACTGCCATCTGGTTTCTGTACAAACTGTAAATAGCCTTTCACTCCCAGTATTTTACCCCTGCCACCTTCAGAATTTGAAAGAGAGTATTCCAGTCAACATTGTCAAAAGCTTTCTCTAAGTCTACAAATGCAAGAAACGTAGGTTTGCCTTTTCTTAATCTTTCTTCTAAGATAAGTCGTAAGGTCAGTATTGCCTCACGTGTCCAACATTTCTACGGAATCCAAACTGATCTTCCCCGAGGTCAAGGTATTAATTTGTAAAAGACGAGATTTTATGTAAGTAATGGTGTAGCAAGCAGTTAAGTTACCTTATATTTAGCTAAAAGGAATGCACAAGTTTTAACTCTAATCTATGGAATCTAGATATAAGAACTGTTCCATCAAGGATAAATAAATTACAATAGTGTCATATAATTTGACTTCAGAGTATTTCTAATTTTTTAAAGAATTAACAACAAACAGGATTAATGTATTCCTTAAAACATTAACTTTACCTATGTTTTTATTAGATAAGAACTGGCTTAAAGATAAGCAACTTCATTTTAATTGCACACCACTCTGTCAGTTGTAACCCACAGTATGATAAGCATTCAACCCCATATCAGCTTGAGGGGCATCTGTGCTGAAAACCTATACAAATAATTTAAACTCATCTTAATATTATTTGACTGAACTGCATTTTCATAAATCCAGGCTGTCAATAAATGTTGCCAAATGTTGTACATCATGAAAATATTGCTAAGTCACAATCTGGTGGCAAACTGTGTAAATGATTTGCACAGGTTCCCAACACTGGTGACCCACAAGCTGATTTGCGGATGTATGTTTCTCATTCTCTTTTAGCTATGACTAACAGACAATGGTGCACACTTGAAAATTATATTACATATTTTGAAACTAGTTATTTCTATCCATCTTCATATAGGTGGAAGAGATTAAATATACAAGTAGTATAAGCACAAAAGTTAACATCAGTTAAGTAGGTCAATGTACAAATGTTATTAGCCTGGAAATGTTAGGCCAAAATATACAGATTAGTGTACTTCGTAATTTTGCAAGAGTAGAGGCCATTTGAGGTGACAGATACAGGAGTTACCCTTTCATTGAAAAACATTTTTGCTTTTCATTTTCTATGAGGCCACTCAAGAGTGAAATTGCTTTTCCCTCTGGCAGATGCAAGAAAATATTTTCGGTAATAAACTGCCTGTTCACTGCCACTGAATTAATTTTGATCCAACTTGTTGAGGTAGTACTTTGTGGAACTTCTGAAGGGACTAAATTTAATTAGTTCCATTTCAATGCCAGTATCAGGAAGATAAAATATATGGATTATTAAGGAACGCACAGAAATAATTTCCAGTGTTGTTGTTGTTGTTGTTGTTGTTGTTGTTGTTGTTGTTGTTGTTGTTGTCTTCAGTCCTGAGACCGGTTTGATGCAGCTCTCCACGCTACTCTATCCTGTGCAAGCTTCTTCATCTCCCAGTACCTACTGCAGCCTACATCCTTCTGAATCTGCTTAGTGTATTCATCTCTTGGTCTCGCCCTACGATTTTTACCCGCCACGCTGCCCTCCAATACAAAATTGGTGACCCCTTCATGTCTCGGAACATGTCCTACCGACTGATCCATTCTTCTAGTCAAGTTGTGCCACAAGCTCCTCTTCTCCCCAATTCTATTCAATACCTCCTCATTAGTTATGTGATCTACCCATCCAATCTTCAGCATTCTTCTGTAGCACCACATTTCGAAAGCTTCTATTCTCTTCTTGTCTAAGCTATTTATTGTCCACGTTTCACTTCCATACATGGCTACACTCCATACAAATACTTTCAGAAATGACTTCCTGACATTTAAATCTATACTCGATGTTAACAAATTTTTCTTCTTCAGAAATGCTTTCCTTGCCATTGCCAGTCTACATTTTATATCCTCTCTACATCGACCATCATCAGTTATTTTGCTCCCCAAATAGCAGAACTCCTTTACTACTTTAAGTGATGTTGCCATGTCAATAATATTTAAGGACACCGCGTGTTCTACATCTACAGATATACATGCTACTGTACATGCATTGTTACATTAGTTATTTTCTATTGTCTTCCTTTTGTATATGTCATCAGCCTATAGCTTAACCTACCATTGAACTGACTCTGTGAAATATAAAATAGAAATAGAAAGACAGTTGCTCAGTCTTCTTCAAATGCTGGTTCCCTAAATTTATCCAACTAGGTTACATGAAAATGATGTCATTTTTCTTCCGAAAATTCTCATTTAAGTGCACTGAGCACCTCTATTATACTTTCCTATGGCTCTAAAACAACCTGAAATGAAATGTCCTAGTAGCACATTGTAGACTTTATTCATGGTCTGCTTCATATACGCTTCACTACTCAACATGGTGGAGTCATAATCTAGAACTGATCACACTAATGTCTTGCTTGTATTTGGTTTCTTTTACAGATGAATTGCACTTAACCAGAACCCACCCAGCAAATAATTTGCATTTCCTAGTACTGGTTTCACATAATTTCATTGTTGTACACTTAAAAATGTATATTTGACAGGCTCCAGAAGTTACCATTAATCTAGCCAACAGATAAAACTGAAGTCATCATTAGAAAATAAGTGATCTTTCTTAACCTAACAAGAAATAACCATTCTAGATTGCTAAAAATGGTTATTTTTCTGATAACTGGCTGTCATAGAAAGACCATCTTTAGACCAGTATGTAGCTCCATTGGTGGTGCATAGAGTGAGTAGGTGGAGTTGCTGTACATGCTAAGAAGCACTGCTTTTTTGTTAGATTCAATTTGGTTCTTTCTCTTTGCTATGGGAATTATTTGGCATTTATCCAAATTTAAAGAGAGGTATTACTCATTTAAGTAAGGTTAAATACTAAGAAAATACTTCTCTATTGACAATGATATGATCAACAATATTAGGTATAATGCGCTTCGTCCCTTGGTCCTAATGGTTGAAAACAGTGCATGTGGCACCACGGCCTAGTGCTAGTCTGTCAGTTGGACACCACTTCAGAAAATGCTTCAAGCTAATCACATTTTTGTGAAGATAGTTCGCGTGATGATATCTAGATTGTCAGGTGATAATATGATACATCATTAAATGCCTTTCATAAATCCAGGAAGACTGCATCAAACGAGGTCCCTTTCATCCATTATTAGCACCTGGTGACACTCGCAGTAAAAACACTACGAAGATTACCAAGCACCACTAAATGAGATATTTTAACTGCTGTGGAAGTAACAGATAATTTGTGCATTTGCACCAGTTGGAAGAGAGAGCATACATGGATTTACAGCAGTTGTCAAATAGTGATAAAGGGCATAATTCCAAGGAGAAAGAAGATGTAGCACTGTGATACACAAGTCAATATTTTATAAAGAGCCTTTAGAAGCTTTCTGTCAGTTTAAAGGATAAAAATTAACTGTGTAACTATATTTTTCTAACAGTTTGTTTACTTTATACTTCAGTAGTAAAAGCAATTTAATGTAATCTCAGTCTCTGCTGTATTGCCAGTTAAATCACATGAGTGGAAAAAAAATTATCTTTCATTCAAAAATATTTAGTAAACTAAGATTTAGCTAACTCAATAATGGTTATATCTCACATACACTATAACTAGCCATTAGCATTGTAATAGCTGTGTTTACGTGCTTATCGCTCCACAATTATGGAGAAGGAGCAGCTGGTCTTTGAGTGAGTGCACAGACAGAATTAGAGCAGTTAAAGAGTTGCCGTTGGCACCAAATAGGTTACAAAGAGGGTAGCCCGCCTGCGGCGGGTCCGGGGGTTAGAATAGGCCTGAGGTATTCCTGCCTGTTATACGAGGCGATTAAAAGGAGTTTCACATGTTTCAGCCTTTATGTGATGGTCCCCTGTAGGGTTTGACCTCCATTCTTCAAAATTTTTCCAAAGAGCGAGCCAACTGGGGAAGGGTGCCTTACAAGGTGCATCGTGTCCATTATGCATAGAGATTTTTAGCCCACTTTCTCATCGTCACATTGCAGTCCTGCAAATTCTCCACCTCTTGGGTGAAGACACCTTCTTGGATGTGTTTTCCACCATGCACTATGCTGTTTTGGGTTGTGTGTCGATGATGACCATGGACTTCTTTGCACCTGATATCCAGCATGTTAGCCAGTCTGTTGTGGTGAGGCTGCCATGTACCCTGTTGGTTGTAGCCCCACTGACACACAGGGATTGCTCTGCTGATGTCTGCGCCGTTAACTCTCCAAGTTTCCCAAGGGGTATATGCCCATCCCCCATGGGGCATTGGGACTCTCAGCAATGGTCATCCTGCCAGGTCGTATTTGCTGCGGCTGGGTGGCGCCCGTGGGGATGGCCCCTGGTCAGAGTGGGAGGCATCAGGGCAGATGACACACGATGAAGCATAGTAGATCATCTCTTGCTGGTGGTGAAACACCAACAGTCTCTAAGCGATCACGAGCTCAATTCAACGCACAGAACTATAACTTCAAATTGTTCCACTCCCTGGCCACACCATGGGAGGAACGTCAGGCTAAGGATGGCAGAGGATCTTATTCGCCCCGGTACCTGATATGTTCGAGAGCTGATGGGGAGTCTTCCATAACGATGAAGCCTCAGTTTTTTGTTGAGTATTTAGAGTATTTTTTCCCAAGGACATGCAGCTTTACTGTATGATTAAATGATGATGGCGTCCTCTTGGGTAAAATATTCCGGAGGTAAAATAGTCCCCCATTCGGATCTCCGGGCGGGGACTACTCAGGAGGACGTCGTTATCAGGAGAAAGAAAACTGGTGTTCTACGGATCGGAGCGTGGAATGTCAGATCCCTTAATCGGGCGGGTAGGTTAGAAAATTTAAAAAGGGAAATGGATAGGTTAAAGTTCGATATAGTGGGAATTAGTGAAGTTCGGTGGCAGGAGGAACAAGACTTTCGGTCTGGTGATTACAGGGTTATAAATACAAAATCAAATAGGGGTAATGCAGGAGTAGGTTTAATAATGAATAAAAAAATAGGAGTGCGGGTAAGCTACTACAAACAGCATAGTGAACGCATTATTGTGGCCAAGATAGATACGAAGCCCACGCCCACTACAGTAGTATAAGTTTATATGCCAACTAGCTCTGCAGATGATGAAGAAATAGATCAAATGTATGACGCGATAAAAGAAATTATTCAGGTAGTGAAGGGAGACGAAAATTTAATAGTCGTGGGTGACTGGAATTCGTCAGTAGGAAAAGGGAGAGAAGGAAACATAGTTGGTGAATATGGATTGGGGGGAAGAAATGAAAGAGGAAGCCGCCTTGTAGAAGTTTGCACAGAGCATAACTTAATCATAACTAACACTTGGTTCAAGAATCATAAAAGAAGGTTGTATACCTGGAAGAATCCTGGAGATACTAAAAGGTATCAGATAGATTACATAATGGTAAGACAGAGATTTAGGAACCAGGTTTTAAATTGTAAGACATTTCCAGGGGCAGATGTGGATTCTGACCACAATCTATTGGTTATGAACTGCAGATTGAAACTGAAGAAACTGCAAAAAGGTCGGAATTTAAGGAGATCGGACCTGGATAAACTGAAAGACCCAGAGGTTGTACAGAGTTTCAGGGACACCATAAGGGAACAATTGACAGGAATGGGGGAAAGAAATACAGTAGAAGAAGAATGGGTAGCCCTGAGGGATGAAGTAGTGAAGGCAGCAGACGATCAAGTAGGTAAAAAGACGAGGGCTAATAGAAATCCTTGGGTAACAGAAGGAAATATTGAATTTAATTGATGAAAGGAGAAAATATAAAAATGCAGTAAATGAAGCAGGCAAAAAGGAGTACAAACGTCTCAAAAATGAGATCGACAGGAAGTGCAAAATGGCTAAGCAGGGATGGCTAGAGGACAAATGTAAGGATGTAGAGGCTTGTCTCACTAGGGGTAAGATAGATACTGCCTACAGGAAAATTAAAGAGACCTTTGGAGAGAAGAGAACCACTAGTATGAATATCAAGAGCTCAGATGGCAACCCAGTTCTAAGCAAAGAAGGGAAAGCAGAAAGATGGAAGGAGTATATAGAGGGTTTATACAAGGGCAAAGTACTTGAGGACAATATTATGGAAATGGAAGAGGATGTAGATGACGACAAAATGGGAGATAAGATACTGCGTGAAGAGTTTGACAGAGCACTGAAAGACCTAAGTCGAAACAAGGCCCGGGAGTAGACAACATTCCATTAGAACTACTGATGGCCTTGGGAGAGCCAGTAATGACAAAACTCTACCATCTGGTGAGCAAGATGTATGAGACAGGCGAAATACCCTCAGACTTCAAGAAGAATATAATAATTCCAATCCCAAAGAAAGCAGGTGTTGACAGATGTGAAAATTACCGAACTATCAGTTTGATAAGTCACAGCTGCAAAATACTAACGCGAATTCTTTACAGACGAATGGAAAAACTGGTAGAAGCGGACCTCAGGGAAGATCAGTTTGGATTCCGTAGAAATGTTGGAACACGTGAGGCAATACTAACCTTACGACTTATCTTAGAAGAAAGATTAAGAAAAGGCAAACGTACGTTTCTAGCATTTGTAGACTTAGAGAAAGCTTTTGACAATGTTAACAGGAATACTCTCTTTCAAATTCTGAAGGTGGCAGGGGTAAAATACAGGGAGCGAAAGGCTATTTACAATTTGTACAGGAACCAGATGGCAGTTATAAGAGTCGAGGGGCATGAAAGGGAAGCAGTGGTTGGGAAAGGAGTGAGACAGGGTTGTAGCCTCTCCCCGATGTTATTCAATCTGTATATTGAGCAAGCAGTAAAGGAAACAAAAGAGAAATTCGGAGTAGGTGTTAAAATTCATGGAGAAGAAGTAAAAACTTTGAGGTTCGCCGATGACATTGTAATTCTGTCAGAGACAGCAAAGGACATGGAAGAGCTGTGAACGGAATGGACAGTGTCTTGAAAGGAGGATATAAGATGAACATCAACAAAAGCAAAACGAGGATAATGGAATGTAGTCAAATTAAATCGGGTGATGCTGAGGGAATTAGATTAGGAAATGAGGCACTTAAAGTAGTAAAGGAGTTTTGCTATTTAGGGAGTAAAATAACTGATGATGGTCGAAGTAGAGAGGATATAAAATGTAGACTGGCAATGGCAAGGAAATCGTTTCTGAAGAAGAAAAATTTGTTAACATCGAGTATAGATTTAAGTGTCAGGAAGTCGTTTCTGAAAGTATTTGTATGGAGTGTAGCCATGTATGGAAGTGAAACATGGACAATAAATAGTTCGGACAGGAGGAGAATAAAAGCTTTCGAAATGTGGTGCTACAGAAGAATGCTGAAGATTATATGGGTAGGTCACATAACTAATGAGGAGGTATTGAATAGAATTGGGGGGAAGAGGAGTTTGTGGCACAACTTGACAAGCAGAAGGGACCGGTTGGTAGGACATGTTCTGAGGCATCAAGGGATCACAAATTTAGCATTGGAGGGCAGTGTGGAGGGTAAAAATCGTAGAGGGAGACCAAGAGATGAATACACTAAGCAGATTCAGAAGGATGTAGGTTGCAGTAGGTACTGGGAGATGAAGAAGCTTGCACAGGATAGAGTAGCATGGAGAGCTGCATCAAACCAGTCTCAGGACTGAAGACCATAACAACAACATTTAGAGGACAAGTTCAGGGAGGTGGAGGGCTTGTCCAAAATGAGATCTGGGTGAGTCTTGATCAAAACAGCATCCTAAGCCCAGTCACGGGAATTACTTGCTTGTAACAATCTGGAGGATGTTTCTGTAAGCATCACGCCCCATAACAGCTTAAATATGGTCCTGGGTATCATATTTCACAGAGACCTTTTTCAGTCCGATGTTGAGCTGCGTGCCAACTTAGAGCAGTAACGTGTACATTTTGTCTGGCATATTCACCAGGGTCCGAAGGATAATCAGGTTGCCACCGATGTTTATCTTGGCCTTTGAGGGTGATACATTGCCCGAGAAGGTCAAGGTAATGGTCTACCGGTGTGATGTGAATCCCTATATCCCTCCCCCGATGTGATGCTTTAAGTGCTGTAAGTTCAGCCATATGTCTTCCCGCTGTACTTCCAGCATCACATGCCAAGATTGCGGATGCCCATCACATCCCAATACTCCATGTGCCCCGTCTCCCGTCTGTGTCAACTGCGGAGAGCACCATTCGCCTTGCTCGCCTGACTCCAGGATTCTCCATCCTGAAAGAAAGGAAAATCATGGAGTACAAGACTCTGGACAGACTGACCTACACTGAGGCTTACAGAAAATTTGAATGCCTCTATCCTGTGCATATGACGTCTTACGCCGCCGCTGCAACAGTTCTGGCACCATCAGCTCTGCCAACCCAGGTCATGTCTCAGAGCCGGAAGACTACACCTGCCCCCTTGATGGTGGGGGGAATATCCCTCCCTATTGCTCCCACACCACCTACTTTGGGAGCAACAACCCCTCCAACCACCAGGGACATCCGTCCCCATTTCTAAGCAGGAGAACCATATGTCTTCTTCGGCTTCTCTTGCTAGGAAGGGGTCAATTGGGCCACTCCCTTCCCAGGTTTCTTTTAGTGGGAAAGACGACACCCACCAGTGGCTGAAGAGCCCAAAAGCAGCTGGTCGTAGGGCTTCACATTCGTCCTCAGTTCTGGAGAATGAACCAGTGAAGTCCTCCCAGCCAGGGAAACCCAAGGAGCAGCGAGAGAAATTCAAAAAGAAAATCCCTAAGACCAAAGAAATTGCAATGGCACCCACACCACCGCTACCCACAAGCTCTGCGGCTGAGGATGGGGTGGAGATTTTGGTGTCCGCTAAGGACCTAGATCTCGGCAGACCCTCCGAAACAATGGATATAGACTGCTCAGGCAATAAATTGGTGGCAGCAGGTGACTCTGGGCGTAAACTGCCTCATTGAATGTTCCATGACTTCCCAGTCTCACCACGTCATCCTCCAGTGGAATTGCAGCAGTTTTTCCCACTGCCTGGCTGAGCTACGGCAACTGTTAAGCTTTACACCTGCTATCTGCATTGCCCTCCAGGAAACCTAGTTCCCAGCAATGTGGACCCCTGCCCTCCATGGTTATAAGGGATATTACAGCAACCATAGCGACAAACGAGTGTCAGGTGGAGTTTGCGTTTATGTCCTAAGCTCAGTCTGTAGTGAACATGTGCCCCCTTCAAACCCCTCTTGAAGCTGTGGCTGTCAGAATAAGGACGACACAGGAAATAACTGTCTGCAATGTATATCTTCCTCCAGATGGAGCAGTACCCCTGAATGTATTAGCTGCAATGATTGATAAACTCCCCAGACCTTTCCCACTTCTGGGAGATTCTAATGCCCATAACCCCTTGTGGGGCAGTACCATGCTTACTGGCCGAGGTAGAGATGTCGAAACTTTACTGTTGCAATTCGACCTCTGCCTCTTAAATCCTGGGGCTACCACACAATTCAGTGTGGCTCATGGTAGTTACTCGGCCATTGATTTATCAATTTGCAGCCCAGGACTTCTCCCATCTATCGACTGGAGAGCACGTGACGACCTGTGTGGTAGTGACCACTTCCCCATCTTCCTGTCACTGCCTCAGCATCAGGCACACTGACACCTGCCCAGATGGGCTTTGAACAAGGTGGACTGGGGAACTTTCACCTCTCCTGTCACCGCTAAATCTCCCTAACATGGTAACATCGATGTGATGGTTGAGCAGGTGTCTAGCACAATTGTTTCTGCTGCAGAAAATGTGATCCCTCGCTCTTTAGGGTGCCTAAGGAGTAAGGCAGTCCCTTGGTGGTCGCCGGAAGTCACTGAAGCAATTGAGGAGCGTTGGCAAGCTCTACAGTGGCATAAGCGGCACCCTTCCCTGGAGCACCTCATAGCCTTTAAACGGCTCCATGCCCGTGTTCACTATCTTATCATACAATGGAAGGAGGAGTGTTGGGAGAGATACATCTCTACCATTGGGTGCACACGTCACCTTCCCAAGTCTGGGCAAAGATCAAACGTCTTTTCGGGTACCAGGCCCCAACAGCTGTCCCCGGTGTTACCATAAATGGTGAGTTATGTACCGACGCAAACGTGATTGCCGAGCACTTTGCTCAAGCTTCTGCATCGGAGAATTACCACCCAGCCTTTTTCTCACTCAAATGACAGTAAGAAGGGAATGTCTTCTCATTCACTACACGCTGCAGTGAATCCTATAACGCCCCATTTACAGAGTTTGAGGTCCTTAGTGGCCTTGCAGATTGCCCCAACACAGCTTCTGGGCCTCATAGCATCCACAGCCAGATGATTAAACATCTCTCTGACTACAAGCGACATCTTCTCGTCATCTTCAACCGGATCTGGTGCGATGGCGTCTCCCCATCGGAATGGCAGAACACCACCATCATTCTGTTTCTCAAACCCAGCAAAAACCCACTTGATGTGGATAGCTATTGGCCCATCAGCCTCACCAACATTCTTTGTAAACTGCTGGAATGTATGGTATGTTGGCGGTTGGGTTGGGTCCTGGAGCCATGCGGCTTGCTGGCTCCATGTCAGGGCAGCTTCCACCAGTGTCGCTCTGCCACTGACAATCTTGTGTCCATTGAGTCTGCCATCCGAACAGCCTTTTCCAGATGGCAACACCTGATTGCCGTATTTTTTGACTAACGTAAAGCATATGACACGACTTGGTGACATCATATTCTTGCCAAATTGTGTGAGTGTGGTCTCTGGGGATCACTCCTGATTTTTATCCAAAACTTCCTGTCGCTGCATACTTTTCGTGTCCAAGTTGGTGATTCCCATAGTTGCATCCGTATCCAGGAGAATGGAGTCCCGCAGGGCTCTGTATTGAATGTCTCTCTATTCTTAGTGGCCATTAACGGCCTAGCAGCAGCTGTCGGGTCCTCCGTCTTACAGTCTCTGTATGCAGACGACTTCAGCATTTTGTACTGCTGCTCCAGTACTGTTGTTGCTGAGCAGCGCCGCCAGGGAGCCATCCACAAGACATAGTCATGGTCTCTAGCCCATGGCTTCCAGTTTTGTAGCCGCAAAGTTGTATGTCATGCACTTCTGTCGGCATCGTACCATTCATCCAGAACCTGCACTTTACCTTAATGACAATCCACTCACTGTAGTGGAGACATCACTTCCTAGGAATGGTTTTCAACACTCTATTGACTTGGCTCCCTCATCTTCGTCAGCTTAAGCAGAAGTGCTGGCAGCACCTCAATGCCCTCTGTTGCCTGAGCAACACCAATTGGGGTGCAGATTGCTGTACGGTGCTGCAGCTCTACAGAACCCTTGTCCAATCCTGAATTGACTATGGGAGTGTGGTTTATGGTTCAGCAGCGCCTTCTGCATTGCATTTACTCGATCCTGTGGGGTTCGAATCCCTGCCAACGAACTTGCTGACGGGTTGGCCAAACAGGCGATGTGGAAACCGCTTCTGGAGATAGGCATCTCCGAAGCTGACCTGTGTTCTGTCTTACACTGCAGTGTTTTCTGGGTTTGGCAGACGGAAAGGCATAACTGCATGCACAACAAACTGTGTGTCATTAAGGAAACTATGAATGTGTGGAAATCTTCCATGCAGGCCTCTCACAGGGAATCAGTTGTCCTCTGCCAGCTCCGCATTGGCCATACGTAGCTAATGCATGGTTACCTACTCCGTCACAAGAGCCCACCTCAGTGTCGCTGTGGCTCCCAAATGACAGTCATCCACCTCTTGCTGGACTGCCCACTTTTAGCCATTCTGTGGCAGACTTTTAACTTTCCCAGCACCCTGCCTTCAGTGTTGGGTGACAATGCCTCCACAGCTGCTTCAGTTTTACATTTTATCTGCGAGAGTGGATTTACTTCTATGTAGGTTTTAGCGCACTTCCTTCATCCCTCTGTGTTCCCCCCTCTGGTGCTTTTAGGATGGAAGTTTTCATGTGTTGCAGAGTGGCTGGCTTTCCATTTTTATTCTCGTGGTTGGCCAGTCACTGTAATCTGCTTTCATATTTTACTCTCTTCTGTTTCTAGCGTCTCTCTGTTGTTTTCTTGTCCTCTTTTGTTCCTTTTAGTGTTTGTTGCCTTCCCTTTGTTCTTGTGGCTTTTTCTTTCTTTCCGTTTTGTGTTATATGTTTCATCCGTTTTATTCTCACACTTGTGGCATTTTTTTTATTAGGAACAAAGGACCGATGACCTCATAGTTTGGTCCCTTCTCCTGTTCGTGGGAGGATGTATGGGACAGGTCTTGCAACTTGGTCTATTGCAGGGAGATGATTCATGAGGCAAGTGGTTGGTAGTGCGGAGTACGGATATTGTTTAGGTCCAGTGGGAGGCAGATTACCAGGTTGGGAAGGAAAGTGGGTAGGTTATTCCCAGTTTCGGGCACAATGAAAGACAGTCACAACCTTGAATAGAGAATGTGATGCAGTTTCTCTGATCCTGGGTGGTACTGAGCCACAAGAGGATTACTCCTTTGTGGACAGGTGGTCAGTGTGTGGGAGGTGGTAGGGGACTCATGAGACAAGGCACATGAGATTCATGTACAAAGATTAGTAATTTTGGTCTGTGAAGATCCCCTTGATACCCTTGGTATATTTGGAGATGGACTGCTTGTCACTAAAGAGACAACAGCCGCTATTGAACACTACTTTCATCAAACATCTGTTCCAACACCCGACTGATTATAGACCTAAAATCCCCTTCCTGGTCACCATGACCAACTATACCCTCACCCACAATTACTTCAACTCTGTCGGCACCACCTACAAATAAATCTGTGATATAGCAATGGGTACAAACATGGCACCATCCTATGACAATTTGCTCATAGGAAATCTGGAGCAATCCTTCTTAACCACTCATAATCCCAAACCCCTCACCTGGTTCAGTTTCACTGATGACGTTTTCATGATCTGGACTGAGGGTGGGGACACCCTATCCACATTTTCTAGATTCTCAACACCTTTTCCCCCATTCGATTCATCTCATCCCCCTCAACACAAGAAGCCACCTTCCTCTATGCTGACCTCCACCTCAGTCTTATCTACAGCACTACCTCCATCTATATCAGACTTACCAATCAACAGCAATACCTCCACTTCGGCAGCTGCCACCCATTCCATACCAAGAAGTTCCTTGCATACAGCCTAGTAACGGGTGGCCGTCACATCTATAGTGACGAGCAGTTCCTCTCCAAATGTACAAAGGTCTCACAGAGGCCTTCACAGACCAGAATTACCCTCCCAACCTTGTACATAAACCTCATGTACATTCTCTCTCCAGTCACCTACCACTTCTCACATATCTACCATCCAACCAATGTCTGCTTGTGTCTGTGCATGTGCGGATGGATATGTGTGTGTGTGCGCGCGAGTGTATACCTGTCCTTTTTTCCCCCCTAAGGTAAGTCTTTCTGCTCACGGGATTGGAATGACTCCTTACCCTCTCCCTTACAACCCACATCGTTTCATCTTTCCCTCTCCTTCCCTCTTTCCTGATGAAGCAACTGTTGGTTGCGAAAGCTTGAATTTTGTGTGCATGTTTGTGTTTGTTTGTGTGTCTATCAACCTGCCAGTGCTTTCGTTTGGTAAGTCACATCATCTTTGTTTTTAGATATACATAAATATTTTGTTTAACATACTACACTACCGGCCATTAAAATTGCTACACCATGAAGATGACATGCTACAGACGCGAAATTTAACAGACAGGAAGAAGATGCTGTGATATGCAAATAATTAGCTTTTCAGAGCATTCACACAAGGTTGGCACCAGTGGTGATACCTACAAGGTGCTGACAGGAGGAAAGTTTCCAACCAATTTGTCATACACAAACAGCAGTTGACCGGCGTAGCCTGGTGAAACGTTGTTGTGACGCCTCATGTAAGGAGGAGAAATGCGTACCATCACGTTTCCGACTTCGATAAAGGTCGGATTGTAGCCTATTGCGATTGCGGTTTATCGTATCGCGACACTGCTGCTTGCGTTGGTCGAGATCCAATGACTGTTAGCAGAATATGGAATTGGTGGGTTCAGGAGAGTAGTACGGAATGCCGTGCTGGATTCCAGTGGCCTCGTATCACTAGCAGTCGAGATGACAGGCATCTTATCCGCATGGCAGTAACGGCTCGTGCAGACATGTCTTGATCCCTGAGCCAACAGATGGGGGCGTTCGCAAGACAACAACCATCTGCACGAACAGTTTGACAATGTTTGCAGCAGCATGGACTATCAGCTCGGAGACCGTGGCTGTGGTTACCCTTGACGCTGCATCATAGACAGGAGCGCATGCGATGCTGTACGCAACGACGAACCTGGGTGCACGAATGGCAAAACGTCATTTTTTTGGATGAATCCAGGTTCTGTTTACAGCATCATGATGGTCGCATCCTTGTTAGGCGACATTGCAGTGAACTCACATTGAAAGCATGTATTCGTCATTGCCATACTGGCGTATCACCCGGTGTGATGGTATGAGGTGCCATTGGTTACACGTCTGTGTCACCTCTTGTTTGCATTGACGGCACTTTGAACAGTGTACATTACATTTCAGATGTGTTACGACCAGTGGCTCTACCCTTCATTCGATCCCTGCGAAACACTACATTTCAGCAGAATAATGCACAACCGCATGTTGCAGGTCCTGTACGGGCCTTTCTGGATACAGAAAATGTTAGACTGCTACCCTGGCCAGCACATTCTTCAGATATCTCACCAACTGAAAATGTCTGGTCAATGGTGGCCGAGCAACTGGCTCGTCACAATACGCCAGTCACTACTCTTGATGAACTGTGGTATCATGGTGAAGCTGCATGGGAAGCTGTACCTGTACACGCCATCCAAGCTCTGTTTGACTCAATGCCTAGGCGTATCAAGGCCGTTATTACGGCCAGAGGTGGTTGTTCTGGGTACTGATTTCTCAGCATCTATGCACCCAAACTGCATGAAAATGTAATCAAATGTCAGTTCTAGTAAAATATATTTGTCCAATGAATACCGGTTTATCATCTGCATTTCTTCTTGGTGTAGCAATTTTAATGGCCAGCGGTGTATTAAAAAAAAAAAAAAAAAAAAAGCTGAGTAGTGTAAGAGGAGGAGCAGTTGCACTTTTAAGAATAGCTTTTTTATTATTCATGCACCTATAAGTAATTCAAGTAGTTACCTATGAGTACATTAGTGCGAAACATGTTTTTTTGTTGTTATACTTTAGGGGAGGGGGTCATTTACACACATGTATGATTAATGCACTGCCACCTCGCATCATACCAGGTATGGTTTCCATCTGAATACTTTTGGTAAGAGGCTGCTTGCAGAGCTAACTGACAGAAGCATCCAGTCTGACCACAGCAACAGCAATATTCATCCAAACCCAGTGATTTCCAATGTGTTCATTAATTTTTTAGGATCTACATCTTCATCTGCATACATACTCCACAAACCATCATATTGCGCATGGCAGAGGGTACCCTGTACTCTATTTGTCATTTCTTTTTCTGTTCCACTCAAAAAAAAGAGCAGGTGAAAAATGACTGTCTCTATGCCTCTGTACGAGCCCTAATCTTTCATGTTATCTTCATTGTCCTTGTGCAAAATGTACATATGTGGCAGCCGAATCACTCTGCAGTCAGCCTCAAATGCCGGTTCTCTAAATTTTCTTAATAGTGCTCCTTGAAAAGAATGTCACCTTCCCTCAACTGATTCCCATTTGAGTTCCTGAAGCATCTCTGTAATACTAGTATGCTGTTCGAACCTACTGGTAACAAATATAGCAGCCTGCTACTGATTTGTTTTGATGTCTCCATTTAATCCAAACTGGTGCAGATCTCAAACACTTGAACAGTACTCAATAATGAGTCACATTAGTGCCCTACATGTGGTCTCCTTTATTGATGAACCATTCATACAAAAGAGAGTGCTGTAAAATAGATATGGTTGAAACAGCCGCTAGTACAACAAAACATTGCAGCCTGGATAAGGACAAGGATATCAAAGAAAATGTATTTAGTATCTTCCATCAAAAGTTGGAAGTTCTATAAATAAAAGATGAACTTCTAATATCCATTCAGAACAATGAAAAGGTAGATGGAATTGCAGCAAACGTGTGTGCATCAGAATGTGAGATGCAAGTCACTGAAATTGAACAGCTCCATTTTGATGGATACAGGCTAATATCACATTACTGTAGAACCAGTAAAAAGAAAGGGGAGCAGCTACACATGTAAAATGTGGATTTAACTCAGATTTTTAAGTTAATGAATGTAACGTTGAAAAGTTTCTTCAATGGTGTGCCATAATAATGGATCAGGAAAAATGCAAGCTTTTAGCACTGACAATTTACAAATCACCTGCAGGAAGTATCTTAAGCTTCGTAAAGCAGCAAGAAATGGTTTTAAGATGGTTTTGCAGACTTAACTGGAGAACATGGTTGAGATTTCAATTTGGATTTTCTGTCAGGTAGTACTAACAGAGAATTGTTGATGTCCAGCTTTGTATTATTTTCCAAAGTTAAATCCCATATGTTGACTGAAAGAGACAGAGCAACAGCTGTCGACAACAACTGACCTACAGTTATTCAGTTTGACAACCAATCATCAATGGTTTATTTGACCATGAAGGCCAAATGATAACAATAGAACTTACTGACCAGTTAGGTACAGATGACAGAAGAAAAGAATTGCATTGAAGAACCATCAACAATAAATCAAACATAGTGTTTAGACAGGAATTGATAAATCGCACAGCATTAATGAAAAATTTAATTATTTCGTAAACACATTTCTACATTTTGTCTTGTTTCCTCCTGAAAAAAGTAAGGGAAAAATGAACGAAAGAAAGAATACAGGGTGGATAACCTTGTGCTAGGAAGAGAGAACACTATGTAATTCAGAGAAGCAGCAGCAGCAGTCAAGTTCTGAAATTCGATTGCCACACAAGTATTGAAGGATAAGTTGGAAACTATTTGCAAACAAAGAAATTTTGTGACCCAAATTGTGTTCAGCTCATTGAATATAGCTCTGGGATGAAAGATAAGTTACAAAACATTGTCAACTAAACTCAAAGATTCCTGCCTCACAACAGCTGCAAACATTGCACCAGTAATAAACAATCAAACACATGTGCATGAGATTTACTTGTGCAGACACTACAAGCACCATCAATAGACATTACAACTTCTAAGAATACAGACTTCATCAGGTCACTAAAATATAGTAATTCTGCTGACTGTGATGGTGTTCCTATTAGAATATTAAAGTTATTTTGCTGACTTGATAAGATTACCCTTATTGTCTTCGTAATCTATTAGTGACTTGCAGCAAATTTCCTTATAAGACTTAAATATGCTGGAATGACACCTACCTAAAAAAAATTGAAGATCAACAAGCTACTTTCAATTACAGACCTCTATCAGTCCTCCCAGTCTTTTCAGAAGTATTTGTGAAAGTGGCCTGTGGTAGAATATTGACTCATTTACCTGAGTAGAACTTAATTGTATTTCAGTTTGGCTTTTGAAAAGTATTTTCCATATATAAAGCAATAAAAAACCTCACAAATGAAGTGCCAGCCAAGCTACACTAGAAAAACTGTACTGTTGATATCCTATGAGGCCATGCCAAAGCCCCTCACTATGTAGATCTCAAAATTCTTGTAAAGGTCAACATGGTGGTTTACTGCTGTGACATTAAACCATATGTCCCACTCCCTGTGCAGTGGTTTAAGTGCTGGAAATTCAGGCACATGTCTTCCCACTGCACTTCCAATGCCACATGTCGAGACTGTGGATGTCCACTGCATCCAGACACTCCCTGTGCACCTTCTCCCACTTGTATCAATTGCAGAGAGCAGCACTCCCCCTGCTAACCAGACAGCACAGTACTCCAAAAGGAGCAGAAAATCATGGGGTACAAGACCCTGGACCAGTTGACTTACCAAGAGGCTAAACATAAATTTTAACGATTACACCTCATTCAGTTGACATCCACATACGCTGCTGCTACATTAGCATACCACACTCAGTGCCATGAACAGGAGGCCATCCGGGCCTACTGAATACAACTGCCTCCTTGGTGGTAGGGGGAAAATCTCCTTCTGTTGCTCCTGAGGTGACCCTGAGGTGTAACCTGCCTCCTTGCATGCTTCATGCTTTCCCAGCCTCATGATAACGTCATCC
Source organism: Schistocerca nitens (assembly GCF_023898315.1). Taxonomy (NCBI): domain Eukaryota; kingdom Metazoa; phylum Arthropoda; class Insecta; order Orthoptera; family Acrididae; genus Schistocerca; species Schistocerca nitens. The sequence continues at coordinate 346,102,507 of NC_064619.1, forward strand.
TCCAGTGGAATTGCGGCGGTTTTTTCCACCACCTGGCTGAGCAATGGCAGCTGTTAAGCTTTACGCCTGCTTTCTGCATTGCCTTCCAGGAAACCTGGTTCCCAGCCATGTGGACCCCTGCCCTTCATGACTATAGGGGTTATTACAAGAACTGTAGCAACTATAATAGTGTCGGGTGGAGTTTGTGTCTATGTCCTGAACTCAGTATGCAGAGAACCTGTGCCCTTTAAAACCCTCTTGAAGCTGCAGCTGTCAGGGTAAGGATGACTCAGGAAATAACTGTCTGCAACATGTATCTTCCTTCAGATGGTGCACTACCCCTGAACACATTGTCTGCACTGATTCAACAACTCCCTAAATCTTTCCTACTTTTGGGAGATTTTTAACATCCATAACCCCTTGTGGGGTGGCACTGTGCTTACTGGCTGAGTTAGAGATGTCAAAACTTTACTGTCTCAACTCGACCTTCTGCCTCTTAAATACTGGGTCCCCCACACATTTCAGTGTAGCTCATGGCACTTACTTGGTCATTGATTTATCCCTCTGCAGCCCAGGACTTCTCCCATCTTTCCACTGGAGAGCCCACGATGACTTGTGTGGTAGTGACCACTTTCCCATCTTCCTGTCATTCCCACAACACCATTCCCCCAGACGTCTACCAAGATGGGCTTTAAACACGGCAGACTGGGAAGCTTTCACCTCTGCTTTCACCGTTGAATCTCCCCCATATGGTATCATCAATGTGGTGGTTGAGCAGGTCACTAGAATGATTGTTTCTGTGGTGGAAAACACAATCCCTTGTTCTTTAGGGTTCTCGCAGCAAAAGTCGGTACCTTGGTGGTCGCTGGAAATCACTGAGGCCATTAAAGAGCATTGGTGAGCTCTACAGCGACGTAAGTGGCAACCTTCCTAAGTGCACCTAATAGCTTTTAAACAGCTCCGTGCCTGTGTTTGCTAGCTTATAAAAAGATGGAAGGAGAGGTAGGTCTCGACCATTGGGTGTCATACGTCACCTTCCCAAGTCTGGACTAAGATCAGACGTGTTTGTGGGTACCAGACCCTGACAGGTCTTACTGGCATTAACATCAATGGCGTGTTATCTAGCGATGCAAATGAAATTGCCGAGCGGCGCTTACAGGGAGCCATTCACAAGGTGCAGTCCTGGGCTCTAATCCACAGCTTCCACTTTTCAGCTGCAAAGTCCTGTGTCAGGTACTTCTGTCGGCTTCGTACCATTCATCCGGAACCAGAACTTTACCTTTGCGATGATCCACTCACTGTAGTGGAGACATATTGATACTTAGGACTGGTTTTTGATCCCTGATTGACGTGGCTTCCTCATCTTTGTCATCTGAAGCTGAAGTGCTGACATCACCACAATGCCCTCCGATGCCTGAGCAACACCAACTGGGGAGTGGATCGCTCTACGCAGCTGCAGCTCTACAGAGCCCTTGTTCAATTCCGCCTTGACTATCAGAGTCTGGTTTATGATTCGGCAGCACCCTCAGCATTGTGTTTACTCAACCCAGTGCACCACTGTGGAGTTTGACTGGCAACAGTAGCTTTTAAGATAAGTCCGGTGACCAGTGTCCTCGTGGAGGCTGGAGTCCCTCCACTGAAGGTTAGGCATGCACAACTGTTTGCCAGTTATGATGCACACATTCATAGTTCTCCTGAGCATCTGAATTACTGTCTCCTTTTCCCATCCGTGGCGGTTCATGTCCCACATCGGAGGCCCAGGTCAGGACTTACAGACTGCAGTTCACGTCTGATCTCTTCTGTCTGAAGTAGAGTCCTTGCTTTCACTTAAATCTCCATGGTGTACACCTAGGCCAAAGCTTCGCCTGTACCTTTCACATGGTCCTAAGGACTCAGTTAACCATGCAGCTCTCTGCTGTCACTTGCTCTTGATTCTTGACATGTACTGGGACCATGAAATGATTTACATTGATGGGTCGATGGCTGATGGTCATGTTGGCTTTGCATATGTTCATGGAGGACATAATGAACAGCACTTCTTTCCAGATGACTGCAGTGTTTTCACTGCAGAGCTGGCGACCATTTTTCACGCTCTTTGAGTGCACCGGCTCATGCCCTGGTGTGTCATTTCTTCTCTGTACTGACTCCTTGAGCAGCCTACAAGCTATCAACTAGTGCTATCCATGCCATCCAGGAGTCCATCTATGCACTGGAACGGTTTGTCATTCGGTGGTGTTTGTGTGGACCCCAGGCCACGTCGGAATCCCAGGAAATGAACTTGCCGAGAAATTGGCCAAACAGGCTACACGGAATCTGCTTGTGGAGGTTGGCATCCCTGTAACTGACCTGTGATCATTACGCTGAATGGTTTTTCAGCTTTTGGAGACGGAATGGCATAATCTCAGTACGGACAACAAACTGTGTGCACCTAAGGAGACTACAAATGTGTGGAAGACCTCCATGGGGGCCTCTCGCAGGGACTCTGTGATTCTCTGCTGGCTCCGCATTGGCCATAGATGGCTAACACATGGCTACCTACCCCGTCGCAAGGACCCACCTCGGTGTCACTGTGGCTTACATATGACAGTCATTCACATCTTGCTGGACTACCCACTTTTAGTTGCTCTGCGGCAGACTTTTAACCCACCAAGCACCCTAACTTTGGTATTGAGCAACAATGCCTCAACAGCAGATTTAGTTTTACGTTTTATTTGTGAGTTTTTTTTTTTTTATCATACCATCTAAGGGTGTGCATTTAGCCTTCTGTCTGAGGTCGCCACCCTCCCTCCATTTTAACTCTGTCGCACTTTCTTTGCATTTGTTTGTCTTGGTGGTCGTCTTTTACCTACAAGTGTTCATCTTGCCTTTCTTTTTGGGGTGGACATTTTAATGTGTTGCAGAGTGTCTGGCTCATCTTCTTTTATTACTGTGATCAGCCAGCCCAGACCATATGCTCTATGGTTTTAATACCTACTTCTACTTTTCCTTGTGGAGTACGTTTTCCCCATTTTTTGTTCATTCCATTCATTTTCTTTTTAGGTGTAGTGTTGGGTGTTTTTGTATCTTGAGCCTTACTTGTCAGGAAAAATGGACTGATGACCCTGTAGTTCGGTCCATTTGTACCCCAAACCAACCAACCAGAAAAGCAGGTGTTAAGAAAATTGTATTACACAGGTAAACCGGCATGCTGCACAGGCCCATTTATGTATTATAGAGTTCTTACACACTTAAAATGTAGTTACTTCTTAATGGTTTTTGTTGCTGATAATAAAAATGTTTCATTGGTCTATGATATGCACAGGCACAATAAAAGACAAAAGAATAATCTTAATGTGGGATTTACTTCCTTATCTAGGATTCAGAATGGAATCCTGTACTCTGTTGATAAAATATTCAACAAGCTCCCATCTAATGTAGGGCAAACAATAGGAAACCCTACCAGTACAAAAGAAAATTACACACACATCTCATTAGCCACTCTTCCTACAAATACTCAGAATATCTAGATTCTACATGGGAAATAGTAATGTTCGTTATAATGCTGTATGACAAGAAATTATATTCTACAAACAGAACTCTGTTTATATCTATAAAAAATATTTTCTCTGAAAAGATACCATTGTTATCAAGTAAACATTAAACCATTAATTGCAAATCAAAAGCAGCTACGAGGATGGTGTGATAATGTAGATTAATGCACTTGGTCCAATAATGTTCCAATGTGTTGATCCCATCTCAAAAATGAGCTTCCTCCAGGCCTGCAAAATAGTTTTCAACTCCAGTGTTCAATTCTTTGTTTGAAGTGAATCTTCGTCCACCAAGAAAAATTTTCAGTTTTGGGAAGACGGAAATCTGATGGAGTCATCATCTGAATAAGACGGGTGTGGCAACAATTCATACCTTACTTCGAGTAATTTTGCCATGGCAACAGTACACGCATACAGGCACACATTGTTTTGATGAAAGATGACTTTCTTCATTGCTGAACCTGGCCTTTATTTAGCATATCTTTTGTTGCAATTTGTCCAAGAGGTTAGCACAGTACTCTCCAGTAATTGTTTGCCCAGTGGGAAGATAATCTACAAACAAAATCCCCTTTGCGTACCAGAACACTGATGCCATGACCTTTCAGGCCGAAGGAATTGTCTTTGCTATCTTTGGTGGTGGAGAATCAACATGTTTCCACTGCTTTGACTGTTGTTTTGTTGGGTTAATTTGGTAGAAGAGACCAAACAGTGAGGTTGTTCGTCTCATCAGATTAGGAAAGGATGGGGAAGGAAGTTGGCTGTGCCCTTTCAAAGGAACCATCCCAACATTTTCCTCAAGTGATTTAGGGAAATCATGGAAAACCTGTGGCCAGATGTGGGATTGAAACGTCATCCTCCCAAAGGGGAGTCCAGTGTGCTAACCACTGCGCCACCTCGCTTGGTGTTGTTTTGTCTCTGGGGTATAGTAGTGCACCCAAGTTTCATCTGTGGTCACATACTGGTGCAAAAAATCTTGTTCGTTTCTCCTAAAATGGGCCAAACATTGTTTAGATTTGTCCATTCTCATGTGTTTTTGATCCAGTGTTGCGAGTTGTGGCACCCATCTTGCAGATAATTTTTCATTTCTAATGCTTCAGTTAAAATGTGATATACCCTTTCAGATGACATCTGGCAAGCATGAGCAATTTCACTCACTTTCAATTGGCGATCATCCATGATCATTATGTGCACTTTTGCAACGATTTCTGGAGAAGTCACACATCTTGGCCAACCACTGCACAGATCATCATCTAGGCCCTCCCGACGAAATTTAAATTCATTTGTCCACTTGGCAACAGTTGAATATGAAGGAGCAGAGTCCCCCAGTGTATTCTGGAAATTGGCATAAATGTCCTTTGCTCTCATACCTTTCCTCATGAAGTACTTAATCACTGCTTGAATCTTTTTTTTTTCCTCTGTTTTCTTTTCTTTTTTTCCTCTGTTTTCTTTTCTTTTTTTTCTCTCTCTCTCTTCTTCTTCTTCCCCCCCCCCCCCCCACCTTCACAAATCACTATGCAAAAACAACAACAGAACCACTTTACCACCACAGTTCTCTTCCAAGAGCACTGACATGGCATGTATTTACACACAACAGCCCAATGAATATCACATGAGCAACTCATTGCACTAGTGCTGACCTCTCGTGGTGATTCCAAGGACTTTTCATACCACCCTTGTTTATAGTCAACCTAAGGAGGAAGCAGATTTTTTCATACTAGCGGTTTTTTTCTAGTTTACTTAATAAAATTTAGCTGGCATAAGTGTGGATGCATTAAGCTGTATATTGATAGTTCTCTGTAAATACAGGACAAATATTAAGTTTTTATGACATCTTTGTCTTGCATTAATGTACATGTTGAGTCATTCCTCATGCCTGAAGGTTTTTCTTTGTGAAGGGGTTTAGGGATATGTGTGAATGAATGAATGAATGAATGAAACTCAAGACCCCCCCCCCCCCCCTCTCTCTCTCTCTCTCTCTCTCTCTCTCTCTCTCTCTCTCTCTCTCTCTCTCTCTCTCTCTCTCTCTCTCTCTCTGAGAGGCATTTGATCTTGGGGCAAATTGATTCACTTCTGAATGAAGCCAGCATGGCTCTTACTGTTGCCCTCTTGTAGACAAATGCACAAGTTTTGTCTGAGACATGTTGAAGTAGTGTTAGTGGTGAAATGCTTAGTTTGACAGACGTGGGATTTCAGGTTCCTTGGCCATTCCTGTAGGCCTTGATGCTGCTACGTCACCCAGTGTGTACTACATACTGTCAAGGTAACCTGAGAAGACAGAGACATCAGCTGATTAGCCAAAACATTTTGACTGTCAGCTTAGTGTGTTGGTTCACATTTGAAATGCAATATGCCAACAAGTCTTTGATAGGTCACTAGAGGTATGTGGCATAAGAATGCCTATGCACAGGTCAATAAATTTCTTTAAATTATGCACTGGTGGTTTGTGGTCAAGGAGACAGCACTAAATACTATCACATATGTGTTCCATCATTATGTTACATTACATTAATTTTCAGATCAGGCAAATTTGGTGGGCAAGATATCAATTTGAGTTCATCACCATTCTCCCTAAACCACTGTAGCACAATTCTGATCTTGTGACATGAGCAGTTATCCTAGTGGAAGAGGCCATCACAGACAAAGAATGCACTAAGCATGTATGGATGTAGTTGGTCTGCAAGAATGTTCATGAACTCCTTACCTATCATGATGATGATTTATGATTATATGATAGCGGAACAAAGGGAGATTCCTTAGAAAATGTAGTCCATCAACAAAGGAGGTGGCTTACAAAACACTCGTTTGACCTATACTTGAGTATTGCTCAACAGTGTGGGATCCGTACCAGGTCGGGTTGACAGAGGAGATAGATAAGATCCAAAGAAGAGCGGCGCGTTTCGTCACAGGGTTATTTGGTAACCGTGATAGCGTTACAGAGATGTTTAGCAAACTCAAGTGGCAGACTCTGCAAGAGAGGCGCTCTGCATCGTGGTGTAGCTTGCTCGCCAGGTTTCGAGAGGGTGCGTTTTGGGATGAGGTATCGAATATATTGCTTCCCCCTACTTATACCTCCCGAGGAGATCACGAATGTAAAATTAGAGAGATTAGAGAGCGCACGGAGGCTTTCAGACAGTCGTTCTTCCCGCGAACCATACGCGACTGGAACAGAAAAAGGAGGTAATGGCAGTGGCACGTAAAGTGCCCTCCGCCACACACCGCTGGGTGGCTTGCGGATTATAATTTTGTAGATGTAGATGTAGATGCCTTAGATTACTATGATGGGTCCCATGGAAGTCCTGGTGAATGCTCCCATTGTGTAATACTCCCCCTTCTGACCTGTGCCCATAGTGTGGTAAATGTTTCAAGCAGCTGTCTGCGTGGATGATAGCACATCTAGATATGACTTTCCACCTGACATAACGAGAAATGTGACTCATCAAATCAAGCAACATGCTTCCAATGATCTGCAGTCCAATCTCAATGGTCCCATGCCCTTTGCAACCATAATTGATGACAATGTTGTCAGCATGGGAACACACAGAGGTTGCCAGCAGCATAGTCTTGCATTCATCAATGTGCAGTGAACAGTGTGCTCCAAATTACTAGCGCCTGCACAGCATTGTGCCACATATCACTGACTACCCAGCAGAGCAGCGAAGCTTCCAACCTCCACGTTCTGTGTACGGCATGTATGTCCAACATCTTGTTGTATATATGTGGTTTCACCATCCTTCAATCCCTTACCTTAGATAGCATGTGAACAGCTGACCAGTTGCCTCATTTCTGAGATGCTTGTTTCTGAGCTCAGGGACTTTAAATTCTCTCTTCTATCAAAGTAATTTACCGTGCATACATATCATCATCAGAATGACTTGCCATTCATCTCTGCACTACTTACATACATTTCTTACCGTTTCATATGCCTGCAGTGGCACCAGGCAGTATTCAGTCTTACAGTGGGCATGTGATCTTAATTTTTTGGCTCATCAGTATATAGTCTGTCACTGGGGACTGTGCTCGCAGGGTGCTGCTGGCTTCAGGCTATGTTTCATTATGGTATAAGACATGACTGTTACCTGATTTCAAGGGGAATTGTAAATTCTTTCAAGTGGCGAGTATCCTCATGAAATGATTTGCATCATCATTCTCGATGTTAGTTACAACTATATGGTTTGGAGCAAGTTGTAGGACCAAAATCATGGGTTCCATTCAACTCATATGTAGATTTCTCAACTTGTCATCTACTGAAACGTAGTGGTCCCCAGAAAAGGTCATAGATGCAGAGCCAGAAGTAGTTACTTGCTTAACAGAGAGAAGGCACGACTGTAAGTGTTTTTGTTGATTAAATGTGGTCTGCCTTAGTTGCATCAAGTACAATCACATATTTTTTTCCACTGTTGAGGACGTAGCCAGAGAGAGGGTCCACAGTGTCTGGAACCTCCCCCTCCCTTCCCCAATCACCTAAATGAAATTACTCGTGAGACACGGTTGTCATGTAATGAAATTGAAAGATATATGAGGCAGTCAAACAGTTCCCATTTGAGGGGGTTGCTGCAGTAGCAATGTAGCGCGACTCCGATGCAGGTGTATAAGCATCAACATGTAAGCAATGGATCTGTTAGTATTACACCAACTGTGGATTTGGGAAGTTGTGATCATATGGAAATAATCTGACTGCTACTATTGGCGGTCTTTTTAAGCTCATGAAATGAAGGGACAAGCTAAGGTGTATGTTTCTTAACTTGTAGAGGTGTTCAGTGCAGTCAGACAGTGACAGATCACAACCTTTTCTGCAACTAGAATGTGTGGAAATTATGACTGTATCTATAAAACTAAGCAAATTTTGGCAAAATTGTGCTAAGTGCACATTAAGAAACAGATAATTAAAATTTTCAGTGAAGATTTAACAGTTAATACATGTAAACAATTTTAGCTACCTGTTGAGATGGTCCATTTAAACACAATATTCCAGAAGAGCCATTCAACTTCTTCCATATTTTATGTAAAAATAAGTTCTTGCCATTTATATTCATAAAATATGTACTCATCTTTCCTTGGTTGAATACAGTACTTGTTGTTTTGCTAGGTGATTAGGTCCTTGTATTTTAATTCACCAGTAAAAAACAATATTTCACCCAATTATTTTTCATTCTATTTCACAGTGTCTAGCCACAAAAGTAAAGCACACCATACCTATCATTACACATAAGTTTTTTGTGCAACACTTTTGGGAACAAAAAATGTTATTTGTGCAATATAAATTCTTATAGAGACAGATACGAATCACTGACTGACTGCCTGATTCCAAACTGATCGACCACAAACTGCTGAATAACTCATTTGGCACACATTTAGTTCTATATACCATATCATAGTTTTGCAGAATGTACTAAAAGCTATTTATTCAAATTCAATATTACAATGGCATCTGGTTTTTGTGTTACTGAAAATTTTATGCAAATTCGTTCTGCTTCACACTTACAAAACTCCCAGGATCAAAACAGTAATAAAACAATTTTATACAGTTAGGAAAATAAATTCAACAATTTCAAAGTATACCATGTGTAAAGCTGTGTATATATCTAGCTTTTACAGCATAATACATTGTTACTGAAGAAACTGAACTTGTTTTTTGAGCTATAATAATGGTTCTTAATTTGGTGAACAATAAAATTTCATTTGACATTAAGTAAATTCAATTCAGAAAATAATAAAGTCACCGTAGCATTGGTTATAAATGATACAGCACAAATTATAATAATCTGCAAACATGCGTTCTGTTACTGCAAACAAATTTGGAAGACCGCGTATCTTCACAAATATTTAAGAGTATAGCGTACTTATGTAAAGGTCATCAATCTTGTTAACTGCAACTGAAATCTGAATCAACATTGCCAAACAATGAGAGGAAATCACACATTTTTGATAAACTCAGAATGGTACTGTAAGCTTTGGTTGATCTTGAAACCTGTAAATCTTGGTTTTTTATACTGCGCAGGGCCATGTTTAGGATACAAACCCATTGGCTGAAGCCTTGGTGCAGGCCTTATGAGTAAAAATTTTGTGTTAAAAAATCCACCAAATATAGCGACAGATTCAGTTTGCTGTTACTTTGTTTTTACTATTTACCTATCATGGTAGTTTTGTGTGTTTCACTATGATAACAGATACAGAAATCATAATATTGTAATAAGGATGTTGAAAAATTTCTAGAGTTCTTCCCAAAATGTGGTGATACAATTGTTACGGAAAAAATACTTTTATACAAACCTATTACCTTTTTCTTAGCACAATTTTTATCTGACTTACGAATCTCCAACTAAAATGCTCAAGCTGACTGCGTTATATTGCTGTGATGTCACAAGGTGAGATCTCATTAAAGCTACCCAAAAGCAGTTTCCCCTAGTTTCAGAAGTTTAAGAATCGATATCTGGCAACAGGAGGTAAAAACTTTCTGTAGGACCTGGCTTTACAGAACAAGCTATGGAACAAATTGGCTTTCCATTAAACTGAACTCGCTTCATGTTGCTAGAATCCCATTAACCATTAGTTTAGAAATCTTAGTTATTTAGTCAACTGAAGTTCCACAAGTTTGACAGGACACTACTTAGAATTTGGCGCAAAGAAGTGAGGGGTTTTAGAGGTGAACGCTGACCTAATTCATATTAACTGTCAATTGAAAAATGAAGCAGAATAAGCCAATACCAAATAATTTTGAGTACATCTTCCATGATTGAGAGGACTGAACCACTGAATTAAAGTAATATTTTCTATTTTTATTTCTTTTTAATGTTTGTGTTGGGAATCCACAGATTATGACCTAGATAACCTGCTCATAAGTACAACACTGTACCTGTGCACAAAACTGCACATGCGGGAATAGCTATGTGAAGTTCGCTAGCCACCTTTCACAATTCTTTTCATGCATATGGCTGCTTTATTACAGATAAAGCTAACCCATAAATATGTTTGTCAGATGCTCCTACTTTACTATTTGCAAGAACGAACATGAAGTGATTCTTCAGTCTTGCAGTTAAAAACTACATTTTAATGATACAATGTAGAGAGAACGTCTGATGGCATATGAGCTTGATGTTCAGGCAGAGAGAAACACATAATCAGAAAAGCCAGAAACAATATAATGAACCAACATGTAAATCTGCTGTCAGAGGTAGGCAGATGTTCAGATGTTACTGAATACAAGAACTGTGAATACGAAACTGCACAATTAGAACTTGACTAGGCAAAATTACAACACTGAGAATATTACAGGAGGGGGATGGGGGTGGGGGGGAGGGTGGGGGGGAAGAAAATGTCAAAGACTCCAATGAGCTCCAGTCGGGATGGAGTGGAGATTAGATTTCTGTGGTTAAAGTGGTCAACTCCTATTGAAATCCATCTCCAGTTGACCAATGTGTATGGTGAAAAGTAGGTGGATGTAAAAAATGTGCGTAAGTGGTGTAGGGAGTTTGCAGATGGTCATACAAACGTGTGTGACGAGGCCAGCTGCGGGTCTCTATCAGTTTCGGATGAGACGGTGATGACAGATGAAAAAGTTCTGCTTGCAGATAGGCATGTGACTATGTGAGAGATTGTGGAACTAATAGGGGACATCTCTAAGACTACCATGGACAAGATTTTGAGAGACATTTTGAAGTTTCACAAGGTATGTGATGAACACTAACAGAAGTCCATCGAAAGTGCCTGCAAGTTTCTGCTCCATTACAGGGAAGAGGGGAGGAATTTCTAGATTCAATTGTAACTTGGAATGAGACTTGGGTCCACTACTTCATACCAGAGACTAAAGAACAATCAAAGCAATGGCAGCATTCTGAGTCTCCAAAAGTCAAGAAGTTCAAACAAACACCATCAGTGGGGAAGGTGATGGCTTCGGTATTCTCAGATAGGATTTGGCATTCTGCTGGTAGACTACCTAGAAAGAGGTACAACAATCAATGCGGCAAGGTACTGCAGGACACTAACAAAGTTAAGCTGGGCTATACAGAACAAAAGGAGGGGTCAGCTGACAAAGGGAGTTCGTTTGCACTGTAACAGATCTCATTGTCATATTTGGGTGAGAAATCCCTGACCATCCTCCATACAGCTCTCATTGGCTCTCAGTGACTACTGTTTGTTCACTAACTTGAAACACCACTTGGGAAGAACGAAATTCTCAAGCGACTAGGAGCTGAAGGCACCTGTCCATTCCTTCACGCACAAGTCAGTGGGAGGGTGGTACGATGCAGTTACGAAAAAGCTTCCAGAATCTCTGCAAAAATGTATACATCGTGACAGGGACTATGTTAAAAAATTGCTAGAAGTCCTAGCTTTTAGAATCTGTAACTCGTTTTGCAATAAAATGATGTTTACTATGTGAAAAAGCATTGGAGAACTTAATTTACGAAAAAGTCACATATAATTCACTTGTGCAACCTACCTTAGAATATTGCTCTAAGTCTGTGGGACATACACTAAATAGCAATAACATACAGTATATAGAGAAGGACAGTATGACTGGTCACAGCTTTGTTTGAAGTGTCACAGAGATGCTGACGAAACTGAATTGGCAGACTCTTGTAGATAAGATGTAAACCAACCAGAGAAAAGGAAAACACCCTAATGACTGGTATAGTGGGATTTACTCTATGTCAACTACATCACTGTGGTTTTCAGAGTGTAGATGCAGATTTAGAAGAAGTAACTGTCCATTACTTACCTTCGGAAGGCAAAATTTGAGTACTGCTGACAGAAACACTCTGATGTAGGAATAATTAATACCTAGCTTTTGGAACTTTGTTTCTTTCTCTAAGAAGAAAAAGAGGATAGGTTTGAGAAGACTGGGAACATGCAATAGGTGACTCAGACATAGGTTGAGATGGATCCACTTCACAATACAGGCTGCCAGATAGAGGGAAAATACTCCAGTGTCACCTATCGTGAAAACATTACTCAGGGCTTTTGCCATTAATGTGTGTTAGAGCATAAAAATATATACTTATAAATATCATATACACTTATGGGGCAAATAATAATTAATGTAGAGTAATGAAATTTTGGGAATATGTTTGGCTAGGTAATATATTTAAATGATTAACACTGCAAGATCACTGGTTAATGTAAGTGAGATCAGCCATTGCAAATGTGAAATGCTGATTCATTAATAACTGGTATAACCACCAAAATGTTGAATGCAAGCAAACAAACATGTGTTGAACAGATGCTAGATATCAGTTTGAGTAATAAGTTCCATGCCTGTTGCACTTGGTTGGTCAATACAGGGATGTCTACATCTACATCTACATGTATACTCTGAAGATCACATTTAAGTGCCTGGCAGAGGGTTCATCAAACCACCTTCACCATTCTCTATTGTTCCAATCCCATATAGAAAGTGGAAAGAATGAACACCTATATCTTTCCGTATGCGTAGATTCAACGGAACACTAGTAAGTGCAATGGAAGCAGTATGTGGGAGGAGAAACAACAAAAAGGGATGGGAAGAAACACCATGGTGGAATGATAAAACAAAGGATGTAGTACATAAGAAGAATAGAACTTTTAGGCTATGGTTCCAGAAGAGAACAGTAGAGATAGGAGAAGAGTATCAGGCAAGAAAGAAAGAAGCAAAATGAGTGGTGGTGGAGGAAATAAGAAAGTGGATGTAACAGTGGACCAGAATAATGGAGGAGTGTTAGTTCTGCAAGGTTCGCAGGACAGCTTCTGTAATGTTTGGAAGGTAGGAGACGAGGTACTGGCAGAAGTAAAGCTGTGAGGATGTGGCATGAGTCGTGCTTGGGTAGTTCAGATGGTAGAGCACTTGCCTGTGAAAGGCGAAGGTCCTGAGTTCGAGTCTAGGTCTGGCACACAGTTTTGATTTGCCAGGAAGTTTTGATGACAGTGAAGTTTCAAAAAAGGTGTTGTATGGGATGATTAAAAGTAAGAGAAAGAATGGTGCAACAGATTATGCTGGAATGGTGGACAAAAGTGGATGAGATGTAGAGAATGAGGAGGGACTCAAGTATATGTGGAAGGAGTATTTTGAAGAACTCCTGAAACTGAATGGAGACCTGGATGAGGAGCAACAAGCCGAGGAGAAGAAGGAGAAGGAACAGCAAATAGAAAAAGACTTTACATGGGGAGAAGTGGAAGAGACATTGGGCAAGATGGAGGGAGGGAAGTCACCAGGTCTGGAGCTAAGTGTAGAGATGGTGAGAGCACCAGGAGAGGTGGGGATACAATGGCTATACTGAGTAATGAAAATTGTTTGGAGGCAGATGATGATCCCAGAAGACTGGAAGAAGGGAATAACTGTCCCGATCTTTAAGAAGGGAAATAGAAAAGAGTGCAAGAACTATCGGGGGATAATATCGATGAGTCATTGTGCAAAGATTTTTGAGAAAATTTTGGAAGCATAAATTTGGGCAAAATTAGAAGGAAGAATGAGAGAAGAGCAACATGGCTTCAGAACAGGAAGGTCCATGGTGGATCTAATTTTTGCTGTAAGACAACTGCAGGAACAGCACTATGATGATGGAATAGATCTACTAATGACCTTCCTGGATATTTAAAAAGCGTATGATAGTGTATGTAGAAGCAAAGTGTGGAAAGCCCTGGAGAACAGAGGAGTAGCAAAACAGATTATTTGGAGGATAAGGGAAATGTAGCATTAAGTACAGGCTGTATGAAAGTGGGAGGAGAGAGATCAGCTTGGATTGAACAGAAGAATGGCTTGAGGCAGAGAAGTGCACTTTCACCATTACTCTTCATTGTAGTGATGGATGATACAATAAGTACAGTAGCGCAAGTAATTGGTGAAAGGAAGATGAAAGCTACGGTGTTTGCAGATGATCTGATGATTTGGGGGAATAAGGAGGAGCAAGTACAAGAGCAGTTAGACGTATGGGAATGAACAGTACAAGAATATGGGATGAAATTCAGTATAAGTAAGAGTCAGATGATTATCATAACAAGAAAGGAGGAGAGAGGAACAACTGTAATAACAATTGGTAGGGAACGATTGAGGAGAGAGGAGAGATTGAAGTACCTAGGAAGCCTGATACAGGAAGAAGGAAAAAACAGAGAAATAAATGAGCAGGGGAGAAAATCAGAAGCATTTTGGAAGAGTGTCAGAAGCCTGATATGGAGCAAGGATGTACCCCAAATCAGTAAAAAGGTTATGTACCAGTCATACTATGTCCTGATCCTGACATGCATCAGAAACCTGAGTTACGAAAGGAAGAGAGAGAAGCAAAGTACAAGCTAGTGAGATGAAATTCTTGAAAAACAGTATTGGAGTGACAAGATCGACAGGTTAAGAAATGAGAGGATCAGAGCGTTAATGGAGGTGGAATCATTATAGGAGGAGATGGAGAAATCAAGACTGGGATGGTATGGACACGTTAAGAGAATGGAGGAGAAGAGGATACCCAGGTTGTTGTTGTTGTTGTTGTTGTTGTTGTTGTTGTTGCGGTCTTCAATTCTGAGACTGGTTTGATGCAGCTCTCCACGCTACTCAATCCTTTGCAAGTTTCTTCATCTCCCAGTATGTACTGCAGCCTACATCCCTCTGATTCTGCTTAGTGTATTCATCTCTTGGTCTCCCTCTACGATTTTTACCCTCCATGCTGCCCTCCAATACTAAATTGGTGATCCATTGATGCCTCAGAACATGTCCTACCAACCGATCCCTTCTTCTAGTCAAGTTGTGCCACAAACTCCTCTTCTCCCCAATCCTATTCAGTACCTCCTCATTAGTTATGTGATCTACCCATCTAATCTTCAGCATTCTTCTGTAGCACCACATTTCGAAAGCTTCTATTCTCTTCTTGTCCAAACTAGTTATCGTCCATGTTTCACTTCCATACGACGACTTCCTAAGATGGAAATCTATACTCGATGTTAACAAATTTCTGTTCTTCAGAAACGCTTTCCTTGCCATTGCCAGTCTACACTTTATATCCTCTCTACTTCGACCATCATCAGTTATTTTGCTCCCCAAATAGCAAAACTCCTTTACTACTTTAAGTGTCCCATTTCCTAATCTAATTCCCTCAGCATCACCCGACTTAATTTGACTACATTCCATTATCCTCGTTTTGCTTTTGTTGATGTTCATCTTATACCCTCCTTTCAAGACACTGTCCATTCCGTTCAACTGCTCTTCCAAGTCATTTGCTGTCTATGGCAGAATTACAATGTCATCGGCGAACCTTAAAGCTTTTATTCCTTCTCCATGGGTTTTAATACCTACTCCGAATTTTTCTTTTGTTTCCTTTACTGCTTGCTCAATATAAAGATTGAACAACATCGGGGAGAGGCTACAACCCTGTCTCACTCCCTTCCCAACCACTGCTGCCCTTTCATGTCCATCGACTCTTACAACTGCCATCTGGTTTCTGTACAAATTGTAAATAGCCTTTTTATCCCTGTATTTTACCCCTGCTGCCTTCAGAATTTGAAAGAGAGTATTCCAATCAACATTGTCAAAAGCTTTCTCTAAGTCTACAAATGCTAGAAACATAGGTTTGCCTTTTCTTAATCTAGCTTCTAAAATAAGTCGTAGGGTCAGTATTGCCTCACGTGTTCCAATATTTCTATGGAATCCAAACTGATCTTCCCAAAGGTCAGCTTCTACCAGTTTTTCCATTCGTCTGTAAAGAATTCGCATTATTATTTTGCAGCCGTGACTTATTAAACTGATAGTTCGGTAATTTTCACATCTGTCAATGACTGCTTTCTTTGGGGTTGGAATTATTATGTTCTTCTCGAAGTCTGCGGATATTTCGCCTGTCTCATACATTTTACTCTCCAGATGATAGAGTTTTGTCAGGACTGGCTCTCCCAAGGCTGTCAGTAGTTCTAATGGAATGTTGTCTACTCCCGGGGCCTTGTTTCTACTTAGGTCTTTCAGTTCTCTATCAAACTCTTCATGCAGTATCATATCTCCCATTTCATCTTTGTCTACATCCTGTTCCATTTCTATAACATTTCCCTGAAGTACATCTCCCTTGTATAGACCCTCTATACACTCCTCCCACATTTCTGGCTTCCCTTCTTTGCTTAGAACAGGGTTTCCATCTGAGCTCTTGATATTCATGCAAGTGGTTCTCTTTTCTCCAAAGGTCTCTTTAATTTTCCTGTAGGCAGTATGTATCTCACCCCTCATGAGATAAGCCTCTACATCCTTATATTTGTCCTCTAGCCATGCCTGCTTAGCCATTTTGCACTTTCTGTCGATCTCATTTTTGAGACGTTTGTATTCCTTCTTGCCTGCTTCATTTACTGCATTTTTATATTTTCTTCTTTCATCAATTAAATTCAATATTTCTTCTGTCACCCAAGGATTTCTACTAGCCCTCATATTTTTACCTACTTTATCCTCTGCTGCCTTCACTACTTCATCCCTCAAAGTTACCCATTCTTCTTCTGCCCCTGGAAATGTCTTACAATTTAAAACCTGGTTCCTAAATCTCTGTCTTACCATTATATAATCTATCTGAAACCTGTCAGTATCTCCAGGCTTCTCCCATGTATACAACCTTCTTTTATGATTGTTGAACCAAGTGTTAGCTATGATTAAGTTGTGCTCTGTGCAAAATTCCACCAGTCGGCTTCCTCTTCATTTCTTGTCCCCAATCCATATTCACCTACTACATTTCATTCTCTCCCTTTTCCTACTACTGAATTATAGTCACCCATGACTATTAAATTTTCGTTTCCCTTCACTATCTGAATAATTTATTCTATTTCATCATACATTTCTTCAATTTCTTCGTCATCTGCAGACCTAGTTGGCATATAGACTTGTACTACTGTTGTAGGCGTGGTCTTTGTGTCTATCTTGGCCACAATAAAGCGTTATCTGTGCTGTTTGTAGTAGCTTACCCACATTCCTATTGTTTTATTCATTATTAAACCTACTCCTGCATTACCCCTATTTGATTTTGTATTTATAACCCTGTATTCACCTGACCAAACGTCTTGTTCCTCCTGCCACCGAACTTCACTAATTCCCACTATATATAACTTTAACCTATCCATTTCCGTTTTTAAATTTTCTAACCTACCTGCCCAATTAAGGGATCTGACATTCCACACTCCAATCCGTAGAATGCCACTTTTCTTTCTCCTGATAACGACGTCCTTCTGAGTAGTCCCCGCCCAAATGGTTCAAATGGCTCTGAGCACTATGGGACTCAACTGATGAGGTCATTAGTCCCCTAGAACTTAGAACTAGTTAAACCTAACTAACCTAAGGACATCACAAACATCCATGCCCGAGGCAGGATTCGAACCTGCGACCGTAGCGGTCTTGCGGTTCCAGACTGCAGCGCCTTTAACCGCACGGCCACTTCGGCCGGAGTCCCCGCCCAGAGATCTGAATGGGGGACTATTTTACCTCCGGAATATTTTACCCTAGAGGACGCTATCATCATTTATCCATACAGTAAAGCTGCATGCCCTCGGGAAAAATTACGGCCGTAGTTTCCCCTTGCTTTCAGCCATTCGCAGTACCAGCACAGCAAGGGCCATTTTGGTTAGTGTTACAAGGCCATATCAGTCAATCATCCACACTGTTGCCCCTGCAACTACTGAAAAGGCTGCTGACCCTCTTCAGGAACCACAGGTTTGTCTGGCCTCTCAACAGATACCCCTCCGTTGTGGTTGCACCTATGGTACAGCTATCTGTATCGCTGAGGCACGCAGGCCTCCCCACCAACAGCAAGGTCTATGGTTCAGGAGGATACACGAGATGAAATTGGAAGGAAGGAGACCAATAGGATGATGGAGAGAGAGATACCTGAAAGGAGCAGAGGAACTAGACCAACGTGAAGACAGAGAGATGGTGGCAAGACAGAAGACAATGAAGAGGCCTATGTTTCATACAGACCCAGCCAGAGGCTGGGAACTGTCCATGATGATGATGTTGTTGTTGTTGTTGATGATGATGATGATGATGATGATGATGATGATGATGATGATGATGATGATGATATTTTCTCCCTGTGTAGGTCAGTGTCAGCAAATCGCAATGAAAAATGCCCTTCTTTTAATGATACCCAGCCCAAATCCTGTATCATTTCAGTAAAGCTCCCTCCCATATTTCACAGTACTAAAAAACGTGCAGCCCTTCTTAGAAATTTTGTGATGTACTCAGTCAGTCCTGTATGGTAAGGATCCCACACCACGCAGCAATATTCAAAGAGGATGGACAAGCGTAGTGTAGGCAGCCTCCTAAGTAGGTCTGTTACATTTTCTAAGTATCCTGCCAATAAAATACAGTCTTTGGTTCCTTCCAATTTAAGTTGTTCATAATTGTCTTTCCTAGGCATTCAGTTGAATTTACGGCCTTCAGATTTGACTGATGTATCGTGTAACTGAAGTTTAATGAATTTCTTTTAGCGTCCAAGTGAATAACCTCACACTTTCGTTATTTAGGATCAACTGCCAATTTTCACACCATTCAGATATCTTTTCCAAATCGTTTTGCAATTTATTTTGATCTTCTGATGACTCTAGTAGTTGATAAATGCAGCATCGCCTTCAAACAACCTAAGAAGGCTATGATTGTTAAGTATGGAGAATTATCAGCATACTCTGAAAGGAACCTAGTTGGTGTACAGTCTGGACCAGAAGACTTGCCTTTATTAAGTGATTTAAATCGCTTCACTACTCTGAGGTTATTTACTTCTACGTTACTCATGGATGGTTAATGTTGTTGTTGGATGACACTGGAGCTGTTGTCCTATTATAACTCACATGTACTAAACTCCAGATAGATCTGACGATAAAGCTGGCAAAAGGAACATGTCAACACTGTGTAGATCACATTGTGTTAAAACACTAGTATGTGGGCAAGCATTATGCAGCTGGAAAATACCCACTGGGATGCTGTTCATGACAGGTAGCACAACCAATCAAATCACCAGACTGATGTACAAATCTGCAGTTAGGTGTGTGAGATAACCACAGGAGTGCTCCTGCTGTCATAGAAAATTGCACACCAAACCGTAACTCCAGGTGTAGGTCCAGCGTGTCTAGCATGCAGACAGGTTGCTTACAGACCCTAAACTGGCCTCCTACTAACCAACACTTCACCATCACTGGCACCGAGGCAAAAACAGCTTGGATGAAAAAATACATCAGACCTCCATCCTGCCCTCCAAGGAGCTCTCATCTGATGCTACTGAAGACAGAAATGGTGGTGTTTTGGGATCAGTGGAATGCACAGTGTGTGGCTCAGAGCTATCCTTGCAGTACGAGTTTGTTGTGTCACTATGGTGCTGACTGCTGCTCAGATTGTTGCACCAGATGCAGTATGATGTGCCAGAGCTATAAGCTGAGTATGATTATCTTTCCTCGGTGGTGCCATATGGCTGTCCAGAGCTAGGTCTTCTTGTGACTTACATTTGCATGAGCACTGCTGCTAGCAATAGTTACAGTGGCTATATTTCTGCAAAGTCTTTCTGCAGTATCACAGAAGCAACATCCAGCTCCTTATAGTGCTGTTACGTGACCTTGTTCAAACTCAGTAAGGTACTGTTCATGGCCACTCAGTCACCTTAAAGGCATTCTTGACTAACATCAGGCCACCACGTCTATTATCAAAGGCAACAAACACTCATGACACATTACAATGTGTATTTACAGCAAATCTGATTTACATACTCATAGTTGGGATACTAGGGCCACTCTTCTGTAACTGGCATGAAATCTGAATAGACATCATTATTCAGATGTAAAGCACTGGTGTTGCACAATCCCCCCTTGGTGCTGCAATATTTTTTCCATCAGTTTGTTACATCCTCTGTGTTATCACAGATGACATATCACTGAAGACGACGTATCACTGATCCCGTTTGTTCTGAGAATGCAGTGCATGTGAGGTAACTAGCTGCTTTCACTGCCCTCAGTGAAATGCAAGGAGTGATGTTAAGTTTCACCAACCTCAGGTCTTCAAAAGATGTACCCTGTGCGGAGAACAACACATAGGTCATAGGTCTCTTGTCCTGAGACTGTGTAATGAACTGTTAGCGAGGAACTGATATACAGAAATAATTGTTTAGTTCACTATTTAGAGATATCACTCACATTTGTCAAATACAACATGAGAAACAGTAAGAGGATTTATAGAGGCTGTGGGCTCACTTTACATGAAGTAAACAGATCATTCTACATACCTATAAGTATGATTACTGCTGAGGCAGGCAGTTCACGTGAACTGGAGTGGCAATCATTGAAAAAACAAGGGCGTTTTTCGTTGGGACAGGATCTTCTCATGAAATTTCAATCACAAGTTTTCCCCTCCGATTGATCTATGTGTACTTTGTGGATGCTCAAAAAACATGCTTTCAGTGTGAAGCATTAGTTGTTGTTGCTGACCCTGCTGCCCAAATTGATACTTGTTTTCGGATTGTAAATAACAATATCCATTTTTAAGTGTAAGAGAGTTTGTTTCTGGAAGCTTCAGATTATTTATTAGTTAAAAAAAATTACTGCCTCATCTGATAAATCACAATTAAACTTTTGCTTCATTAACATGTAATTATTTACAATTTGGCAAAAACATGGTTCACAAGTGCAAAACTAAAAGTTCACAGTTTCATAAACAAAACTGAAGTTCATCAGCTTTCTTTAGCATTTATCATTTGTTTCCATTACAGCGTACATTATATAAAACATACTACAGAAGTTTCCTTACAGTGAGCTGACAGTGCTTAGAATGAATTGACGGACATAATTCTTCCAATATGTTACTAAATATTCACTTAAAATACTTTTTTTTATTTATAGGAAAAACGAGATCTCATCACTGGCCTCAAAACAAGAACAAATGCTGGACGTCCAAACTGGGATAAAGTATTTAAGCAGTTACTGGATCAAAAGAAAGGCAAAATAACAGTATTTTATTGCGGGCCACCACAGCTTGGCAGGATACTGAGAGTTAAATGTGATCAATATGGATTCGAGTTCCGCAAGGAAGTGTTCTAACTGAGAATTTCGTCTGATGCGAGTAACAATACTCAGTCTGCTATTAAGAATGTATCCCCTCCTGCAAGATGTCATTTCATGCATCTTTGCAACTGATGGTCACAAAGTTGATATATATTAATCAACAATAATTTTTATAGTTAATAAATCTCAAATGAGATGAAAGTGAAGTAAATACTGAAGTGCAATATTAATATATCAAAGTTCGGATTTGTTGCTTTTTATTATGTAATACAGCTACCTATAGCTGGACTGTATCGCTGAGCATTTGAGAATACCAAGACGCAGATGGTTGTGATTGTGTGATATTTTAAAATGTATTATTTTGAAAGATGCATTGAAGTCAGTTCTTTTCTTGTGGGAGCTACATTTTTATACAACAGTATTCTGCAAACTTTTTATGGAGGTTGATTCTAACCTAGGATCTAGTCATTGTATATTGAACACTGATAACTGTGCTTTACAAGACATATTTTCCAGAGTGTAAAATGTATTTATTTACTGTATTCTACTTGGGCATGGAGAGTAGAGGTGGAAATTTTATTGATCACTGTTTGTAACAATTTATTTGCAGCATAAGTAATTAATTTTTATTTAGCTTTCAAAATGTAACTGTATTGAATAAGCAATATGCTTACTACAAGGCATGGATGGATGGATGGATGGATGGATGGATGAACAACTGAATGAATAAATGAATGAATGTTGAAGTGAAACTGTAAATTATCTTTCATACTGGTATTTATGAATCATTTTTGTGTATTATTTATGTAATATTTATTGAGCTTGTAAAAGCATACTGTAAAACATTTCTCATGTGTTGTTCCACAATTATGTATGTACTTGTAAATATATATTTCTGTACATATGTGTATTTTTTTAGAAATTAGTGATGAATATTTGTGTATTGAGCTGCTGCATCATTTGTAAGTATGCTGAAATTTTTAGGAATTACATAATTTTTTGCAGAAATCAGTTTTCCTTACTCACATACATATTAGTTAATTTGGCACCAAGTGAAGTGGCGCTGTGGTTAGCACACTGGACTCTCATTCGGGAAGATGACAGTTCAAACTCGCGTCTGGCTATCCTGATCTAGGTTTTCCATGATTTCCCTAAATCGCTTCAGGCAAACGTCAGGATGGTTCCTTTGAAAGGCATGGCCAGCTTCCTTCCCTAATCCGATGAGACCAATGACCTCGCTGTTTGGTCCCCTCTCCCAAACCAACCAACTTAATTACACAAAAGAAAATGAGACCTTAACCCTTCAAACTGTATTTAACCATGCTGCAAGAAGAAAGCATGAAAACAAGAGCATTCATGCACATATTATTGTGAATTATACAGATAAATGTGCATGGTAACCACTACTAGTAAGCAGTCATTTGTGGTTTGATACAAAGAAGTTTCATTTTATTAACTTACAGTTGATCATTAATTACTGTAACACTGTAAGATGTGTTAAACCTACTTTGCACGAGGAGTTGGCCCTGCTCTATACTGTTGTCACAATGCAGTCCTCTGTATCAAGTCAAATGCATTCTCTAAACTGAAAATGACCATAAAGGCATCATGGGCAAGGTTTATTCCTTTAGTTTCTTGGGCACAAACACAACAGTTACTACACCTCTGTTTAGCCAGAATGTACAGTGACCTTCAGGATGTATTTGTCCTGAAAGAGACTTTAGCCATCTATTACTGACATGCAACAATTTCCCTGGGTGCATGTAGAATATGATGCTCCTGTAAAAGCCAAAATCATAGATTGCTTTTGCTTTTGCACATCATGCAATTGAGGGCATCTTTCCAGTAACGAGATAGTAATTCTTGCTGAATGATCACATTAGGAGCTCAAAACGCCTGGTGTCAACATTACAGCCCATTATGTGATAACTGCCACTGCTTAGAGCAACACTCTGCTGAAGAGATTTTACATTTTTTCGATGATCTGCAGAATATGGATGTAGAGCCAGTACTTATAGGTGTGGTGGTGGTGGTGGTGGTGGTGGTGGTGGTGGTGGTGGTGGTGGTTTGGCTTTAGCAGACAATAAGTAGCAACACTCACCACAACAACGAGTTGCAGTTTCTGTTGTGGCCTTTAGCACACAGCCTCTTATAATTATTTATTTGGTTCTGATGATGAAGTCCAAACTCAATAGTGCAGTGTCAGGACTTATGCTTTTGTGATGTACTCTACCTCAGTAACACAAAAACAATACAGTACAAAAAGACAGTTTACAAGAACAGTTAAATCTCAGTAATCAAAAAAATATCAATCTTTGTAATTGCACAAAACACTGTCAATTTTACCAAACAAAAAGTTGAGGTAAGCCAATTGTGTGCATAGCACATGGCCAGTTTTCACCACACCCATGTGAAATATTAATTAATATCACACTGTCTTGTTGCATATATACAGGACAAGAGGGTGGTTTCAGATATTTACCTTAAGGGAATAAAACTGATGGCAAGAAAGAATAAGCTCCAGAAAGAATAAACTCCACACTTGCAAAATAATATATTTAAACTAAAGCACAAATTGCAAAATAGGTGAGTTAGTACCATATCAAGAGCCAGCACCATAACCAGAGAACAAAGAAATACATACATAAAGATAAAACACATTGAAACATATCACTGCTGCCTATGACCAGTGATTGATATCACTTCCCATTACACCAGTAACCCCCTCCCCTTTTTGAAGTTTAGTGCCCCAGGTACATTGAGTTACTGGTAGCAAAACAGTTCTTCCAGCCCATGCGATAACTGGAGTAATTCGCGGAGGGTCTGTAGGTGTTACAATGTGTTCCTTAGCTCAAGGTCCATGTGGCCCCCGAAGGTCGTGGTTTGTAGCAGTGGCACTTGAAGTCCCATTTTCCTGTGCATCAATGTGACTGGGCTTCAGCCGCTCTATGGAGACCTTTTCATGCTTTCCATTCCAATCTATCATGAACTAATTCAGCAATCTGCACAGCACTCGGAACGGACATGTGTGTGATTGGTGGAGAGGGGGATGCACAATGTCATCCCGTAGCCAGACGTGCGATGATGTGGCCACATCCTTGTGTATGAAAACTGCTTTGTTGCCATGATTGCAAAGGATGCATGCTGATCCATGACATTCACTCTTTTGATTATCTACCAAAATCTGAAATCAGATGCATGTTTCTCAGATGGTAAGATTGTAGGTTGTTGATCAATAGATCAGCAGGAAGTCGTACTTGCTTGCCAAACACCAAATCTGCCAATGAACAACCTAGATCTCCCTTCACCATTGATCAAAGGCCTCACAACACCACAGGCAAAGCTCCCACTTGCTTAGAGCTGTGCACCATTAACACAGCCTTCAGAGATCGAATGCAACTGCATATCTGTAGTAGCTCTTGAAAGAGACAA
Source organism: Schistocerca nitens (assembly GCF_023898315.1). Taxonomy (NCBI): domain Eukaryota; kingdom Metazoa; phylum Arthropoda; class Insecta; order Orthoptera; family Acrididae; genus Schistocerca; species Schistocerca nitens. The sequence continues at coordinate 346,127,400 of NC_064619.1, forward strand.
GCCTCAAATTGTCTTCTGCAGTCAGACATGATCGCTTGTCGTGCACCGTAGGACCAAACTAGCCTACCAGTAGTGTCATAGCCACAGTGTCGGCCTCCATACTGGAAATAGGGAATGCTTCTGGACAACGGGTAAACCAATCTACCACCATTTAACACACAGCTGTAATTTTCAGAACACAGAAAATGTCTCATGAATTCAATGTGTAGGTGCATATAGAGGGCTGTAGGTTCAGCGGACATTCCCATAGGTGTGTGCCCATGTCTGCCAACATTACACTTCTGACACTGCAAATAACATTGAGCCCAGCGGTGGGAATCTTTGCTTTTTCCATGCCATGTGACACATTTTTCCAGCACTTTAGTTAAAGCCCTGACTCCCAGGTGTGCTAAATTATAAAAGACCCGGAAAACCTCTCTCCTATGTCTTTGTGGAATGTAAGAACCTAATTTATCCTGTGATGTATCACATCACATTGTAAGGTAAGACCCAGCTCTTTCACTTCCACTTTATCACCCATCAAACAATGAGATTCATTAGCCAACAACTGAGCTAACTCAGTGTCTTCCTTTTTATCACCCACTGTTTTCTATCAGCAGATTGCCAGGACACTGGCATTGCTAAGTGACAAATAATCAGCTGCAACGTCATTCATGCCACTTGCGTGTCTAACATGTATGGAGTATTGTGGTATGAAGTCAGTTATGCGACACTGATGGGCCGATGCTAGATATTTTGCCTTGGAAAAGAATGCTGTAAATGCTGTATGATCTGTATAAATTGTAAAGTGCTCACTTTTGAGATATTCTTCAAAGAATTTCACCACTGCATGAATGCCTAATAACTCAGTGTGTAGTGCTCCATTTGTTGTGTGCTTCTGTCAAGAGGTGGGAAAAAAAACACGTGTTTCTGATCACTAGGGTGATATTCTGTTGTAATGTTGCATGGACTGTTTCCTGGCTGCTGTCAACCATGATTGCCAGTTTGGCATCATGAATAGGATGATATAATAGCACAGCCTCCACCATAACATCCTTAAAGACCTCCAGTAGATCCTCATTCCATGGTACCTTTGTGTTCCCTGAGGTGAACTTCCCCTTCAGAAGTGCAGTCAAAGGATCCTGTTTTGCAGCTGTCTGTGGAAGATGGCATCAGTAGAAATTAATCATTCCCAAGAATCTTTCTAATTCCTTGAAAGTCTTCAGAACTGGGAAGTCACGGATGAGTTGCACTCTATCCAGGATAGGAGACAGACCTTTTGCAGAAATGATGAACCTGAGAAACTGTATGTTCTCATTCCCAAAAATGCACTTGACTTTGCTGATTACTAATCTGAAGTCCTTAAGCCTCTGGAAAAGGGTTCATAGGTGCTCCTCATGTTGTTCCATATTGACAGAAGATGAGAATGTCATCTCTGTAACAAAACATGAATGGAAGCCCTCCAAGGACCTGGTGAATAAACCTTTGCCAATATTGTGTGGCACTTTTGAGACCAAAGGGCATGGAGCTGAAATGGAACAAACCAGACAGAGTAGTGACAGCAGTCTTCTTCCTGTCACCCTTTGTGACTGGACTCTGTGCCTATGCCTTGCAGCAGTCAATAATGCTGAAAACAGTCACTTCTGCTAGGAAGTTGTTGCAATCTGCCACCTGTGGTAACAGATACGTATCGCAAATAGTACAGAAATTTAGGACTTATAATCTCTACATGAGTTAATTTCCATCCTTTTCTTGGCTAGGTGGACAGGTGATGCCCACTGGTTATCTGACTGAGACATGATGCCTTCAGTAATCTGTCTGTCTAAGTCACCCTTAGCTGCAGTGAATTTTTCTGACACAAGCCTGCATGGGTGGGGCATTACTGGAGGGCCAGTTGAAGTCTGAAAGTAGTGCCGAGTGTTGTGCTTGCAAAGATGTTTCCAATTTCCTGATTTCTATCATCTTTGGAAATTCTTGCGGTACAACATCAAGTGCACTGGAAACTTGCACCAATTGAGCCACCTTTAGGAGTCAGTTGGAAGAAAAGTCTAGACCCAGTCAGAAGAAATGCAAAAAATCAGCTCCTGAAATTGGTTCAGTCATATTTGCCACAAGAAATGGCATGTGTAAGTGTGTTGTATCCCAAAATCAAGTGTCAAAACTTTTCTTCCCATGATCTCAATTCTGGAATTATTTGCCACTGTTAGTCATTGGAATCTTAGTACTGTCACCTGTGAAACTTACAGCTGGTAACACATGACAATCAAAACCTGTATCTACCAAAAACATTGTTTCAGACATACTGACCCTCACAAGTAACCCACAAGACTGCTTTTCAGTAGCACATACAAGGATGATCTTTGTCAGTTGCCTCCTATCTGCCAACTACAGCTCCTCAAAACTATAGTTTTTGAATCCCTCTGTAAAAGTCACTTACTGTCTCCTTGTAAGCCTTAGAGCTGCATTGTAGTCAGCACCTTCTGTTAGTGTAAAAAAAAAAAAAAGCCCCATGCATCCCATTACATGTTAGAGGTACGTGACCTGTTGATTAGTGCTCGTCGAGCAGTGAACTTGCACGAATCTTCTCATGTGACATACCCAGGTATGTTCCACATTGCCTATGTACGGTAGCAATTGACTTCTGTAACCAAAGCGCAGTGCATAAGAGAGAAAAAGAAGTAGTTGGGCGAATTTTTTTTTAAAACCACCTACACCCTTCCATGGTCATCTAACTGGTTTGGGAAACTGCAGGGACTGTGAACATGGTTTTTGTTTATCTGTATTTACTTTTGTTTCTGTAGTGGCTATTCACTTGCATTTGAGTCGCCATGGTGGCATATAATTCCCTCACACAAAATGTGTCAGTTGTTCTACTTTGCTTAGAGGTGTGGCTGGCATTGTACCTCAGTCAGTGCTGCCTTGACTGGTAATGCTCAGTTTGGGGCCTTCAGCCATGCTGGTCTGTTTCAAAGTGTTGCAAAGTTTATGTTCTGAATATTCAACCCCCATCTCAGTTTTGTCGGCCAGAACTGCCAATGGTAATTCAGTGTGTGTTGCTGAGATAGTGCTAATTATTAATGGTAGCTGCCTAAGCCATAATAACTGAAGGGAAGTCTCAGGCAACAAATTGTTGCCAGCTAGTGATTGTAGTTGTGCCAACATTTGTTTCATCAAGTAGTCACCAGTCGGTATCTCCTGTATGCAATCTGCTCCCAGGGTTAAAGAATACTCCTTGATCACACTTGCTTTTAAAATCTCATAACTCAGTGAACTTAACAAGTCCTCTGCTTGCGTAATTTATACCTCATCCAAATGTAGCATCACACAATAAAACCTGTCAAATGAAGGTAGGATGCCATGCTGGAAAACGTACTCTCTACCTGCCTGAACCATAGGTGTAGTTGTTTCAGCCAGAAGATCGGAGGTGTAACATTTCCGAAGTTCCTACCCTGAACTGTAGATACTGTAGGTTCATTTGAAGAGCTTTCCTCTGCTCTGGTATCCTGTGTAGCTGCATTTTGAAGTTGCTACTGTGACTCCGACTAGATTGTAGCACCATTGGTATTGTTAATCATGAATCTAGTTCTTCGGTGGGGGTCACCACTTGAACTATCAACCTAAAGTGAATAGAATTGATGGTGAGAAAGAATAAGCTCCACACTTACAAGATAACTGAATATATTTACACTAAAGCACAAATCGAATACAATATGATAACACCAAAACATATCAAGAGTGAGCACCAGAACAATAGAACAAAGAAGTAAATACATAAGGATAAATCAGACAGAAACATATCACTGCTGTCTATGACCACTAATCAGTATCACCTGCCACACAAGTTTACCTAAGCATACATACTCTCTTCATCAGATTCAGCTTTCAGTTTGACAGAGTTATCTGTTGTGTATGCAGATACTAAGAACCTCCAGAGGAGAGATTTAAAAATGCATTCTGACTAGGCACAACTGCCATGTTTCCTCCAAGCACAACTTAGCTTGCAGTTCTGTAAAGGAACTCTTGCTAAGTACCTCCTTAAACCTTGAAGTATACTCCAATTAAGAGTAAACATATATAACTCAACAGCAGACAGCCACTGTAGCACATGTCTCAACCAAGTTATATCAAGTCTGCTCTGATGTGAAGATATTCAACAGGTATTCTCACAGCTGTTCTTGGTAGGTCGATGACTCAACTTCACACTTTCAGTGGGATGATAATTCCTCTTGGAGCAATGACACAAAATCAACAGAGGCCTTTTTACAATCTACAATGAACAACATTTCTAAAATGGTCCTTGAACTGGAAAAGACACCAACTGTTTCTGGAAATGCTTTCATGGCTGTGAAATGCATAGATGGCCTACTAAATGCAACAAAAAAGGCAAAAGTTTAAAAGAACACAAGATCCCCAAGATTACCGAAGCTTTACACAAGCTCAAAATTTAGTGAGGATTTAAATGTGATATGTTTGTAATTGTCACCACAATGAAACTGACTTGAAATCTGGCAGAAAACCCAAAGAAATACTACTTGTTTGTTAATTTATCTATTTAGTTTTTATTGCATGGTGTCATCAATATGCAGACATTCGCAAACATGAAATAAATTTAGATCTCAGTAGTACAGATAGTACTGGACACAATCATATTAGTACAACAGAAATCCTTAATTTACCATGTACTACGAATTGCGTGTTTCATAAAACTTGTCTTATTGAGTTATAAAAACATTGGAAACATCTTGTGTCTAGCTTGCATATATATTATGTCAATCAGTGGGCTCTTAATGTTTACTGTTTTAATTGAAAACAGGCACACATTAATTAAGAACTGTTTTAACATTTGATCTGAATTGTCGTTATTACCTTTTTCAGGGACTCCAGCAGTTTATAATACCATATAAGCCTATTAAGGTATGACTTCTGGTCTGTCATTTTTAATTTAGTTCTTTGTCTTAAGTAGTTACCTTAGGACCCGGTGTTGTGGTCATATGTATTACTACATTTAATTACTTCAGTTTTCTGGGAGGCAAAAAGTAATTAGTAAGTTATATAGATACAAAGAACAGATGCTGTATGAGGACTTCACAGCAAGAATCTTTACAGTCCAGTCCATGTATAATCCTTAACTTCCTTTTTGTAGTAGCGTCCGCCTCCGTAGCGTAGCGGTAGTGTTTCCGCCTACCACATAAGGAGGCCTGGGTTCGATTCCCGGCAGGCGACTGGGTGTTGTGTGTCCATCATCATTCACCCGCAAGTCGCCGAAGTGGCATCAACTAAAAAGGACTTGCAATACTGCGGCCGAACTCCCCCACATGGGGCCTCTCGGCCAACAATGCCATATGATCATTTCATTTCATTTATAGCAGCAGTACTCATTAAGGTGTAAGCTTGCAGCACAACCCCATATTTCTAAGCAGCGAGTAAGATAGGGGTGGATTGTCGCATAGTACACACTTTACAAGGTGTGTGGGCACCATTCTGGAGGCTTGGCTAAGGAGATACTGGCCGTACTGACTTTTTTACATACAGTGTTAAAGTAGTTAAGCCAGCAAAGGTTTGAGTCCAGATGGACACCTAGAAATTTACAGCTGTCTGCTTCCTTTGCCATTATCCCACGAACATGAGTTGTGTTAGCTGCCAGTCGCAAATATTAGCCTCTAGGTTTTACTTACACTGACCTTTAGTCCCTGTGTGTGGAAATACATACTGTATGCCACCAGTTGCTGAAAATTTGAGCTCCTTGCAGTCTTTGCCATAGGATACAACTGAGGTGTCCTCAGTGTAGTTTACAACATGCGAGTTAAAGTGGTATGCAATATCATTAACATGTGCTAGAAAACTGGTATGGCCATGAACTCCCTGCATCACTGTTCCATTGCTGATTTAAAGCCAGTGCATTATTGTGAATTTGATATGTAAGTTTGGTACACAGTTTCAGATTCATTAGGTACATGGCTAGAAGTCTCATTGGTGCATTTTTGGTATTGTGTACCAGCAGCTATTTTTTCTACTGTTTTTCACCTCCCAAAAATTGGACCCTACATCATATGTGATATTATTACGTGTGTCACCCTGTAGGTCTATAAAGGAGGTTAGTTGGTCAAAAGGAGAGATAAATACATTATTTCTTTCTTTTCTCAGACGTTATGTCTGGTCAAAAATGGAAAGTGACACGGACCTTGATCAAGCGTGACTTCCTTTTAACTGCACGGTATATGTTATATTGCATTTAGGAACTTTCGGGTAATTGAACATGCATCAATAATTACGGATTTCTGTAGTTGTATATATAAGTTTGGATGTAGTTGTATTGCATTGATGTACTGGTGGATATTGTGTGGTATGACTCCTGTAGTTGATAGTATAATTGGTATAATGTCAACTTTATCCTGATGCCAAATGTCCTTGACTTCCTCAGCCAGTTGGACGTATTTTTCAATTTTTTCTCGTTTCTTTTGTATATTTGTTGTACTGGGTATGGATATTTCGATTAGTTGTGTTAATTTCTTCTTTTTATAGGTGAGTATGATGTCAGGTTTGTTATGTGGTGTTGTTTTATCTGTTATAATGGTTCTGTTCCAGTATAAGTTGTATTCATGATTCTCCATTACATTTTGTGGTGCATACTTGTATGTAGGAACGTGTTGTTTTATAAGTTTATGTTGTAAGGCAAGCTGCTGTTGTATTATTTTTGCTACATTGTCATGTCTTCTAGGGTATTCTGTATTTGCTAGTATTGTACATCCGCTTGTGATGTGATCTACTGTTTCTATTTGTTGTTTGCAAAGTCTGCATTTATCTGTTGTGGTATTGGGATCTTTAATAATATGCTTGTTGTTGAAGTGGTTATGAAATTGCAGTGGTGTAGCCGATGTATTTATATGAGTGATTGCTTTGTGTATTTTGCTAGTTTCTGCTCATTCTAGAAAGAATTTTCTTAAATTGTCTACCTGTCCATAATGTAGGTCGATAGACACACAAACAAACACAAACACACACACAAAATTCAAGCTTTCGCAACAAACTGTTGCCTCATCAGGAAAGAGGGGAAGGAGAGGGAAAGACGAAAGGATGTGGGTTTTAAGGGAGAGGGTAAGGAGTCATTCCAATCCCGGGAGCGGAAAGACTTACCTTAGGGGGGAAAAAAGGACAGGTATACACTCGCACACACGCACATATCCATCCACACATATACAGACACAAGCAGACATATGATATGTCTGCTTGTGTCTGTATATGTGTGGATGGATATGTGCGTGTGTGCGAGTGTATACCTGTCCTTTTTTCCCCCTATGGTAAGTCTTTCCGCTCCCGGGATTGGAATGACTCCTTACCCTCTCCCTTAAAACCCACATCCTTTCGTCTTTCCCTCTCCTTCCCCTCTTTCCTGATGAGGCAACAGTTTGTTGCGAAAGCATGAATTTTGTGTGTGTGTTTGTGTTTGTTTGTGTGTCTATCGACCTGCCAGCGCTTTCGTTCGGTAAGTCACATCATCTTTGTTTTTACATATATTTTTCCCACGTGGAATGTTTCTCTCTATTATATTGTCCATAATGTAGGTTTTTTATATCGGTAAATCCCCTTCCTCCTCCCTTTCTGCTTAATGTGAATCTTTCTGTTGCTGAATGTATGTGATGTATTCTATATTTGTGGCATTGTGACCGTGTAAGTGTATTGAGTGCTTCTAGGTCTGTGTTACTCCATTTCACTACTCCAAATGAGTAGGTCAATATTGGTATAGCATAAGTATTTATAGCTTTTGTCTTGTTTCTTGCTGTCAATTCTGTTTTCAGTATTTTTGTTAGTCTTTGTCTATATTTTTCTTTTAGTTCTTCTTTAATATTTATATTATCTATTCCTATTTTTTGTCTGTATCCTAGATATTTATAGGCATCTTTTTTTTCCATCGCTTCTATGTAGTCGCTGTGGTTATCCAATATGTAATCTTCCTGTTTAGTGTGTTTTCCCTTGACTATGCTATTTTTCTTACATTTGTCTGTTCCAAAAGCCATATTTATATCATTGCTGAATACTTCTGTTATCTTTAGTAATTGGTTGAGTTGTTGATTTGTTGCTGCCAGTAGTTTGAGATCATGCATGTATAGCAAATGTGTGATTTTGTGTGGGTATGTTCCAGTAATATTGTATCCATAATTTGTATTATTTAGCATGTTGGATAGTGGGTTCAGAGCAAGGCAGAACCAGAAAGGACTTAATGAGTCTCCTTGATATATTCCACGCTTAATCTGTATTGGCTGTGATGTGATATTATTTGAATTTGTTTGGATATTAAGTGTGGTTTTCCAATTTTTCATTACTATGTTTAGGAACTGTATCAATTTAGGATCTACTTTGTATATTTCCAATATTTGTAGTAACCATGAGTGGGGTACACTATCAAAAGCTTTTTGGTAATCAATGTATGCGTAGTGTAGCGATCTTTGTTTAGTTTTAGCTTGATATGTCACCTCTGCATCTATTATCAGTTGCTCTTTACATCCTCGTGCTCCTTTGCAACAGCCTTTTTGTTCTTCATTTATAATTTTGTTCTGTGTTGTATGTGTCATTAATTTCTGTGTAATGACTGAAGTTAATATTTTGTATATTGTTGGTAGGCATGTTATGGGGCGATATTTAGCTGGGTTTGCTGTGTCTGCTTGATCTTTAGGTTTCAGATAAGTTATTCCTTGTGTAAGTGTATCAGGGAATGTGTATGGGTCTGCAATGTAACTGTTAAATAATTTAGTTAGATGTGAATGTGTTGAGGTGAACTTCTTTAGCCAGAAATTTGCTATTTTATCTTTTCCAGGGGCTTTCCAATTGTGAGTAGAATTAATTGCTTGGGTGACTTCATGTTGCAAAATTATCACTTCAGGCATTTGTGGTATCATCTTGTATGTGTCTGTTTCTGCTTGTATCCACCGTGCATGCCTGTTATGTTGAAATATTATTATTATTATTATTATTATAACTGGTTCAGATTGCACCTTGCTGGTGGTTTTACGATGTTTATTGATTAGTCTCCACAACCCCTAAACTATGTTGGCCGAATGCTCTACTGTATCACTGTTTATCTATTTCCTCAGGTGTATTAGATCTGCTTTAAAGGCTTTCTTGGCTTGATTGTACGTCTCCTTACATGTGTGTAGCTTTGTTTCCTTTATACAAATGCTCAAGATCATATATATTCTGCCTTAATTTAATTAGCCTATATAGAAGTTTCAATCTAGTATTATTCGTACGTTCAATATGACAGTTTTTTACTACCAAAGTCGTTTTTTTGAAAGAACAGCAGCAGCCAAAATGTCTCAATGGGGTTCTGTAGAATTAATTCCATTTATTTTATGGTCCTTTAGCCTGGTAAATGGTTTCCTGTTTCCCTTCTGCTAATCTGGTTATGAAGGTGGTGATGGTGCTATCCAGACTCTGCTTCTTCTCAATTATTTTAATTGCTTTTGGTACAGTAAAGCCTCAGTACTCTAGCAACTGAAAATAGTGAGCAGAATAACAAAAATCAATGCTTTGGCAGTTACCATTGTTTTTACCTTCCTGTTGACTAGTTCATTTCACTGGAGCCTGATTATGTTACTTTACTGTCAGGGCTTACTATATTTGTGAGATTATATGAATTTAATATTACCATTAGTTTCATGTAGGTTACACTACAGGAGTTTGCATCAATATTTAGATCTCCTACTGTAGTAAGGTCAGTGGGGCTCATTTGTCTCATTGCCTTGTTAAGTCTATCAAACTAGTATAACACATCAGTATTCTGTGAATGACACATTCTAATAACTTTGTTTAGGTAGTCCACTTGAATGACTGTTTATGTGGACTAAAACACCAGCAGCAAGATGCAATCAATACCTTCCCTGTGCAATAAGTGTATGGTTGAACTGTGTAAGCATTCACTTGAGCACGAACAACTGCTACAATTCCGCATTGCATTGATAATGACTTGACACAGGTCGAAATCGGATCTGCGTTGTGACTACAAATGTCATATTAAAGCAACTTAATTCTACGACTGATTGCTGCTCTATCTAACCCAAGTGTAGTAATGTTATCAATGACCGTGCCACTAAAGCTGAGTTGCTAAATATGGTTTTCCAAAATTCCTTCACCAAAGATGATGAAACAAATATTCCAGAATTCTAATGAAGAACAGCTACCAACATGGGTAGCTTAAAAGTAGATACCCCCAAGTATCAAATCAAATCACTTAATAAAGGCAAGTCTTCCAGTCCAGATAGTATACCACTTAGGTTCCTTTCAGAGTATGCTGATATAACAGCTTCACACTTAGCAATAATGGACAACCACTCGGTCAGCGAATGATCTGTACATAAAGATGGATAGGTGCATATGTCATGCTAATACTCAAGAAAGAAAATAGCAGGAATCTGCTGAATTACACATTGTGCCAATGGCATCAATATGCAGTAGGATTTTTGAACACAAACTGTGTTCAAACATTATGAACTGCCTCAAAGGAAACAATCTACTAGTATAGTAGGCACTAACTCAGAAAATATCATTCTTGTGTAATTCAGCTAGCTCTTTATACTCAAGATGTAATGAGTGCTGTTGAAAGGGGATTTCAAAATGAATCCACATTTCTAGATTTCGAGAAGGCTTTTGATACCATTCCTAACAAGTGAGTTCTCTCCAAATTGAGTGCCTATGGAGTACTGTCCAAGTTATGGGACTGGATTCTTGATTTCCTGTCAGAACGACAGCAGCTCATAATGACTAAGTCACTGAGTATCACAGAAGTAATGTCTGGTTGTTCCGCAAGGAAGTTTTCCTACCCTTTGCTGTTCCTAATCTATTTAAATAGTTTAGGAGACAATCTGGGCAGCCATCTTACATAGTTTGCAGATGATGCTCTCATTTAACATCTAGTAAAGGCATCAGGAGATCAAACCAAATTACAAAACGATCTATACAAGACACCTGAGTGGTGCGAAAAGTGGTGGCTGATCCTAAATAATGAAAAATGTGAGGTCATCCACATGAGTACTAAAAGGAATCAATTACATTTTGGTTGCACTATAAATCACAATAATCTAAGGGCTGTCAGGTCAACTAAACACAAATTACAAATAACTTAACTTGGAATGATCACATAGATAATGTTGTAAGGAAGGCGAACCAAAGATTAGTCTTTCCTATGCGAGGGTATTGCTGTGCAGCATAGGATCCTTAACAGACAAGACTGACTGAGGACAGGGAAAAAGTTCAAAGAAGAGCAGCTTGTTTTGTATTTCACGAAATGAGGAACAGTGTGTCACAGATACGATATGCATGTTGGGGTGGTAATCATTATAACAAAGGCATTATTCATTGCAGCGACACCTTTTTATGTACCGTATTTACTCGAATCTAAGCCGCACCTGAAAAATAAGACTCTAAATAAAGGAAAAAAAATCTCCCGAATCTAAGCTGCACCTGAAATTTGAGACTCGAAATTAAAGGGGAGAGAAAAGTTTTAGGCCGCACCTCCAAATCAAAACAAAGTTGGTCCATTGTAATATGAGACACAATTTAGGTCGAATGTATGACGATACAACCACAGTGGTTTGGTTCGAGTCGTAAGCTTAGCAGTTAAGCTTTACCAGGTAGCCATTGCTGTGCACCATTTTATTAGAGGTGGAGCCCCTCCACGCCCACACCGGCATGATGGCCAACACAAAATGTCTACTGCCATCTCTGCATAAGGGTTAGTATTCACTAAAGTGAGGTGTCGCAGGATGTGGGTACTGCGATGTTTGCGTACGTCTGGTTAGGATTAACCATTAATACGCGCTCATCTGGAGATAGATTGGTCGAAGTCTGACGAAGGGTAGCGGTTTGAAGGGCAGAGGAAAGAAAGTGCCAAGGCAAGAGCCAAGGGAAAAAAACCTCTGCGAAAGTTAGGTCGGGCGGCAAGAGCAGTAGCGGTTGTCGTGCTGCCTGCGATAGGTTGTACAAGGATAGGCTTTGTTAGTAGTGGGTATCATGCATGTCGATACCTTAATGTCGTGCGTTTGTGCTGCTCGGCGGCTGGCGCTGGTACAGAGTCCTCGTTCAGCGTCCTGCAACCTGCAACAGTTAGTTTTGTTATCGGTCTTGTGTCCGATGGTCATATACCGGAGGCACAGTGTGAGGGAGTGTTGGGAGATTGTTCGTGCGTCTGTGGGCGAGCTCGTCGGTGTCCCTGCTGTGGCCTGTTGGTCGGCTCTAATAGCAGCTGGTAGTTGCCAGTCAGTGTTGCTGATATGCAGGGGCTTACCGACGTTTGTCGCTGTTTGCGTATGTTAGTTTACCATAGGTGGTTATGCCCTAGCAAGCAGTGTCTTTGGCCGCCTGTGTTTCCACCTGTGGTTGTGATCGTAGTTTCCCAGAGTGAGGATGAACGGATTGTTCGAGTGTCTCGAGTTCCTGTATAGTCGTGTGGCGTGTTTCTTGAATACTTCCTTGAGGGTATCAAGGCGGTATTCACGGTGAAGATCCACGGTGCGTGTGTAGCGTGGAGCATTGCTAATGATTCGTAGCACCTTGTTCTGTATGATCTGCAGGCGCCGCAGTCGTGTGGGAGCTGCATATCCCCAGACGGGAGCTGCGTACGTCATCAGAGGTCTAATCAGTGTCGTGTATAAGGACCTCGACACCCTCCTATTCAGTGTGCTTTCCCTGTTGAGCATTGGGTAGAGGTGTTTGAGCCTCGCGTGCGCTCGGTTGGCAACGTATTCAATGTGGTCCCCCCATGTAAGTTTCCGGTCCAGCCAGACACCAAGGTATCTGACTGTCTCTCGGAAACGTATTGGGCGTGTATGTAGTGTTATCGGTCTACAGTGTTGGTGTTTGCGCAGTAGTTTCGGTCTGCGTGTGAACAGAACTGATTCGCACTTGTCGACGTTTACTTTAATACGCCATCGCTCCAGCCAAGGCTCAGCTGTTCTGAGTGCTGTCTGTATTCGTGAGTTGATGTTCGACGGTTTCCAGTCTTGCGCGAGGATGGCTGTGTCATCCGCGTAGACGGCTAACGTCGTGTTTCGTGTCGCTGGGAAGTCATTAATGTACAGGTTAAACAAGATGGGCCCTAGGATGCTTCCTTGGGGTACTCCAGCTTGGATACCGTGTTGTGTTGATTGTTTATCCTGCACGTTAGTGTTGAAACATCTGTTCGTGAGATATGAGTGTATGAGACGTACGAGTCCGTCCGGGAAACCAGCTTCGCTTAGTTTGCGTATGAGTCCGTTGTGCCAGAGACGATCGAAAGCCTTTTCGATGTCTAGGAACACGGCCCCTGTGGCTTTGTTCATGTTGTAGCCGTGTGTTATATGTTCGACTACGCGGAGGAGTTGTTGTGTTGACGAGTGGTGATTCCTAAAGCCGAATTGCTCCGGTCTTAGGGTGTCGTTGGCGATGCAATGCCTAGTGATACGTTTTAGTATTACCTTCTCAACAATCTTGCTGAGCGAGCACAGCAGACTGATGGGTCGGTAATTTTGTGGGAGGGAGTGGTCTTTCCCTGGCTTCCTGAATATCAGGACCTTGGCCGCCTTCCAAAAGTCAGGGAAGTGTTGATGTGTCAGGATGGCATTCGTTAAGTGTGCGAGGTACTTTACGGCTTTATCCGTGAACTCCTGGAGGACACGGTTTTGAATGCCATCAGGCCCAGGGGCTTTTCTAGCGGTGGTGTGCTTGATAGCCCATGTAACTTCATTTGTGCTAGTACGTCTTATTTCGTTGCGCGAGGGCTGGGCTACAAGTCGTGTAAACTCCTGGTCCGTTTCAAGTGTGAATGCTGGGTCTGAAGGAACCAGATTCGGCATGAAAGACGCTGCAAGTGTTGAGTCCATAAGCTCTGCCTTCTCCGTCGCGGAGTAGGCTGGGCCGTCTGGTCCTTGTAACGTGGGAATGTAATGTTTCTCCCTGGTGAAGTGTCTGGCCAGCTGCCACACGCCAGGACGTGTGGTATCCAGCCCTGCGAGTTTCTGTCCCCATTGTTCGTTTCTGAATGTTTGAATTTTATTTCGTATTATTCCCTGGAGTCTGTTGACGTGCAGTTTATAGAACGGGCGCCTGGTACGCTGCCAGTATCTCCTGAGGCGGCTCCTCATTGAGATAAGGCCCAGGATTTCCTGGGGCAGGGCCGTCGAGTGTTGTCTTGGTGTTGTAAATGGAATGGCGTCAGTCATTGCGTCTTGGACGGCAGTTGTGAGAGCCTCCACAGCCTCATCGATTTGCTGTGTGTTATTAATTTCGTGGGTGTCAGGAATGCGACTATCAAGCGTTTCCTTGAACAGTGTCCAATTCGCACGCTTGTAGTTAAGCATCCTGCGTGGTACGATGTCCTGCAGTGTCTCTTCCATGTGCAGTATTACAGGCATGTGGTCTGAGTCCAGATCGTTTTCAACCGTTAGGTTGAGTGTGCATGTGATGCCCTTTATGAGGGCTATGTCTAACACGTCTGGCCTATGTCGGGCCTGTGTGGGCACGAACGTGGGAACGTCCGGTCCAAGTATAATGTAGTTTCGGCCTAGTGCGTGTTCGTACAGTTTCTTGCCGTTGGAGGTTCGTATTCGTGAGTTCCAATCGGGGTGTTTTGCGTTGAGGTCTCCAGCGGCTATTACCCGCGGTGCTATGTTGAGTACTGTGCTGATATCGCGTGTTACTATGTTTTTAGGAGGATTGTATAGCGATACCAGTGTGGTGTTGGCTCCGTTGAACTTGACCCTGACGGCCGTAGCCTCTAGTCTTTCAAGTGCTGGGAGCTCGATGTTCGTGTGGTCGATGTCTCTGTGTATGATGATTGCCGTGCCGCCTCCCCTCCTGCCATCCGCTCGGTCGGTACGATAGACGCAATAACCTGGGAAGTTTAGTTGTTTGCGAGGCGTAAGCAGTGTTTCGTTCAGAAGAGCGATTCGGATACCCTTTCGCTCCATGAACGCGGCCATCTCGGCTTTTTTGCTTGCGATCCCGTTGGCATTCCAAAACAGGATCTGTGTGATAGTGTTTAAGTCTGCGTTTCGGGGCTGGTGTGGTGTATTATCCATGTAGTAGTGTAAAAAGCGGTGTGATAGTGGCTTGGGCGCTAGTCCAGTTGAGCGTACCCGACATGAACTGCATGAAGAGTTGTGAGACACACCCCATAATCTTCGTGACTATTTCGGTGGTCGTGCGTCCGGGGAATAATGTTTCCATTATTCTCTGGAATGTTGTAGTGATGTTGGTCATGTCGGCCTGCGAGTTATTGGTCGTGTTAACGGCCGCTTGTTCCAGTGTTGGCGTTTGGTGAGGGCTGGCCTGCGAGTCGGTTGTTCGTGTGGCAGTTGTTGGCGCCTGTGTGCTTTCTGTGGTGAGTGGGTGTGTTATGTGGGTTGTTGAGTTGGTGTCCGGGATGTGTTCGTGGGTGTTGGTGTTCTGTTGCCTGTTTACTTGTTGTGGTGCGGTCGTGTTCCTCGTGCTACGGCTGTTTCTCCTTCTCCTCCTTCTCTGGCGCTGGGGTTGTCCCTGTGTAGGTGCGTTTTCTGTAGCCTGTGGTGGGCTGCAGTTCGCGATCTCAGGGGGTAGTGTGTTGTTGTTGCTTGTTTCGTGTGGTGTGCCCGGTGCGGGCGTGGTGTCAGGTGTTGTGCTTGTCTGTTGTGTGTCTGTTGCTGGGGGTGTTTGGTGAGCGTGTTCTGAGCTCTGGGGCTCCTCTGACCGTCCCGCGCTGCTGGGGCTGCCAGCGACCACTCCAGCGAAGGATATTCCACTTCTTACTGGGCGCGGGGGCGGCTTTGGGACTGTTATGGCGGTAGGTTTCGCATGTTTCGCGATTTTGCGCCTCAGAGCTGCTTTGTAAGCAATGCACCCTCTGTAGTTTGCCGGATGGGCAGCACCACATTTGGCGCACTTGCGAGGTGCTGTATGGGGGAGTTTGCAGCGTTGGGTTGTGTGACCGCCAGCGCAAATGCGGCAGCGGGGTGCGAGACCGCATCTGATACCCGCGTGCGCATAGCGCTGGCAGTTGTGGCATTGTTGGGGGGTGCGCGGCGTGTTGTACACCTCCACATTGACGACCATGTGAAGAAATAGCTTTATCTTCAGCAGGTCGCGGGATTTGGCCGTGTCGGCCAATTCCGCCATGTAGTTGTGAGACGGTCTCGCTGTGCCGAACTCTGACATTCGGTTTACCTGAATGCACTCCCACCCGAGAGCAGAGAGTTCATTGTGTACTGTTTCCGTTGGGGTTCGTGAGTCTATCCCCTTTATCACGTACTGCTGTGTCTTTTCCAGGACTGTCCTGTACGTGAAGTGTTCTACCTTCCTTTCTTTGAGAAAGTCCAGTAGATTCGTGTAGTCTGCCTTGTTCGCCACGTACAGTGCGGCGTGTTCCCCGGTGAGCTTAGAGTAGTATGTTGTGGGGCTGTGCTTGTTGTTAAATTCTTTGTTTAGGAGACTTAGGTCTCCGTAGTTGTGAATGATGACCGGTGGGAAGCCGGTCGCGGTGTTGTTAGTGTTCTGCGTAGCTGCTTCTATATTTGTGGTTGCTGCAGTCGCAGGGTTGTTTGTGTTGGTCCCTGCGTTATTGTTGTCTGTTCTCGATGTAGATGGTGTTGGCAGCAGCGCTCGGCCGTTGCCTCGTGAGTTTGTGGGCTCACTTGTCTGCGTATTTGGCTGCTGTTTGCGCCTTGGGCCGACCTGCTGCCACGGTCCGTCTTCATCTGTATTTGTTGTGTCCTCTGTCGGCTCTGGCTCCGGTTCCGTCGGTGCCTGGGCCGCCAGAGGTGAAGTAGGGGGCATATCCTTCTGTTGTTCAGCAGGTGCCTGTGTGTGTGGTGTGGGTGTTTCTGTTTGTGTGTTTACACTGCCCATCAGCTCTGCGATCAGCTCCTGCTGTTCCGCGATCTGTCTGTCCTTCAAGGCTACCTGCTCTTGGAAGGTGGACAGTGGGACGGAAATGGCGGCGGGAGTAGCCGGCATTTCCGCCTCTTGTGCTGCAGCTTTGCTGCGGGTGAGTGGTGGGGAAGAACAGGAAAGATCGGACATCTTTGCTGTTACAGGAGTTTTTATTGGATAGGGAGGGATGGATGCACGACAATTTGCTCTTTTCACGAGAAGACAAAATTTGCTTTTTAGCGAAAGCGCTGTGTATCGTGTTCCTACAGAAGAGGGGTATCCCTACGTCCTATCTGCGCGGAGTGCAATGCGCGGCGCAAGAGAGCGCGGGATGAAGAGAGCGGCCTACAGTGCGCGGGGTTATCCGACGTGAACGGGCCCCTGACACTGAGATTACCCTACCAAAGAACGGGAGAGTCCCGCTGGGGAGGTTTGCAACCGAAGTTGCAGGGAGTTGAGCCGAAACTCTTGCCACTTAGCGCCCGAAAGCGTTAAGCGGCTTGCGCGGGTTCGTGCCGCTCAGTAGAGCGTCACTGGCAGCTACGCCAGTAGCAGCTATTTGAGACCACTCCGAGGAGCTATCAGCGGGCAGCTACGCCAGGTGCAGAGAACAGCGTTCCGCTCGGGTCGGCTGCTCGACTGCATGTACGGCCGGTCTGCTGTGCACCAGGCGTTCCGTCCGTATTTATACGGGTACCCTTCCTTTTTCACGTGCTTCGTCTGGTTTGAATCGATTGCTTATTTTGCTTTGATAAGTGCCGTTTTCTTTGTTATAGGTGTTTACGTCACTCTAAGCTGAAAATGCATTACTGTACTGTGTCATCCATTGTTTGTCGCATTCTGATAGTGCGTGTTTACGGCCTGTCGCCGCTCGCGGCATGGCTTGCTTTTGTGCGCGCTGCCGCCGCTTAAAAAAAAAAAAAAAAAGAGAGAGACGAATCGTCTCATTAGCGAAACAATGGCAAGAGACTGCTATTTTTTGTTACTTACATTGCTGCTTTCTTTGATAATGATCAACAAGAACCAAATAATAGACTGCGTATGATAGAACATGTTCTGAACAAGAGTTAGGCGAAAAATTTTCTGCGTTTGAAAATCTTTGCGGCCGCTTCTTTAGTACATCAAATTCTGCACAGAAATTTGAGTCATCTTAGATTTAAAAATCTAGTCAGTTGCCGTGCTTCATTTCTGACTGTATCACTATTAGGCATAAGAATAATACAAATATAAACATGACACGATACGTATATTCTTCCGCGTTTGCTGTTGTCTCACTCTAGTTTCGTAGTTTATTAGGCAGACAGGATTTAAATGAGATAGCAGCAAACACGAAAGAATACAGGGCAAAATGTTTATATTCGTATTGTTCTTACGGTGAAGAGAATACTGCATGTGATTCACATTTCATCAGGTTCCTATTAGCAACCATCTCTTCTCACAGGTAGGAAAAAATTCAGAACATAGAGTTGGCCATATTGACAAACATCCCAAAGTCTTGCCAGTCGGATTTTCGTAGTACATTGAAATTCTGCTACATTCGAAGATGAACAATACGGAATTTGTATTTACTTTGTTGGATAATGTATGAAAATGCAGTGGTAGAAACTCGGGGCGAAGAAAAAAAGCTCGTCTTCCACCTTTTTTTTGTTAAAATTTATTAACTGACGCAGAGGTTTTGGCGCCAGTACTATTTGTGCCTACAAAGCATGCCTGTGTAGCGCTACATATATTCGACGCCAGAAGTTAGTTGTGGCGGCACCTA
Organism: Schistocerca nitens; assembly: GCF_023898315.1. Taxonomy (NCBI): domain Eukaryota; kingdom Metazoa; phylum Arthropoda; class Insecta; order Orthoptera; family Acrididae; genus Schistocerca; species Schistocerca nitens. The sequence continues at coordinate 346,146,013 of NC_064619.1, forward strand.
CCAACATTTTTCAGAACTTCTGCTTGCTTTACACTCGATTCTAAGCCGCAGGCGGTTTTTTGGATTACAAAAACCAGAAAAAAAGTGCGGCTTAGATTCGAGTAAATACGGTAATTGCAATGAGACCTTTCCATGTAATTTCTATCACCAACTTTCTACTGCACATGCGAAAATATTTTGTTGATGTACACTTACATAGGGAGATAAATCAGTCTACATGGAAAGATTTAAGTGTTAATTCCTCCTGTGCTCTGTCAGTGTGTGGGATGATAGAGAAATAGAACGATAGTGGTTCAATGAACCCTATGCTAGGTACTTAATTACAGAGTAGTCATGTAGACATACAAAACTTTTATATTTTACACCTATAAGGATTAACAGTGTGTGGTAGGCACTCCGAAATTATTGAAGTGAAGTAACAAAATTATCACCAAGCCAAGAACATCCATTAAGCACAGCATCACTTTCTGCTGCAATGCACATAAGGTAGACAAAGTTTTTTTTTTTTTTCTGCGGAAACGAGCAGTAAGGATATTGTGTAAACTAGATAACCAGACAATTTGCAGAAGTCTCTTTATGGGGCATGGATTGCATACATTTACTTCCCACTGCATTTATTTCTAAATTGTTTTGTTCCCAAAAATAAAAATCAGTTTTAACTGAGATGTGGCTCGTACATTCACTGTACAGGACACCCAGCAGTCTTCTTGTGCCTCCTTGTCTAGGGCTCAAAGGGGAGTTACATACTGTGGTACAAAGATATTCAACAAGCTCCCACCTAACGTAAAACTGGAATTTGTGCATCCTTGATATTACCCAGGCAAGTCAAACAACTGACCTGCACATTTTTGCTGTAGACAAATCTGCATGTGTATGACTTAAGGCCACCCACCGTCTCATTAGACAGAGTCTGTACTCTACAATCTGACCATACTGAATCAAATAAGCAAGTTGCTACTGCTTGACAGAAATTCCTTCAGCAAACAAAAACAGAGTAACTGCTAGACAGAAGCTCCTTCAGCATACGAAAACAGAAATACAATCTGATGCAGACTGGGTTGTGGACCTACTAAGACTTAGGAACTAAATGTAATTTCAAGTGGATGTGTGGCAAATCCTACACTGCATTTTTAATTAAAGACACTGTGATCCACTTGGTACCAAACCAGGATGAACATTCACATGCATTCCTCCCTAGCAGAAGTGCTTTGAAGCAACAAAGCCTTTGAGTTTACACAACTGGCATAGAAAACTGCATCAATAGAACATGATGTTTTTGAACTACCTTATCTACCTTCCAGAACACTAACCTGCCACTGATGAGAACAGCAAAACCACTCTGTGTCTGCTTGATGAAGGGCATTTCAAAACTGCATGCCCAACAATTACTTACACTTGCCAACTGTTGCAGAGGATTTTGTTATATTCACATTTAGAATGTCATCACTACATAACTAGCCATGAAATTTGCTCCAGAATAGGATATATAGTGGAAGTTTGCCATGCTCAGCTCAGTAGACCCATTGTTCAGAGTCACAATGTGATGACACAAATAAACAGTATCCAACCATTTAACTGCAGAAAAGCTCCCTCTCTCAAAACAAATTCATACTGTCAGCTGCTATTCAAAGGTCATAAGATACATTTCTTTTTTATAAATCAATTCCCATGTTTGAGCATCAACGTGCTACAACTAAAACCTGCAAAACCATGAATTTGCTTCTGAGTGTGGTACCACAATAAATCAATTCCCATGTTTGAGAATCAACGTGCTACAACTAAAACCTGCAAAACCATAAATTTGCTTCTGAGTGTGGTACCACAGTAGTTAGCATTTTAGGTTTACTGTGGCGTCCCTAACTCCCTGGGGTAAATGCTGGGATGGTTCCTTTGAAAGAGAATGGCCAATTTCCTTCCCCACCCTTCTTTAATACAAGCCTGGGCTTTGTCTCTAATGACCTCTTTGTCAACAGGATGTTAAACAATAATCTTCCTTCCTTTTGTAGTTCGAATGTAAGCCACTATGAAATTCTGCTAGTAGGACAACTAACTGTATTCCTGACATAAGCAAGTGACCTGTGCCATTATATTCTTAGCAGTAATACCACACCATTAAAAAAGAAGGTCACAGAAATTTTTGGCACTGATGCATTCACTACATTAGAATCTTCCACTTTACAATGTGTTTGTACCATCGAATTGCTATTTCATGAGCAAAAATAGATGCATTTAGAACAAAATTTGTGTTTGACTGGACCTGAACTGTTACAGGTTTTCTTTTCACAAATTGCCTGCCTTAGCCTACAATAACTTAAGAGTTTCCAGTTTTATTATGCCAAATTTATTTCATGTGTTTGTACAAAGTTTAATTGGGATAAAAGCATGGTCTACAAAAGTCAGGTTACTAGCCTAACCTCTGGTTTGAAATTTTAGTGTTTGATGACTGGTGTGACTTAACCCTTTTTTTAGATTAATGATAGTCAGGTATTTATTTTGGCTACAGTATTTAAAAACATGTCTCTTCTAAACTTCACCCCTCTCACTGTATGAGTTAGAGGCACAAAGGACAATACAAATATTTTGATATTTGTGTCTCCCCATTCCATCAAATTTGACTCCCTCATCCTAAGGTTTAACAGCTCTGAAAGTCATGTGCATATGCTGTCGACTGTCACATATTTGGCTCTCAGCTTCAGAAGGATGTGGGACTCACTAGTGATGTGACCATCTAGGACCATATTGTCAGTCCCAAGTGTGATAAATGTGTACCTCAGTCTGCCACCATACTGCAGTGTGTTATGCTGCCTGAGAGGTGGGTCGCATGAAGTGTTGAAAGCTTTAACATTATTTTAAACAAGACTCTATACAGAATGTCAGTAGTGCTATTCTTCAGTAAATATCAGAGCAATCATGTAAATAATAAGTAGGCAGTACAATAATAGCAGATACTTAATTTAACTGATGCAGTAGCTTGTGTCAAAGCTATGTAGGCAACTGTATTATGTTCAATCAAAGCAACCAGCTGCTTTCAGTTTCATTGTAGTGTATGCTATATGAGATAAGTGTAAAGCAATAGCAGCCACATATTGTTTCACAGACTTTCAACCAAAATACCCTGGGAAGACAAAGTACAATGTAAACCAGCTACATGCAGATGTATACCAAAGCTCTCAGGTTGACTTAAGTTATCACTCGCTTGCCTCATGCAAATGCAAAATCAAAATTTTTATTTTTAGACATTTACAACAATACTGTATGAATATAACACGACCAATGAATTACACTTAACTTCCTCTGCCATGATGCATTTATATCACAGAAGCACTCCAATACTCTAAAGCACATTTAACTGACAAAACAAAAGACTGCAGAGAATCGTTCACAGTGAACAACTTAATAAACACGCAGAAAACAAACACTATGCACCTCCACAGTGCAGAATAAACAACCTCTAACTGCAACCATAGAACTGTTAGGCAATAGACTTGAAACTTTAAATAGCACCAAATTTTTAGGGGTTTGGATCTAAGGTGACTTAAGATGGCCAAACCACACACACCTATATAGTAAATTAAATACCATTTGCTATAGTGTTAAAATTCTTGCTGGATGCACATCAATGCAACTTGTAAAAACTGTGTGCTATACCCAAGCAAAATCTCTACTAAGATAAGAATTTAATTTTCTGGGGAAATTCACCACCCAGAAAAAGCTGTTTCATTGCATAAATAAGAATTATAAGAGCCATGGAAGGCACAGCACCTCAATCTTAATGCAAACCTTCGTATTCTTCCATTACCATGTCTACATATCTTAGAAACAACGATGTTTATAAGGAAAATCAAAGATGACAACAGCAAGATTGCTCCAAAAAACAAAATATCCATTCATACAACACAAGGAATAATCAGGATTTACATGTGCAGTTTCCACATACAACACTAAAACAAAAAGTACTGTGCAACAAACTACTTACAAAGTTAAGGCAATAACTGGCTTGAATAAATTCAGAACTGCAGCGAGTGACAACTTGCTACAGAACTGCTGCCATAGTGTCAATAAATTTTTATTGACTACGTAAATTACAATAAAATTAAGGCCAAAATAAAATATGTGTTCGTATAAATTTATTTGTGTATTCTATGTATTTGTGAGCTGTTATAAACTATATACTATATATGCGTGTATATTCAAAATCAAGGACAAAAGTAGACCTGTGCATCTGTGTATGACTAAAATTTATTTATGTATTTGTAGACTATTTTACATGGACCTTGCCGTTGGTGGGGAGGCTTGCATGCCTCAGCGATACAGATAGCCGTACCGTAGGTGCAACCACAACGGAGGGGTATCAATTGAAAGGCCAGACAAACGTGTGGTTCCTGAAGAGGGGCAGCAGCCTTTCCAGTAGTTGCAGGGGCAACAGTCTGGATGATTGACTGATCTGGCCTTGTAACAATAACTAAAACGGCCTTGCTGTGCTGGTACTGCGAACCGCTGAAAGCAAGGGGAAACTACAGCTTTAATTTTTCCCGAGGGCATGCAGCTTTACATTATGGTTAAATGCTGATGGCGTCCTCTTGGGTAAAATATTGTGGAGGTAAAATAGTCCCCCATTCAGATCTCCGGGTGGGGACTACTAGAGAGGACGTCATTATCAGGAGAAAGAAAACTGGCGTTCTACGGATCAGAGCATGGAATGTCAGATCCCTTAATCGGGCAGGTAGGCTAGAAAATTTAAAAAGGGAAATGGATAGGTTAAAGTTCGATATAGTAGGAATTAGTGGAGTTTGGTGGCAGGAGGAACAAGACTTTTCAGGTGAATACAGGGTTATAAATACAAAATCAAATATGGGTAAAGCAGGAGTAGGTTTAATAATGAATAAAAAAATAGGAGTGTGGGTAACTACTACAAACAGCTTAGTGAACGCATTATTGTGGCCAAGATAGACATGAAGCCCATGTCTACTAAAGTAGTACAAGTTTATATGCCAACTAGCAGAGGACGGAGAAATTCATGAAATGTATGATGAGATAAAAGAAATTATTCAGATAGTGAAGAAAGACGAAAATTTAATAGTCATGGGTGACTAGAATTCGATAGTAGAAAAAGGGAAAGAAGGAAACGTAGTGGGTTAACATGGACTGGGGGTAAGAAATGAAAGAGGAAGCCACCTGGTAGAATTCTGCACAGAGCATAACTTAATCATAGCTAACACTTGGTTCAAGAATCATGAAAGAAGGTTGTATACATGGAAGAAGCCTGGAGATACTAGAGGGTATCAGATAGATTATACACTCCTGGAAATGGAAAAATGAACACATTGACACCGGTGTGTCAGACCCACCATACTTGCTCCGGACACTGCGAGAGGGCTGTACAAGCAATGATCACACGCACGGCACAGCGGACACACCAGGAACCGCGGTGTTGGCCGTCGAATGGCGCTAGCTGCGCAGCATTTGTGCACCGCCGCCGTCAGTGTCAGCCAGTTTGCCGTGGCATACGGAGCTCCATCGCAGTCTTTAACACCGGTAGCATGCCGCGACAGCGTGGACGTGAACCGTATGTGCAGTTGACGGACTTTGAGCGAGGGCGTATAGTGGGCATGCGGGAGGCCGGGTGGACGTACCGCCGAATTGCTCAACACGTGGGGCGTGAGGTCTCCACAGTACATCGATGTTGTCGCCAGTGGTCGGCGGAAGGTGCACGTGCCCGTCGACCTGGGACCAGACCGCAGCGACGCACGGATGCACGCCAAGACCGTAGGATCCTACGCAGTGCCGTAGGGGACCGCACCGCCACTTCCCAGCAAATTAGGGACACTGTTGCTCCTGGGGTATCGGCGAGGACCATTCGCAACCATCTCCATGAAGCTGGGCTACGGTCCCGCACACCGTTAGGCCGTCTTCCGCTCACGCCCCAACATCGTGCAGCCCGCCTCCAGTGGTGTCGCGACAGGCGTGAATGGAGGGACGAATGGAGACGTGTCGTCTTCAGCGATGAGAGTCGCTTCTGCCTTGGTGCCAATGATGGTCGTATGCGTGTTTGGCGCCGTGCAGGTGAGCGCCACAATCAGGACTGCATACGACCGAGGCACACAGGGCCAACACCCGGCATCATGGTGTGGGGAGCGATCTCCTACACTGGCCGTACACCACTGGTGATCGTCGAGGGGACACTGAATAGTGCACGGTACATCCAAACCGTCATCGAACCCATCGTTCTACCATTCCTAGACCGGCAAGGGAACTTGCTGTTCCAACAGGACAATGCACGTCCGCATGTATCCCGTGCCACCCAACGTGCTCTAGAAGGTGTAAGTCAACTACCCTGGCCAGCAAGATCTCCGGATCTGTCCCCCATTGAGCATGTTTGGGACTGGATGAAGCGTCGTCTCACGCGGTCTGCACGTCCAGCACGAACGCTGGTCCAACTGAGGCGCCAGGTGGAAATGGCATGGCAAGCCGTTCCACAGGACTACATCCAGCATCTCTACGATCGTCTCCATGGGAGAATAGCAGCCTGCATTGCTGCGAAAGGTTGATATACACTGTACTAGTGCCGACATTGTGCATGCTCTGTTGCCTGTGTCTATGTGCCTGTGGTTCCGTCAGTGTGATCATGTGATGTATCTGACCCCAGGAATGTGTCAATAAAGTTTCCCCTTCCTGGGACTATGAATTCACGGTGTTCTTATTTCAATTTCCAGGAGTGTATAATGGTAAGACAGAGATTTAGGACCAGGTTTTAAATTGTAAGACATTTCGAGAGGCAGATGTGGACCCTGACCACAATCTATTGGTTATGAACTGTAGATTAAAACTGAAGAAACCGCAAAAAGGTGGGAATTTAAGGAGATGGGACCTGGATAAACTGACGAACCAGAGGTTCTACAGAGTTTCAGGGAGAGCTTAGGGGAACAATTGACAGGAATGGGGGGCAGAATTACAGTAGAAGAAGAATGGGTAGCTTTGAGGCGTGAAGAAGTGAAGGCAGCAGAGGATCAAGTAGGTAAAAAGACTAGTAATAGTAGGAATCCTTGGGTAACAGAAGAAATATTGAATTTAACTGATGAAAATGCAGTAAATGAAGCAGGCAAAAAGGAATACAAATGTCTCAAAAATGAGATCGACAGGAAGTACAAAATGGCTAAGCAGGGATGGTTAGAGGACAAATGTAAGGATGTAGAGGCTTATCTCACTAAGGGTAAGATAGATCCTGCCTACAGGAAAATTAAAGAGACCCTTGGAGATAAGAGAATGACTTGTATGAATAGCAAGAGCTCAGATGGAAACCCAGTTCTAAGCAAAGAAGGAAAAGCAGAAAGATAGAAGGAGTATATAGAGGGTCTATACAAGGGCAATGTACTTGAGGACAATATTATGGAAATGGAAGAGGCTGTAGATGAAGATTAAATGGGAGATATGATCCTGGGTGAAGAGTTTGACAGAGCACTGCAAGGCCTGAGTCGAACCAAGGCCCCGGGAGTAGACAACATTCCATTAGAACTATTGACAGCCTCGGGAGAGCCAGTCCTGACAAAACTCTACCATCTAGTGAGCAAGATGTATAAGACAGGGGAAATATCCTGATTTCAAGAAGAATATAATAATTCCAATCCCAAAGAAAGCAGGTGCTGACAGATGTGAAAATTACCAAACTATCAGTTTAATAAGTCACGGCTGCAAAATACTAACATGAATTCTTTACAGACAAATGGAAAAACTGGTAGAAGCCGACCTTGGGGAAGATAAATTTGGATTCCGTAGAAGTATTGGAACACATCAGGCAATACTGACCCTACGACTTATCTTAGAAGAAAGATTAAGGAAAGGCAAACCTACGTTTCTAGCATTTGTAAGCTTACAGAAAGCTTTTGACAATGTTGACTGCAATACTCTCTTTCAAATTCTGAAGGTGGCAGGGGAGCAAAGGGCTATTTACAATTTGTACAGAAACAAGATGGCAGTTATAAGAGTCGAGGGGTATGAAAGGGAAGCAGTGGTTGGGAAGGGAGTGAGACAGGGATGTAGCCTCTCCCTGATGCTATTCAATCTGTATGCTGAGCAAGCAGTAAAGGAAATGAAAAAAAAAGTTCGGAGTAGATATTAAAATCCAGGGAGAAGAAATAAAAAGGTTCGCCGATTACATTGTAATTCTGCCATAGACAGCAAATGACTTGGAAGAGCAGTTGAACGGAATGGACAGTGTCTTGAAAGGAGGGTATAAGATGAACATCATCAAAAGCAAAATGAGGATAATGGAATGTAGTCGAATTAAGTCGGGTGAAGCTGAGGGAATTAGATTAGGAAATGAGACACTTAAAGTAGTAAAGGAGTTCTGCTATTTGGGGAGCAAAATAACTGATGATGGTTGAAGTAGAGAGGATATAAAATGTAGACTGCCAATAGCAAGGAAAGCGTTTCTGAAGAAGAGAAATTTGTTAACATCGAGTACAGATTTAAGGGTCAGGAAGTCGTTTCTGAAAGTATTTGTATGGAGTGTAGCCATGTGTGGAAGTGAAACATGGACGATAAATAGTTTGGACAAGAAGAGCATAGAAATGTTCAAAATGTGGTGCTACAGAAGAATTCTGAAGAGTAGATGGGTAGATCACATAATTAATGAGGAGGTATTGAACAGGATTGGGGAGAAGAGGAGTTTGTGGCACAACTTGACTAGAAGAAGGGACCGGTTGGTAGGACATGCTCTGAGGCATCAAGGGATCAGCAGTTTAGTATTGGAGGGCAGTGTGGAAGTAAAAATCGTAGAGGGAGACCAACAGATGAATATACTAAGCAGATTCAGAAGGATGTAGGTTGCAGTAGGTAGTGGGAGATGATGAAGCTTGCACAGGATAGAGTAGCATGGAGAGCTGTATCAAACCAGTCTCAGGACTGAAGACCATCACCACCACCACAACAACAACAAAAACAACAACAACAGGCTTATACCGCTATATACCATAAACCACAGAACAATATCTCTTCTAAATTTATCAAAATTCACTGCAATTATTTTACTTATCCTATATCACTATGTACCCCTGACAATGTATGATTCACAGGACCAATAGGTATATAATACAATACCATGCAGTGACTCTATGCAACACTCATCAGTTCTATATAGGATCAAAAGAATACACTTCACATAGGTTGAAAACTTAAAATACTCTCTGAGAACATAAAAGCCATCAATGATATAAACCTTTTTAAAATACTCTTACAACTGGGTTTCCAGGACAACTTTTTTTTTCTATGTTTGCCTACAAAGACATTATCAGTAGCAGTCTCAGAGCATTTACACACCCTAGTTGCAAAGTACACAGTAGGAATCAAATTGAATGACATTGTTGCTGATTGCAATGATTGTTCACTGACAGAGCTTTTCAACAAATCCACCTTAAAATCACCAGCAACCACTATTTCCTTTTTTTACTGCGAGATGGGACAACAGAGCTTCCTGATTTTTTATGAAGATGTTTAAGTTTCCTTAAGGTGCTCTATGCAATTATTGACCTGTATGAAAACAAACATAAATTAGTTACAAACTATGATGTGCACACACTTTATTCAACATATAAGCATCTCCACAGACATTCATATTTAGGTTATCACATGTTCGATATGCCTGCCATCATTGGCGATAGTGTGGCGCAGACGAATAACGAAATTCTGCATGACCTGCTGAAGAGTTGGAACATCATTGTTGTTAATGACCTCCTGAATGACTGTTTTCAGCTCAGCAATGGTTTTGGGGTTATTGCTATATTAATATAGCCCCACAAAAAGGACTCGCATGTGTCCAGATCTGTAGAATATGGAAGGCCCAAGCAAGCGGCCTCTGGGTACCCCATAGCCAGAATAAGGTCCTCCAAAGTGCTCCTCCTGGCCATCAGTCTTCTGCTTTGATGGGATCGAGCTCCGTTTTGCATGAACCACATCTTATTGAAATCAGGGTAACTTTGGGTAATGGGGATGAAATCATCTTCCGAAACCTTCACATTCTGTTCGGTAGTCACTGTGCCATCAAGGAATATCGCACTGATTATTCTGTGACTGGACATTGCACACCAGACAGTCACCCGCTGAAGAGACTTCTCGACTGCGAAGTGAGGACTTTCAGTCCCCCAAATGTGCCAATTTTGCTTTTCGACAAACCCATCCAAATTAAAGTGGGCTTCGTCACTAAACCAAACCATATTTACATACTAATCCCACCATACCCCACAGCCAACAGTTCAGTTTGGACATGGTAATGCAAACTGTTAAGAAGTTACGACGATTTTATTTCATATAGTTCAATAATGGTCATCCAGTACTTATTATTATTAAGGTGTTACTATAGAATACTACTTCAGTTGCACAAGCTTCTGCTCTGAGCAAAATTTATTAATATCAATATTGAAATCAAAACGGTTTCTGACAAATGTGGCAACTCCTTTTTCCAAATTTCCTCTACAGAAGTAAGAAGCTAAATTGAATCCTGTAACATTTTACATACCTAGAGAGACAGATCATACCAACTGGTTTGCACAATTCTGATTCTTCAACACAAATAAGCAACTTGCTAACTTTACTCTTAGTTCTAGGTATATTGTGATGCAATAAGGATAACTGATTTTGTGAGGTGGCTGAATTATTACTGGATGAACCAAATTTTTCTGTCAGTTTTTGAATATCTCCAGTTTCAATGAGGCTGTCTGCATGAATTGTGTACATTAGAATTAGCTTTCTGGTTGTCTGCTTTATCAATTTGAATTTAATTTTCAGCCTGTCTCGAAACATCTTTTGTGTCTGCCCTCCACACTAAAAAAAAAACCGCTATTCTATCACTTGTAACCACTGGTACTTTACCACTAGTGATAGTGCTCCATCTTATGTTATTTGCTATTAGCCCAGCCAGTTTTCTCTCCCCTTTCCAGTTGAGGTGGAGTCATGAGGAACCACAATACCATGTCACCCTCACTCGAGTAATTAGGGGCACTGTCTATGCTGTTGCCTGCTCACCCACTATTAAAAAAAGGTGTCTTCCTTTGTGAAGTCCTTGCAAAGTGAACCTATGCACTCTATTACCTGACCCAGACTTACACTAGGTTTTAAAAAAACTTGGGACCTGGTAACCTGATCCTACTTTATCCTGCAGCAGTGGCCCAACACCTCTATCATGTGAACTGCCTAACAAACAAAGTTTTCTTCTTCTTCTTCTTCTTATTCACAACTCTTCCCGACTTCTTAGTCTCCAAACACTTTTTGAAAGTTTATTGTGGCTTGTCTACTCCTACATTTACTTGAGACTAATCAGTTTTCAACTGTGACAACAGATCAAACCCCTTTTTCACATTGACAACAACACTGCCTGAGAAAGTCCTTTTCTATTTCTTCTATAACCTGTTGTCTCTTCCCTTAACCATTCTACGAGTAGATCTTGTTTTGCTTACCTAGTTCCACCCGAAAGGCAGCAATCTTCTACTCACATTCCACTAGCTTCCTATCTCTGCAGCAGATCCTGCACAACCAATGAGCCCTGTTTACTTCTCCAATTCTCATGCCACTACAGTCATCCACATGAAAGAAACTGCAACAACCCTGACGCCACACCCTGGAACTATCAATCCTACGCTACGTCATACACTTCTTACTCATGGCAAACAAATTTTAGGTTCAGTCTAAATTAAACAAGAATAGCTTCATAGACTACCGGTAGCAGAAAAAGTGTGAAATACATGGCTAACTACAACCTTCAGTATGATACTTTAGTAGTACCATATGTATTTGGTAACGCTGCTTTGTTACCTGCCTCTATACTTACTTTTCTGCTACATTTCCTCTCTAATAAATCGGGATGAATTTAGCAAGCTGATCAGAGATTCAGCAGTCATAAACCGCGACTTTTAGACCTACAAGTGTACAAGCACAATTCTACTACAGTTTCACAAAGTAGCTCCAAGTCTCCATGAAAATAGTATTTGGAAAGTATCTAATAGCATTGTTGAGAAACTGCAGAGATATTCTCTGAGGAATGAATCGTGGAGTAAGAATATCTATGAATGAGAATCAGAATAGCGTAGTACGCATATGAACATCAAACTGGGTCTGTCCAAGGTACATTATAAAGGCAGGGGATTGCCATTTGATTGTGGTATAACGCGGTTTGTTTACGTTTTGCGCTAAGATGGAAGCTTTAATATTACACTTTTGTGTCTTGTTTACACCAGTCATGTATTAGTAACAACAACGGAGTATGGTTATTTACGCTGATCCGATTTCAGAGAGAAAAAACCAGGACACTAGGGTTTATACCTTTTTTCATTATTACACTTGCGTTTACTTTACTTGTCAGTTACCGGTATCGTGATACTTTGAAATTGATGATAGGCCTATGACAATTGAGCAGCTAAAAAACCTATAGCAAGAATGCTTCTTAATTTTGTGAATTGGAAAGGAATATGCTTTAAAAGAAATACGTACATTACACATAAACAAAATTCTCGTCTTCAGAAATAAGAAAGACCGATGTATACTTTTTTTACTGTAATGGCATGGACATATTTTCTGCACCGTTTAGTGACTTAGCTACTCGCTTCTTACAAGGGAACCTCCCCATCGCACCCCCCTCAGATTTAGTTATAAGTTGGCACAATGGATAGGCCTTGAAAAACTGAACACAGATCAATCCAGAAAACAGGAAGAAGTCGTGTAGAACTATGAAAAAAAAAAAAAAGCAAAATATACAAACTGAGTAGTCCATGTACATAGGTAACTTCAAGGTTACAGCAAGCTCAGGAGCGCTGTGGTCCCGTGGTTAGTGTGACCAGCTGCGGAACTGGAGGTCTATGGTTCAAGTCTTCCCTCGAGTGAAAAATTTAATTTTTTATTTTCAGACCATTATTATCTGACAAACTTTTACGTTTTCATGACTTCTTTGGGAGTGATTATCACATCCACAAGAAAACCTAAATCGGGCAAGGTAGAAGATTCTTTTTACCCATTCGCCAAGTGTACAAGTTAGGTGGGTCGACAACATATTCCTGTCATGTGACGCACATGCCGTCACCAGTATCGTATAGAATATATCAAGCGTGTTTTCCTGTGGAGGAATCGGTTGACCTCTGACTTTGCGATCAAATGTTTTCGGTTCCCATAGGAGAGGCACGTCCTTTCGTCTACTAATCGCACGGTTTTGCGGTGCGGTCGCAAAACGCAGACACTAAACGTATTACAGTGAACAGAGACGTCAATGAACGAACGGACAGATCATAACTTTGCGAAAATAAAGAAAGTAAACTTTTCATTCGAGGGAAGATTTGAACCGAGGACCTCTCGTACCACGGGACCACGGCGCTCCTGATCTCACGCTATCCTTGATGTTGCCTATCTTGCGCATGGACTACTCAGTTTGTATATTTTGCTTATTTTTTTCATAGTTCCACACAATTTCTTCCTGTTTTCTCGATTGATCTGTGTTCAGTTTTTCAAGGCCTATACACTGTGCCAACTTATAACTAAATCTGAGGGGAGTGCGATGGGGAGGTTCCCTTGTTAGGTACAATTCGTTAAACCCAGTTGACTGCAGACTGTTAGGGCAAACGTGCTTACATGCCAAACAATAATCAATAAGCACTGCTAACACACATCGCATCGCTCACATTCCTCAAAAAATTAACTTCCGTCCCTTGGCTGCATCCCATTAGGAGAAATGGTTTTTGTAAGTGATGCTTCCTGACACCTACTTTGGTTTTGGTTTTATTTATCAGGAGGGCCATGAAGTGGAAGGTCGGTAAGTCATACCAATTTTAGCCCACGGCGCTGGGCAAGATGGTTTGTTCAGAAGGGGAGACCGACAGTGGCCACAGACAGCGAGGCGCACACGCTGCAATCTTTCTCAAACGATTTTACGAAAACTATTGGGTACAAAATTTCATTTTTGTGTTACTTACAGCTGTACATGTCTGTTTCATGATGATGTGACCATCATTTCGTTAATGGTCATAGTTATTGTGATGTTTACACGGAAGTAAGACACTGAGAGAAATTCGAAGGAGTTTGCAATGGAAAGTAGAGGTCACTATGATTTTGCATTTGGTACATATTATGTTGTTGCGTGTGAAATTTAGCTAACTTTCGTAATTTATCTTTAGATCGTCACCAATCTCGAGAAAACTGGCCGGCCGCTGTGGACGAGCGGTTCTAGGCCCTACATTCTGGAACCGCGCGACTACTACGGTCGCAGGTTCGAATCCTGCCTCGGGCATGGATGTGTGTGATGTCCTTAGGTTAGTTAGGTTTAAGTAGTTCTAAGTTCTAGGGGACTGATGACCTCAGATGTTAAGTCCCATAGTGCTCAGAGCCATTTGAACCATTTTTTTTTTTTTTTTTTTTTTTTTTTTTTTTTTTTTTTTTGAGAAAACTGACCTGGTGTATCACACTCATTTGCGACGGCGCCGCGCCAGCGACAAAGCGAGATTACAGTATTCACAACATTCCCCATATTTCATACACGATTTGAGATATCTAAAAGAGATTTTGAAAAATCATAGCACACAAAGAGGGTAGTATTTTACCATATGTTTGTTATGCAAAACTTCATTATCTAGAATGTTATTTCACTAACTACAGACTTTTTTAGTGAATGAATTAAATTTTTAAGGGCCGTCGATAGCTAATGAAAAGAGAATTGCTCGGGGTTTTCAAACAACATATGTGAAGACATTATACGGTTTTTTTTTACCGATGTTGTGCTTTTTCATGAGCTATTGATGTTCCTTTTCGTCAGTTCCTCAGTTAATAAAACTTAACTTCCAGAATTCTCTCGCAATTGTGTCTACACAACAGGTTCGTGAGGTGAGACGATGTAAATTCAGCTGTATTTCGGCAAAAGAAGCAAATTGTGACAAGGAAACCACAGAAATTTGTAGGTTGTACCCTAAATTCGCCACTCATGACGCTTGTCTGAAAGTTACAAATGGTTAACAACCCAAGCGAAAATAAATCGCTGCATTTTCATCGAAATTCTTTTTGGATACTGACCAAAGCAGAGATGACAGATCTTTTTGAATGGTGACCATGCTAATTTGGATGTGGAGGGTCCCAACTTCACATTTACGGAACATGTGAGCTTCAGTTTAGAACGGCACTTACCCTCCAGTGCTCGACACTTCCCCTACAGCTCCCTTAACCCCCGACCACTACCGCTCCCCTAACGCGCGCACTGCTGAATGCGCGTCCACCAGATACTGTTCAAAATAACTCTCTCTTTAGGCATAAGACGAGTTAAAATTTGGAAATTTGTGGTAAGGACTATGGGACCAAACTGCTAAGGTCATCAGTCCCTGGGTTTACGCACTACTTAATCTAACTTAATTCAACTGAAACTAACTTACCCTAAGGACATCACACACACCCATGCCCGAGGGAAGACTCGAACCTTCGACGGGAGAAGCTGCGCGAACCGTGACATTGTCAAAAGCTTTCTCTAAGTCTACAAATGCTAGAAACGTAGATTTGCCTTTCTTAATCTAGGTTCTAAGATAAGCCGTAGGGACTGTCTCACGTGGTCCAATATTTCCACGGAATCCGAACTGATCTTACCCGAGGTCGGCTTCTATCAGTTTTTCCATTCGTCTGTAAAGAATTCGCGTTAGTATTTTGCAGCTGTGACTTATTAAACTGATAGTTCGATAATTTTCACATCTGTCAACACCTGCTTTCTTCGGTATTGGAATTATTATGTTCTTCTGGAAGTCTGAGGATATTTCGCCTGTCTCATACATTTTACTCAGCAGATGATAGAGTTTTGTCAGGACTGGCTCTCCCAAGGCTGTCAGTAGTACTAGTGGAATATTGTTAACACCCGGGGCTTTGTTTCGACCTAGGTCTTTCAGTGCTCTGTCAAACTCTTCACGCAGTATCCTATATCCCATTTCATCTTCATGTACATCCTCTTCTATTTCCATAATATTGCCCTCAAGTACATCGCCCTTGTATAGATCCTTTATATACTCCTTCCACCTTTCTGCTTTCCCTTCTTTGCTTAGAACTGGGTTTCCATCAAAACTCTTGATATTCATGCAAGTGGTTCTCCTTTCTCCAAAGGTCTCTTTAATTTTCCTGTAAGCAGTATCTATCTTACCCCTAGCGAGATAAGCCTCTACATCCTTACATTTGTCCTCTAGCCATCCCTGCTTAGCCATTTTGCACTTTCTGTCAAACTCAATTTTGAGACGTTTGTATTCCTTTTTGCCTGCTTCATTTACTGCATTTTTATATTTTCTCCTTTCATCAATTAAATTCAACATTTCTTCTGTTACCTAAGGATTTCTACTAACCCTCGTCTTTTTACCTACTTGATCCTCTACCGCCTTCACTACTTCATCCCTCAAAGCTACCTATTCTTCTTCTACTGTATTTCTTTCCCCCATTCTTGTCAATTGTTCCCTTATGCTATCACTGACACTCTGTACAACCTCTGGTTTAGTCAGTTTATCCAGGTCCTATCTCCTTAAATTCCCACCTTTTTGTAGTTTCTTCAGTTCTAATCTACAGTTCATAACCAATAGATTGTGATCAGAGTCCATATCTGCCCCTCGAAATATCTTAGAATTAAAAACCTGGTCCTTAATCTCTGTCTTACCATTATATAATCTATCTGATACCTTCTAGTATCTCCAGGCTTCTTCGATGTATATAACCTTCTTTCATGATTCTTGAACCAAGAGTTAGCTATGATTAAGTTATGCTCTGTGCAAAATTCTACCAGGTGGCTTCCTCTTTCATTTCTTACCCCCAATCCATATTCACCTACTACGTTTCCTTCTCTTCCTTTTGCTACTATCGAATTCCAGTCACCCATGACTATTAAACTTTCGTCTCCCTTCACTATCTGAATAATTTCTTTTATTTCATCATACCTTTCTTCAAGTTCTTCGTCATCTGCAGAGCTAGTTGGCATATAAACTTGTACTGCTGTAGTAGGCATCGGCTTCGTATCTATCTTGGCCTTAATAAGGCCTTCACTATGCTGTTTGTAGTAGCTTACCCGCACTCCTATTTTTTTTTCTCATTATTAAACCTACTCCTGCATTACCCCTATTTGATTTTGTATTTATAACCCTGTATTCACCTGAGAAGTCTTGTTCCTCCTGCCACCGAACTTCGCAATTCCGACTATATCTAACTTTAACCTATCCATTTCCCTTTTTAAATTTCCTAACCTACCTGCCCGCTTAAGGGATCTGACATTCCACGCTCCTATCCGTAGAACGCCAGTTTTCTTTCTCCTGATAACGACGTCCTCCTGAGCAGTCCCCGCCCGGGGATCCGAATGGGGGACTATTTTACCTCCGGAATATTTTACCCAAGAGGACGCCATCATCATTTAACCATACAGTAAAGCTGCCTTAAGAAAATATAACAATTTAATTTTTAAGGCAAAAATAAAAAACCAAATACTTTTTATATGAACTGTGTCCTTCGTTTTACACCACAGATGTAGATAAGTGTCTTAAAAACAAGAAATACAATCATTTTCACAGCATGGAGCACACCATATAAATGCTGCGTTTTTACATTTGCCACTGTACCATTACAATATGAACCCAACAGAAATGATTTGGAGTCAACGGATTTGGCCCGAGAAATAACAAGACTGTTAAGTTGCCAGACATACTTGACCTAAGGCAGGCAGCTGTTTCATGTCACTGCAGAACGTTGGCGAAATATAGAATGCTGCGTCATAAAAGAAGAGAAAATGCGGCGTCTGGGTGGCTTCATGGATTCGATTGTTGATCGACTCGTCATCAACGAAGCAGGTGACAGTTCCAGTACTGAAATGTATTTCTCGGATTCGGGTAAGGGAATAGCTAAGAGAATACCCTACGATTGACTGTAATTAATACCTTCACTGGCTTCAGTATTGAACTTATGGTGAAATCCCTGCAGTATACTTTTGCATGACACACGGCTCGCTCAGAAAAATTACGCTGTGTGTAAGTTAGGAATTTTCATCACTCTTGTTTGTGATTATAATACTATGTCAAGTGAGAGCGAGAGCATTTTCTCCTTTCCATCTGGTCACCTAAGAAGCGCGCGGTAGTGCCGGAGTTTTGCCGAATATTATTTCATTCTCTTTAAAAATTAAATGACATTCGAAGCTATATTGTTTCTTTGCCCGTCTCTTTTTACGTCTGAACTGAAACTGCTCACATCATTGCAGGCTAGTTGGACCGCTGGTTGGCCATCGCTGTTCAAGCTTAATGCGCCGATAAAGCTGTTGTCCCGCACATTATCGCTCAATCTGTGTGCGTGTAATACAGCATAAAACGTATCTTTATGATCATACTTGACTGTACTGGTCACAACTTGGCTTCCGCTCCATGTGAAACGAAATCCAATGAGATTCAAGCAAACGCGGAAGAATACATGGTGTAATGTTTACATCAGGTTTATTCTTGTGTTGAACAGAGTATAGTTATGCAGACGCTTTCCGCCTTTGTAGCCACTGTGGTCAGCGTGGCTGTCCTCCATGTGGAGGATTTGGCTGCGATTCCTGGTACTGCCAGAGATTTTTCCTTGGTGGGTAACTGGAACAGTGTGCACTCAGCCGCGTGATGCCAATTGAGGAGCTACTCTTCTAAACCGACAACAGACCGGACTGTGGTGCGCTCAATCCCATCCCTTCACACCGCATTCACATGACGTCATTGGCTGATAGATGACAGACGGTCGGTCGGCCCGACTGTCCCGTTTGTGGCCACAACGGCTATGCTTAAGGTGATTGATGTGTTGGCAGAAGAGCCAACACCGTGTTGCTAGAGGAGGCCGAAATGCACGCGTTTAAGCTCACGCAGACTGGCGTGAGGTCTGGAACAGTTAAAGTAGTTGAGTCTAATAAATAAAGTACGAAGCTCTTGGAATACTTAACTTGAATCCACAATTGGAGAACATCGCTCTTGTTGATACATGAATTATTATCTCAATATAAACTGGTAATGGCGCCTTGCTAGGTCGTAGCAAATGACGTAGCTGAAGGCTATGCTAACCATCGTCTCGGCAAATGAGAGCGTATTTGTCATTGATCCATCTCTGGCAAAGTCTGCTGTACAACTGGGGCGAGTGCTAGGACGTCTCTCTAGACCTGCAGTGTGGCGGCGCTCGGTCTGCAATCACTGACAGTGGCGACACACGGGTCCGACGTATACTAACGGACCGCGGCCGATTTAAAGGCTACCACCTAGCAAGTGTGGTGTCTGGCGGTGACACCACAGTGATACTTTGATGTGGGAGTTTCAATGGGGGACAGTCTTTTTCAACTATTGTTGCGTAAGATTCCTGTAGGTGTCACCTCTGAACTACCACGTCCACAACACTGCTAACCTCAGCAATCACTTGCGCGTAGCAGGTAGCGAATACTTTTTGTACTCTGATTTGCTTTCTGTTATGCGTTTCTCGTTATTTTCTTTTCTCATTCTGAAATGAGTGAATACACTTAATCTTGGCCCGTGGTAGGTTTCGAGAACGTGTCTCACAAGACCAGAAGGAACAGGCGATCCATCGCGTTGTGATCAGGGCCTGATCGCGGAGATTAGTTAGTTTTCTATCACATTATGTCTTTCCGAGGAACAAAGAACGCGGACGTAAGCTGCCAGTCCTGCAAAAGAGAGACGGTACCTCTTCTCCCCCTTCTGCTCCTCACCTCTCGGTCGGTGTAAGTTCTCGTTTACTTCACTCACTGCAGAATGGCAGACTGTCAAGATATAATGTCTGCACTCTGGATATTTACTTATGAGAAAAGTATTAGCTCAGTTCGACATTGAGATAATATGCTTTGTGGGGCCGGCCGAAGTGGCCGTGCGGTTAAAGGCGCTGCAGTCTGGAAACGCAAGACCGCTACGGTCGCAGGTTCGAATCCTGCCTCGGGCATGGATGTTTGTGCTGTCCTTAGGTTAGTTAGGTTTAACTAGTTCTAAGTTCTAGGGGACTAATGACCTCAGCAGTTGAGTCCCATAGTGCTCAGAGCCATTTGAACCATTTTTTATGCTTTGTGTCAATGCATTGAATATAAACATTTGACGACAATTGTTAATCGGGGTACAAAATTTATAAAAATCAAATGTGTGTGAAATCTTATGGGACTTAACTGCTAAGGTCATCAGTCCCTAAGCTTACACACTACTTAACCTAAATTATCCTAAGGACAAACACACACCCATGCCCGAGGGAGGACTCGAACCTCCGCCGGAATCAGCCACACACTCCATGACTGCAACGCCCTAGACCGCTCGGCTAATCCCGCGCGGCTACAAAATTTATATGTTACTGTCTGATTCATTTCCTCTACACATGCTTCCAAACTATTGTGCTTGTTTCAGAATAGTCACAATGAGAATCTATACTGGTACTACTAGAATCCACGCCGTGAAGAATCTACATCTACATATAAAGAGTGTTTCACAATTCCCGTTATTGACTTCCAGAGGACTTAGACGAAGTATTAATGAGTAACCTATGTCCTATTTGGATATTACACTGAAGACCCAAGGAATCCGGTGTAGGCATTTGTATTCGAATACAGATATATGTAAACAGGCAGAATACGGTGCTGAGGTCAGCAACGCCTATATAAGACAACAAGTGTCTGGCGCGGTTGTTAGATCGGTTACTGCTACTACAATGGCAGGTTATCAAGATTTAAGTAAGTTTGAACGTGATGTTATAGTCGGCGCACGAGCGGTGGGACACAGCATCTCCGACTTAGCGATGAAGTGGGGATTTTCCCGTACGATCATTTCACGTGTGTACCATGAATATCAGAAATCCGGTAAATCACTTAATCTCCGACATCGCTGCGACCGGAAAAAGATCCTGCAAGAATGGGACCAACAACGACTGAAGAGAACCTTTCAACGTGACAGAAGTGCAACCCTTCAGCAAATTGCTGCAGATTTCAGTGCTGGGCCATAAACAAGTGTCAGTGTACGAACCATTCAACGAAACATCATCGACATGGGCTTTCGGAGCGGAAGGCCCACTCGTGTACCATTGATGGCTGCACGACACAAGCCTTTACGACTCACCTGGGCCCGTCAACACCGACATTGGACTGTTGATGACTGGAACCATGTTGCCTGGTCGGACGAGTCTCGTTTCAAATTGTATCGAGGGGATGGACATGTACGGGTTTGGAGTCAACCTCATGACTCCATGGACCTGCATGTCAGCAGGGGATTGGTCAAACTGGTGGAGGCTATGTAACGGTGTGGGCCGTGTGCAGTTGGGGTGATGTGGGACCCATGATACGTCTAGATACGACTCTGACAGGTGACACGTACGTAAGCATCTTGTCTGATCACCTGCATCAATTTATGTCCATTGTGCATTCCGACGGACTTGGGCAGTTCTACCAGGACGATGCGACACCCCACACGTCCAGAATTGCTAAAGAGTGGCTCCAGGAACAGTCTTTTGAGTTTAAACACTTCCGCTGGCCAGCAGACTCCCTAGACATGAACATTATTGAGCATATCTGGAATGCCTTGCCAGGTGCTGTTCAGAAAAGATCTCCACCTGCTCGTACTATTACGGATTTATGGACAACTATGCAGGATACATGGTGTCAATACCCTCCAGCACTACTTCAGACAGTTGAGTCCATGCCACGTCTTGTTGTGGCATTTCTGCGTGCTCGCGGGGGTCGTGCACGATATTAGGCATTTGTACCAGTTTCTCTGCCTCTTCAGAGTATATATGTGTGGTGATCGGATCACTTTCAAATCTTCCGCTTCACGGTACTGCACGCACACAAACTGAGAAGAGGGTGGCGTCGGCTTTCCCACAGCACAGCGCTCACTCTCTTCATTGTGCACGTATCGTGAAACGGGAGACTTGAAAGTGGTCCGATCTTTAAACTTATTTCACGTTAGATTAACTTATCGAAACTTTTTCTACCAAATTCCCTGTGCAGCTCCTAGAAGCCCGTAATAGAAATTTTGAAACACGCTAGCAAACTACCGAGACGTACAGTCGGTGACAGATTTAGCGAGACCCCTCGCATCATCGTTGTGCTGAATTCCTCAGCTTTATGTCTGTTAACACAGCGCAACATGCAGGGAGATAAAGTTGTAATGCTGCCATCCTATTGTCTATAGGCGTTAAGTCGTGAAACCATTCGAACATTAGGAGACTGTTTTAGATAATTTGGGAGACTATACTGCTGCTGATTTATTTATCTCTTATATTTACGTGCTGTATTTAATAAACTAAAGAAAAAAGCTGTTTAGTTTGCACTGTACTAATGCAAATAAATTACGACTTATCATGATAATATTACGTAAAAAGTCTTTTTTAATAAAACTAAGGGTCCAAAATTGTCACGAATTAGCAGAATAATGCGCACTTTTGGCTTCCAAACTGTCTGTGTCTGCGTTCAGTCCACAGTCATACAGGAGTAGGGTTACATGACCACCAACAACGCATTCAAATTAGCCGTAGGAGTATAAACATACGAAAACCAGTTAAAAAATCATTCAGTGCAGCAATTAAGTGAGAACAATTACTGACTGAAGTAGAAAAAGCAAGTACTAATAAGTGTGCAATTCAGCAAGTTTTTCAGCTTTAGATCTATAGGGTACAGAATCAAGGAAACAACAAAACTAATGGGAGAAAGCTGTCATAGGATTTCTTTACTGATCATCGGTCTGCCTGCTGGTGGCTCTTTCACAGAAGAGGTAAAAATCTTGCCTCCAGCGAGATCAGAACCTAGAACTAGTATACTGTTCCAATTGAAAGTTGAACACTTTACCATTATTTTTGACCACTTCTTTTTTTAAATTCATTTTGCTTGGTATTGTTCTTTTTTCTTTTTATTTTCTTTCGTGTTTTTTTTTAATTTTAATTCCCAGGGGAGTATAAAGCTGATTCAAAAATAAGGAAGGAAAATTGCAACTTCCACTTTTACCGTAAATAAAAAAACCTACCATTTAGGTATTGGTTCCTATCTAATCCAACTCCCAGTAAGACTAACCTAAAGCTATGAGGGGGCGAGAAAGGATAAAAGAACAGCAACCACAGGGGAGCCATGAAAATTTAACATAATTATTTTTTATTTTTTATTTTTATTTTTGTTTTTTTTATTGGTTGGTTTGTTTGTTTGTTTTTTGTTATATATTTTGAGTTGAGTTGAGTAGCGGGTCCTGTGTCGGCCAGCACTTCCAAACGTGTCTTCACATTGAGTGGGCTTAGAGTCAGTTATCGGTTCTAAATACGCCGTGCAAGTGTGCAGACGTCGGACGCTGGATCACAGTGAAGCCGGTGGTCGTTTGTATCGTCCACTCCACAGCGGGTGCAGAGGGACGAGTTGGCTGGATGGATGGGATGCCATCGATATCGGTTAACTTGTTTGCCATTCACTGTGATATACCATGCTGATTCGAGAAAGCGGGCGAGGACCGCTTCCAATAGGTGCAGCCACACATACTGGGGATATTTAATTTCAACCGGGTTCGGGCGGGCGGTATTGTTATAACACTTGGTAAACTGTTTTCGTCTGTAACAACCGTGTAACGGGTAAAGATCGGTAGACATAACTGAAGTCCAGGAAAAATAGGCGGATATGATAAAAGGGGGTTGGGATGGTCGAGACCAAAACTGGAGCAGACAATGAGACCGACACAACTTCTTGGAACAGGAGCCCAGTGAGACTTTGCGGGCAACGATACCAGAGTTTGAGCTGGGAGCTGATATACAGCGCCGTGACTCTGGTCGGCACATGTGTTAGTTCCACCCCACCACGGTCCCGTGGGAGTGCAAGGGAGTCATACTGCACTTTGAATAACATCCCTGAGCTGACGAAAAATCCCAATGCCATCAACAGAACAGATGTCGGGTCAGGAGAGTTGGGGCCAGTAGTATCTGAGACACGTGTGGTATACGGGAGGCATGATAGATATTCACATATTGGGAGCGTTGGATAATGTCTAGGGCTCGTAGCCGGTGATCTGCAAGGCTTGCTCTGATAGTCTGTAGCAAACGCCCACCGCTAATAGCCGCTGATTGACGGAGAATCGCGGTGAATTCAACGCCAAGACATCGAGCCACGGCAGCGACGCTAAGGGGGGCGACGCTTCTCGCTGGTAAACTCTCACCAATGAGTAAGACCTTGGATTTGGACACGTTGAGCGAGTTGCCCGATGCTTCGCCGGAGGTCGCCACCCGTGTCAGGGCTACTCAAACTTCACCCTCACTGCGCAGATAAAGAACAAGGTCGTCGGCGCTGACTGCTTTGACCGAGTGGTTCTAGGCGCTTCAGTCCGGAACCGCGCTGGTGCTACGGTCGCAGGTTCGAATACTGCCTCGGGCATGGCTATGTGTGATGTCCTCAGGTTAGTTAGGTTTAAGTAGTTCTAAGTCTAGGGGACTGATTACCTCAGATGTTAAGTCCCATAGTGCTTAGTGCCATTTGAAGGTCGTCGGCATCAGAAGTGGTGCCCGTGCAACGTCAGGCCTTCCAAACGTTGGCGCAGTCCCTGGCGTAGGGGTTCCAAAGCGAAAGCATATAAAATCGTGGGAGGGGGGCAGCCTTCCGGACAGATCGACCTATGACAAGAGGGGACGTGAGGCGGCGGTACATGCTTCTGGAGGTCGCGCCGCTCGAAAGGAGCAAAATGACTGTGATAAAACCGTCGGGGAAACCAAAGTCCAGCGATGCCAAGGCACCAGGGTGACGAGCAAAAGGTATCATGTCTCTGTAACGGCCTTCCGCACTCAATTGAAGAGTCGCCAGAAACAACACATAGTTCGGAGCTCACGTTTAACTGTAGGTTCCCTTTTCCCAGTTAGGTAACTGGGGTGTATTAGGGATAGGACTGTTGGTATTTTCAAAAATATCGAGAATCAGATGTTTCGATTTTTAAAAGATATATGGTTATCGGCTCTCAATGTATCGAAAAACGTATGGATAAATCGCCGGGAGAAATATCGACGTACCTGCCTATAAAATATCGGCTGTACAATGTAAATGTACTGCCAGGTTTAGAGCTATATATTTAAGTGTTGATTTATTATTAGATATTCTGCACATCAACAAGCTAGCAGCCTGCCTGTCCCCCTTAGAGCAAGACTTGAAAGCAAACGATGCACGTTTCGCTTGGCGATAACCACTTTGCTAACAATGGTAACTGTATGCATGTCAGTGGCACAATAAAAGTTGTCCGATGCGTCCGTATTTCGGTTTCGCCACATATCGGATTTGTCCGGAACACTTTATGTCGACTTCCCTATTATTTCATTTCGGCCAACGCCTTTGACGTAGCAGTTGTAGTGTCAAAACTGCATGGTGAAGCTAAACGTTACAGTTTCTGTTGGTAGCTCTGAGCGCCGACTACGTCGGCATTTCTCCCCATACGTTTCCGCCCACTGCAAAGACCAATCTTGTCATTTAGATTTTTGTTCATCATTTCCAACAACTGTTTTTGATGAATGCCGATGTGGAGAAATAGCATAGTTGCGTTAAAAACTCCTTCACACAATCAAAGTAAAATTATGTTCTACTACAATTTTAAAACAACAATTTCAATTATTTGCCGAAAATTGTGAAAAAAATATCATCATCATCATTTAAGACTGATTATGCCTTTCACCGTTCAGTCTGGAGCATAGTCCCGCTAATAAATTCCTCCATGATCCCCTATTCAGTGCTAACATTGGTGCCTCTTCTGATGTTAAGCCTATTACTTCAAAATCATTCTTAACCGAATCCAGGTACCTTCTCCTTGGTCTACCCCGACTCCTCCTACCGTCTACTGCTGAACCCATGAGTCTGTTGGATAACCTTGTTTCTCCCATGCGTGTAACATGACCCCACCATCTAAGCTTGTTCGCCCTGACTGCTACATCAATAGAGTTCATTCCCAGTTTTTCTTTGATTTCCTCATTGTGGACACCCTCCTGCCATTGTTCTCATCTACTAGTACCCGCAATCATCCTAGCTACTTTCATATCTGTAACCTCAACCTTATTGATAAGGTAACCTGAATCCACCCAGCTTTCGCTCCCATACAACAAAGTTGGTCGAAAGATTGAACGGTGCACAGATAACTTAGTCTTGGTACTGACTTCCTTCTTGCAGTAGAGAGTAGATCGTAGCTGAGCGCTCACTGCATTAGCTTTGCTTCACCTCGCTTCCAGTTCTTTCACTATGTTGCCATCCTATGAGAATATGCATCCTAAGTACTTGAAACCGTCCACCTGTTCTAACTTTGTTCCTCCTATTTGGCACTCAATCCGTTTATGTCTCTTTCCCACTGACATTACTTTCGTTTTGGAGATGCTAATCTTCATATCATAGTCCTTACATTTCTTATCTAGCTCTGAAATATTACTTTGCAAACTTTCAATCGAATCTGCCATCACAACTAAGTCATCCGCATATGCGAGACTACTTATTTTGTGTTCACATATGTTAATCTCACCCAGCCAGTCTACTGTTTTCAACATATGATCCATAAATAATATGAACAACAGTGGAGACAGGTTGCAGTCTTGCCTTACCCCTGAAACTACTCTGAACCATGAACTCAATTAACCGTCAACTCTAACTGCTGGCTGACTATCTACCTGTATGTAAAGACCTTTAATTGCTTGCAAAAGTTTGCCTCCTATTCCATAATCTCGTAGAACAGACAATAACTTCCTCCTAGGAACCCGGTCATATGCCTTTTCTAGATCTATAAAGCATAGATACATTTCCCTGTTCCACACGTAACACTTCTCCATTATTTGCCGTAAGCTAAAGATCTGGTCCTGACAACCTCTAAGAGGCCTAAACCCACACTGATTTTCATCCAATTTGTCCTCAACTAATACTCGCACTTTCCTTTCAACAACACCTGAGAAGATTTTACCCACAACGCTGATTAAAGAGATATCTATGTAGTTGTTACAATCTTTTGTTTCCGTGTTTAAAGATTGGTGTGATTACTGCTTTCGTCCAGTCTGATGGAACCTCCCACGCCATTTCAATTATCCTGTGTAGCCATTTAAGACCTGACATTCCACTGTATTTGATGAGTTCCGACTTAATTTCATCCACACCAGCCGCTTTATTGCACTGCAATGTATTGACCATTTTCTCCACTTCCTCAAATGTGATACTATTTCCATCATCATTCCTATCCCATTGTACATCGAAATCTGAAACATTACTTATCGTATTTTCACCTACAGTGAGCAACTCTTCAAAATATTCTCTCCATCTGCCCAAGGCATCAACAGGATTCACCAGCAGTTTTCCTGACCTGTCCAAAATACTTGTCATTTCCTTCTTACCTCCCTTTCGAAGACTGTTAATTACACTCCAGAATGGTTTTCCAGCAGCTTGACCCAAAGTCTCCAACCTGTTCCCCAAGTCTTTCCAAGATTTCTTCTTGGATGCTGCAATTATCTGTTTGGCTTTGTTTCTTTCTTCATCATAACTTTCTCTGTCTACCTGTGTTCTAGTATGTAGCCATTTTTGATACACCTTCTTTTTCCTTTTACAGGCTGCCTTGACTGTGTCATTCCACCAAGCTGTTTGCTTCATCCTACCATTACACACTACTGTTCCAAGACATTCTTTAGCCACTTATAGTACTGTGTCCCTGTACCTTGTCCATTCCTTTTCCAATGACTGTAATTGACTACATTCAACTAACTGGTACCTTTCTGAGATCACTGTTATGTACTTGTACCTGATTTCCTTATCCTGAAGTTTCTCCATTCTTATTCTCCTACATATGGACCTGACCTGCACTTTCGGCCTCACAATACCAATTTTACTGCAGAGTAAATAGTGATCAGTGTCATCAAAGAATCCCCTGAACACACGTGTTTCCCTCACAGCTTTCCTGAATTCCTGATCTGTTATCATATAGTCAATGACAGATCTGGTTCCCTGCGTTCCCAAGTATACCGGTGAATGTTCTTATGTTTAAAAAAGGAGTTTGTGATTACTAAGCCCATACTGGCACAGAAATCCAAGAGTTGTTTCCCGTTCCTGTTGACCTCCATATCCTCTCCAAATTTACCCATAACCTTTTTATACCCTTCTGTTCGATTTCCAATCCTGGCATTAAAATCACCCATGAGCAGAACACTGTCCTTGTCCTTTGCTCTAACAATTACATCACTGAGTGCATCATAAAAACTATCCATCTTATCTTGATCTGTCCCTTCACAATGCGAATATACTGACACAATCATAATTTTCTTGCTAGACAGTGGCAAATCTATCCACATCAGTCGTCCGTTTACATACCTTATTGCAACTACGCTGGGTTCCATTTCTTTCTCGGTGGCCGAGCGGTTCTAGGCGCTTCAGTCCGGAACCGCGCGACTGCTACGGTCGCAGGTTCTAATCCTGCCTCGGGCATGGATGAGTGATGTCCTTAGGCTATTTAGGTTATGTAGTTCTAAGTTCTAGGGGACTGATGACCTCAGATGTTAAGTCCCATAGTGCTCAGAGCCATTTGAACCATTTTTTTTGAACCATTTCTTTCCTGATGTAAAGCCCTACACCCCATTGTGCTATTCCTGTTTTGACTCCTGACAGGTAGACCTTGAATTCTCCCACTTCCTCTTCTTTCTCACCCCTTACCCGAATGTCACTAACAGCTAAAACATCCAACCCCATCTTACTTGCAGCCTCTGCCAGCTCTACCTTCTTCCCAGAGTAGCCCCCATTGATATTAATAGCTCCCCATCTCGTTACCATTCGTTTGCCGGGTCGTATCTTAGGAGTCCCTGGTTTGTCAATTAGAGGTGAGACTCCGTCACCTCCAAAGGTCCGAGGCATTTTGCTCTGACTGGTTAAAATACCAGGGAAGCAGGTTGCTAGCCTTACTTGCCCCGAGTCCCATTGAGTTTAACCCCTAACGGTTGAGGGACTAACCGGTGGATTTGGTTGTCTTTGCCGTGTGAACACAAAGGTGACCACTTCTCAGAATATGTCCGAGATGCCCAGCCTTATTCCAAAGTAACTGGTATCCCGACTGTCGGGACCAGTTACTTGACCACTCATAAGTTGCCCGTGGTTCATGAACTAGGACATGACAATAGGAACCCACACCATGAAAAAAATATAATATGAAATGAAATAGCGGCACTCGATACTGCCATTTTGATATAAATATATCGATATATCTGGGTGAAAAGCATCGCCAACATGTATACCGATAGTTTTTGAAAAAATATCGGCATATAGATATTTTAGGGACGCTCAAGTTGCCGAAGTGGCATCCTATAGCAAGACCTGCACCAGGCCACTGAGCCACATCAAATTATTATTATTACTATTATTATCTATATACATAATCAAGTTTGTACGGAACCTCCTGAGCGCGAGTGCCCCTCTCCCTTGTCTCGTTATTTACGCCTAACGTCGCAAAACTTTGTCTAAAATCTGACGATAAATTTCTTTGTTTCAGTTGGCTGATAGGTATTTCTGTAACTTTTTCACCTCAAAACGATAACATTCTTTTACTGGAGTGGTGATACATTAAAGTTCCATCACCGGCTTAGTCAGATCCCTCCACAAGTGCTGTAATCGCATATGAATGTTGTGTTAGCCTAGAGGGGTCGTTAGTATGAAACCACCGAATAATAAACTACGAGCGAAATGCACCAGCTGCGAGCTGCTGCATGGAAGTTCCGTCTCACGTTCATGTTGGGTAACCTCTTCCTGTTGCTTTTCTTTCTCTCTGTCTTAAGCTGTCTGA
Source organism: Schistocerca nitens (assembly GCF_023898315.1). NCBI lineage: Eukaryota > Metazoa > Arthropoda > Insecta > Orthoptera > Acrididae > Schistocerca > Schistocerca nitens. The sequence continues at coordinate 346,175,766 of NC_064619.1, forward strand.
AAATTTTAAAGCTTATTCATCAGGCGCTTTTCGTTGTTATTGACAAAGCATCACCAGCAGTTATACGGTAATTGTTACACTTAGAGGATACTTTTCGTCTCTTTGGTTTTTTCAGACTGAATAATAGTTTCGCTTATGAATGACATATTCGACACATTACTGACGGCACTTTTTATTCCTTGTTTCATATTCTCATAACGTCATGTTATCGGAGTTCGGAATCGAGTTTGCGCTGCAGTATTTCACTTGTTTAATTATCTTCACGGCTTTTAAGTTCTCTTTCTAGGTCATTACGAAAAATCGCTTGCACATTTTGCTTTTGTGATTTGAACTATATGTTATTCACAGCATATGACGATTGATTACAAAACGTGAACATCCACAATAGTGTTAGGTTGTGTTTTTATTTGTGTTTTTATATACACACATCAAACACGTTTTACATCACCTCGGTTCCCAGAGCTCCTGAAGACAGACGTTGACTGTGGACACTGTATCACAGACACAGTCCGTTTGATTGTTCAGAAGTGTCACTAAACCAGCCCAAAGATGTAAACAACTATGCAAGAGCAGCGCTTATTAGACGGAGGTAGTCCGACAGCCGATCAGTTACAGTCATTTCACCAGGAAGGAGGTACACGACCATGCCTAGACGGTCAATACCGCGGTTCGATCACGTCCGCATTGTTACTTTGTGCCAGGAAGGGCTCTCAACAAGTGTCCAGGCATCTCGGAGTGAACCAAAGCGATGTTGTTCGGACATGGAGGAGATACAGAGAAACAGAAACTGTCGATGACATGCCTCGCTCAGGCTGCCTAAGAGCTACTGCTGCAGTGGATGACCGCAACTTACAGATTATGGCTCGGAGGAACCCTGACAGCAACGCCACCATGTTGAATAATGCTTTTCGTGTAGCCACAGGACGTCGTGTTACGACTCAAACTGTGCGCAGTAGGCTGCATGATATGCAACTTCACTCCCGACGTCCATGGCGAGGTCCATCTTTGCAACCACGACACCACGCAGCGCGGTACAAATTGGCCCAACAACGTGCCTAATGGAACGCTCAGGATTGGCATCACGTTATCTTCACCCCGAGTGTCGCATATGTCTTTAACCAGATAATCGTCGGAGACGTGTTTGGAGGCAACCTTGTCAGGCTGAACGCCTTAGACACACTGTCCAGCGAGTGCAGCAAGGTGGAGGTTCCCTGCTGTTTTGTGGTGGCATTATGTGGGGCCGACGTACGCCACTGGTGGTCATGGAAGGCGCCGTAACGGCTGTACTAATCATGAATGCCATCCTCCGGCCGATATCGGCAGCGTATTGGCGAGGCATTCGTCTTCATGGACGACAATTCGCGCCCCCATCATTCACATATTGAGAATGACTTCCTTCAGGATAACGACATTGCTTGACTAGAATGGCCAGCATGTTCTCCAGACATGAACCCTGTCGAACATACCTGGGATAGATTGAAAAGGGCTGTTACGGATGACGTGACCCACCAACTACTCTGAGAGATCTACGCCGAATTGCTGTTGAGGAGTGGGACACTCTGGGTAAACAGTGCCTTGATAAACTTGTGAGCAGTATGCCACGACGAGTAAAGGCATGCATCGATTCAAGAGGACGTGCTAATGGGTATTAGAGATACCGGTGTGTACAGCAATTTGGACCACCACCTCTGAAGGTATTGCTGTATGATGGTTTTAATGAGCAATAAAAAGCGCGGAAATGATGTTTGTGTTGATCTCTATTCCAATTTTCTGTGCAGGTTCCGGAACTCTCAAAACCGAGGTGATGCAAAACTTTTTTTGATGTGTGTATTAGAGGTGATGCCACTGTATTCTTAAGAAAAATTTATTTCAAGTGTCCGATATTAAAACAAATGTTAAAATTTCCTGGTGTCTTAAAACTGTGTGCTGGACTAAGACTCGAACTCGGGGTCTTTGCCTTTTACAGGCAAGTGCTCTATCGACCAAGCAGCCAATAAACGACTCACGACCCGTCTTCACAGCCTTTCTTCTGCCAGCGACTCTTCTCCTACCTTCAGACTTCACAGAAGTTCTCCTGTGACACTTGCAGCACTAGGACTCCTGGAAGGAAGGATATTGCAGAGATATGGCTTAGCCGCAGCCTGCAGAACATGTCCAGAAAAGAGGGCTCTCGTGATGTGTGGTTTAGAAAAGGGTTTCTAAAATTACTGAATAATTCAATTTTAGTTTCTTTATTCCTACTACTTTAGTCCAACAATTAGATAAATACAATATTTCTTGCAGCATTAGACCTCCAATACATGGGTACATCTTGTAAACCATTTGGCTGAAGGCGTCATTTCTGTTTCAGAATCATGAGCAGCCAAACAGTATATTATGGTATTTTCAGTATATTATTGTATTGTTTTAGAAATGATGTCTTTGTTTGAATTTCGGCTCTCATATCGATGCCAGACGATTGCTTTGTTTCTTAAACTTGAGCTGAACAACTGAAGATAAATGGGGAACTTCAGGAACTCTGTTACGGTTCATGAGAGGGGTTTCTGCTTAGTCCTCTCTGTCCATAACACAGCGACTGAAAATTTCAGTACGTTATTTCACAAGCTTGCGCAGTACTCTTCGTGCTAAAGTCAACCGAACAGTTCTCTTCAGGATATTTAGAATAATTCAGGTGTACTTTCAACCCTTTCATATTTATTACATCGAATATGCTGCAATCATTGGAAATATAATTCTTGTTTGACTGAAAACTCAAAATTACGTATATTGTTGTTTGGAGTGGCTTATCGAATTTAATTTTCCTCGTCAACGCACTGATTTCTTGTGCAACACATTCAATTAAATTTCATTGACGGAATGCTAGAGTCAGGTTTAGATATTGTTAAGGTATTCCATAATGATATTTACTCTTTCTTGGACACTTGTGTTTCTGGCATTTCCTAATATATTTTTAGAGCACAATTTTCGACGTGGTGTCTGCTTTATGTGAGATAAATCATACAGTGTCTTGTCTGATGCGAGTACGAGTTCATGACGAGTGTTTACAATAATCTTTTTGTAATCCTCAGCGTTTCCCAGTACCACAAGAAGCAACATGCTGAAACCGAAACGGCCATAATCGTCAACAAATTCTTTTAGTTCATTTTGTCTCCGAACGGTTCGAGGCGCTTTAGTCTGGAACCGCGCGACCGTTACGGTCGAAGGTTCGAATCCTACCTCGGGCATGGATGTATGTAATGTTCTTAGGTTAGTTAGGTTTAAGTAGTTCTAAGTTCTAGGGGACTGATGACCTCAGATGTTAAGTCCCATAGTGCTCAGAGCCATCTGAACAAATTTTCATTTCACGTTCGGCACTATTGCATCTGTTAGCTAAAAAGATGCGTATTCCTTCATTAACGTTTAGTTACTAGATTTGGTTATTTTAACTGCACTGAACTTCCGAAAACAAGTGTAGTGCATAAGTTTTGCTTATTTTCTGTAATCCTGATTCATCGAGAAGTCATCCTTCAACATACAGACGCCTCTCGCATAGTAGTATTACAGATCACATAATTATCGAAAGAAAAACCGTAGTATGCACTGTAATTATACAAATGAATTACAACGTGTCATGATAACGTTACAAAAAATTCTTAAACAAAGAATTCCAAACTGTCACGAATTAGCTGAATAATACGCACTTTCAACTTACAAATGATCTGTGTCTACGTTCAGTCCACAGTCGTACTGAAGTACCATTATTGGAATACCACGAAAGTATGCAAGAGTAGTAGTAGGGGTGGATACAGAACGAAATTTACTAAACACAGCAGATAAACCTAAGCCTTCCACTTTACCTAAAACTGTCTCACAATGTCCAGATAGTTTTACTTCACAGCTGTAGGCAATATGTTGGTAGTACGTAGAAGTTTGTCTCCTTGCATGTTATGTTGTGTTGGCAGACAATAAAGCTGTGGAGTTAAGCATAATGATAAGGCGAGGGATCTCTCGAATTCTGTCACCGATGGTGTATCTCTCATCATACCTTTTAGGGTAGTTTCCCCCGTTCCATTGGCGTACCGAGGTGCTGTGATTAGTCTGATCTTGTCTTCGCAGTCTGTAAGTAGATGTATTGCTTAATACTAACCCATATGACGTAAGAACTAGTTTGCGTCGATAGGAGCAACGTTCATACCTTATGTAGCGTAAGAACTGTATACTCGTACCTGTATATTAGTGTGAGCCTGATGGGAGTATTGCAGCAGCGCTGAGAGCAGGCGAGTGTGGGATGTTGTCATGTAATAATTCAAGGTCAATGCATTGCTGAAGGCAAGTTAGCTTGGTGAAAGAGTGAACTTAGTGGTGCCGAACTGACTAGTGCAGCAAGGGGCAAGGTAGATTTCCGCACTGAAAGTGGCGGAATCGCTTTTAGGATACGTGATTGGTAGTGGCGCATATTCACAATAAATGCGCCGCTGCCGACTATAAGTAGTGGTCACTTTTGTAATAGAATTATTCTGCGTCTCACATCCCAGCCAGGTTGACGGGGCTGTGCCAGCGAGGGTGCTACATGGACCTGCCACTAGAAGTCACCATTTCGAGGAAACAGCTGAGAAACAGCCCGATTGAGTCCTCCCCAGTGGACAGTGAGTTGCTCCCGATGCACAGCAGCCATAGTCCGCTATCGTGGGGTTGGCGTTTGAACACGGTGGAGATCTACCACCGTGAGGCAGACCGGCGTCACCCTGGGTCATTGCCGGCCTTGTGGCCGAGCGGTTCTAGGCGGTTCAGTCTGGAACCGCGCTGCTGCTACGGTCGCAGGTTCGAATCCTGCCTCGGACATGAATGTTTGTGATGTCCTTAGGTTAGTTAGGTTTAATTAATTCTAAGTTCTAGGCGACTGATGACCTCAGAAGTTAAGTCGCATAGTGCTCAGAGCCATTTGAACCATCTTTCTATGGAATCCTCTCAAGACAGTGAGAGCAATCCAGTAATTATTTGTAGCAACAATGGATGTTTGTAAATTAAACTAACGTAAATCATTCTATTGAAATTTGTTGCATAAAACGAACAAAAGAAACAATAATAAAGACAAAATTCGGTACTCTGAGCTTGATCTATTAATATGGAAGTCGTTTGAATCTATTAAAAATTCAAGAAATATTGCTACATTACTAATTATTGTTTAAATAAAAACTGTACAAATGAAGTTATTAAAGTTAACAAACGTAGGAATATGTTGCTATATTCTTACCAAATAATCAGCTGAAAGAAAATGGTTTGTAGATTTGTCAAATATGTGCCTTGTGCTAGTTGTCCTAACCTACGAAATTCGTCGGCGACACTTTGAAAGAGCGGTTGTAGCGAACTGGTCGCGTCTCCGATAAAGCTACGCCATTTCCTCAGCCTCGTCTGAAGCCGAAAGCCTTCCCAGAAACCCTGGGATTTAATTGGTCGCCGAGATTGACTTGCCATAGTAATTAATCGGCGTAGCCCGGGCTCGAGATTAAAACTGAAAAAAAGCAATCACGTTTCAAGCCTGCAAAGGACACGCAGTAGCTGTGTCGTCGCTAGGAGCGTAATGAAGGGCGCCTGGTTGGCCCGGCTTTAACATGGAATTCCTCTTTTCTTTGTAACACCACGGCTCTAAGAGTAAAGCGCCATTTCCACGCATCTCTGCTCCTAGAGGACGGAAACTGCGTCGCTTTAGTAGCTTTTGCTTCAAATAGCGTGTTCTTCTGTGTTTAAACCTCAGTGTAGTTATATGTCTACGTTCCTAATGTACAAGGATCTCAAAATCTCGTCCTCTTTTTCTCTCGTTCTGCACGCCGAAGAAAAATGAAAGGCAGTGCTCTCCTGCGTACAAACTTTATTTTTTTCTATACCACATGTTCTTAGCAAGTGTCGTTTCTTGTCACTTCTCGGGCACGTATGGGGTTGGTGCCTAAGTTTGTAGCGTTTTTATTTTGCAAGTTGAGACTCCGGTTGCATGGGTTTATTTATCGATTGCCGCTTTTTATTTGCAGTTCACTGTTGCTATTTGAGTTTACATATTGTCATTTGATGATAGTGTGTGGAGCTGTACACGCTAGAAAATGGAGTGCCAAGTGGGGAAATCGGAACATTTACGACATATTTTAGTTCGGTAGAAGATGGCCATACCGTAGGTGCAACCGCAACAGAGGGGTATCTGTTGAGAGGCCAAACATGCGGTTCCTGAAGAGGGGCAGCAGCCTTTTTAGTAGTTGCAGGGGCAACAGTCTGGATGATTGACTGATCTGGCCTAGTAACACTAATCAAAACGGCCTTGCTGTGCTGGTACTGCGAACGGCTGAAAGCAAGGGGAAACTATAGCCGTAATTTTTCCCGAGGGCATGCAGCTTTACTGTATGGTTAATGGCAATACTGACCCTACGACTTATCTTAGAAAATAGATTAAGGAAAGGCAAACCTACGTTTCTAGCATTTGTGGACTTGGAGAAAGCTTTTGACAATGTTGACTGGAATACTCTCTTTCAAATTCTAAAGGTGGCAGGTAGCGAAATGACATTTAAAGTTTGCACAGAACCAGATGGCAGTTATGAGTCGAGGGGCACGAAAGAGAAGAAAGGGAAGAGAGTGAGACAGGGTTGTAGCCTATCCCCGATATTATTCAATCTTTATATATTGAGCAAGCAGTAAAGGAATCAAAAGAAAAATTCGGAGTAGGTATTAAAATCCATGGAAAAGAAATAAAAACTTTGAGGTTTGCCGATGACTTTGTAACTCAGTCAGAGACTGCAAAGGACTTGGAAGAAGAAATGGCTCTGAGCACTATGGTACTCAACATCTTAGGACATAAGTCCCCTAGAACTTAGAACTACTTAAACCTAACTAACCTAAGGACATCACACACACCCATGCCCGAGGCAGGATTCGAACCTGCGACCGTAGCAGTCCCGCGGTTCCGGCCTGCAGCGCCAGAACCGCTAGACCACCGCGGCCGGCACTTGGAAGAACAGTTGAACGGAATGGACAGTGTCTTGAAAGGAAGATATAAGATGAACATCAACAGAAGCAAAACTAGGATAATGGAATGTAGTCAAATTAAGTCGGGTGTTGCTGAGGGAATTAAATTAGGAAATGAGACACTTAAAGCAGTAAAGGAATTTTGCTATTTTGGGGAGAAAAATAACTGATGTTGGTCGAAGTAGAGAGGATATAAAATGTAGACTGGCAATGGCAAGAGAAATTTGTTAACATCGAGTATAGATTTAAGTGTCACGAAGTCGTTTCTGAAAGTATTTGTATGGAGTGTAGCCGTGTATGGAAGTGAAACATGGACGATAAGTAGTTTGGACAAGAAGAGAATAGAAGATTTCGAATTGTGGTGCTACAGAAGAATGCTGAAGATTAGATGGGTAGATCACATAACTAATGAGGAGGTATTGAATAGAATTGGGGAGAAGAGGAGTTTGTGGCACAACTTGACAAGAAGAAGGGACCGGTTGGTAGGACATGTTCTGAGGCATCAAGGGATCACAGATTTAGCATCAGAGGGCAGCGTGGAGGGTAAAAATCGTAGAGGGAGACCAAGAGATGAATACTCTAAGCAGATTCAGAAGGATGTAGGTTGCAGTAGGTACTGGGAGATGAAGAAGCTTGCACAGCATAGAGTAGCATGGAGAGCTGCATCAGACCAGTCTCAGGACTGAAGACCACAACAACAACAACAACAACACTGGTGATAATGCCACTGGACACAGCAAGGCAAGAAAATAGTTTCCTCGTTTTAAGGAGGATGGTTTCGATACTTGTAACTCTCCACGTTCAGGAAGACGTTCGGGGTGTGATGAAGATCGTTGAAACGGATTAATTCGCAATGATCCACGTCAGTGTACTCGAGAACTGGCAAAGGTGATGAACTGTGATCATTCCACCATCGTGCGACGTTGGCACGCAATGGGGTAGGTTCAAAACTCTGCTGTATAGGTGTCGCATGCTCTATGCCAAAATCACAAAAAAGAGCTGATGGCCATATGTGAATATCTGCTTGTTAGGCATCAGTTGCCTTGTGAACAACACCGGCCATTCTTCCTGTATCGTTACTGGTGATTCGAAATGGTGTCTTTCTGCTAACACAAGGAAAAGAAAGGAATATCTGAGACCAAACAAAGCGGCATCTCCGTGTACAAAGACCTGCGCTCATCCGCAAAAGATAATGTTATACATCTGGTGGAAGAGAGGCGGTGTGATGTATTACGAATGCTTGCCCGAGGTGTAACCATCACTGCTGACATTTATGGTCAACAAATGAGAGGTCTTGGAGACGCAATCCAAGAAAAAAACGAGGAAGACTGCGTGAAGTACTGCTACCGACGATAACGCCTGTCCGCATCCTGCTAGACCGTCAAAAACACTATACGAGAGTTGGGTAGGGAAGTCATTTCGCACCGAACTTATTCAGCTGATCTTATGCCCTCAGGTTTTCACCTTTTCCACACTCTATCGAACAACCTTCAAGGAACTTTCTTTCCGGATGAAAATGCGCTCCGTACATGGGTAGATGAGTTCTTCACCACAAAACCAAGTGATCCCTGCAGTCGCGGAACAGAAACATTACCTCTGCGTTGGCAGACTGTTGTAAATGCTGAAGAAGAAATTATTATTGATCACTGAAATCTCTGTTACGTGTATCTTCTGCGTTGATTAAACTTAGTGAAACCGCTACGAACTTATGCACCTACCCAACAGAAACCAGTTGGGTACTTTAGTCGTACATTATCGACGAGAAAGGTCGTTTGAGTCTCATTGTTAGAAAAGTGCCTGGAGTTTAATTTGTTCAATCGACGGTAAAAAGCCCAATTTTCCTGGTCCGGCATTCAGGTAAAATACAGTTGTTAATGATGACAGCAGAATCATAACGGAAAAAACAATAGCAACTTTCAGCAGCTACGGCTCCTGTGCCGCTTGGTGCTAACTACTCAGTGCTGTCACTCAAAGCTGCGACGGTACTTTGATGACTGTGTCAAAACGCTGTCTGCAGTACGGATAGGAAAGCAACCCAGAAATGTTTGGCCCCAATAAGGAGATCGATCAATGTGGTGAACAGTAACAGCTGCACAGCGTGAACGTCTGGATTATTCATTGGCATGTACGCCTGCTAATTCTGTTAATCCTCAGTTAGATGTAAATAAGGTCTCTGCTCCCAATTACTACTAAAATAATTTTTTTGAAGATCACATCTTACGTAATTCATCTTCTTAATGTGTACAACTTGAGTTAATTCTCTCTAAAAAGTCCTAAAAGTGAAATGAATAAAAGGCATGTAGGGTAAAGTTCCACGTTCTGGCACCAGACTGGCCAATCGGCCCCGAACGACAGCCGTTTCATCCCCTGCCAATGGCGTCATCGGATGCGGAATGGAGTGGTATGTGGTCAGCACACCGCTCTTCTTATCGTTATTGAATTTCTTGACTCTGGAACCACTATTAATCTGTCGAGTAACGCCTCAGTTGGCCCCATGAGGCTGAGTACACCCCCTCACCAGTCCTCCCACCAAGGAAACAATGAATGAAAAATGTCGTGAAAACCCTAAGTAAAGAGATAAATTGACATGCAATTTTTCAGACTTTCCTTAATCAAAATCATTTATCTATGTGTGGTTTCAAGAACATAACGAGACTGTTGCTAGTAAATTTTCGAGCGACAACTGCATGGGGATTTGAATAGTTTATAGCTCTAAAACTGCTAAAAACTAAAGCGTTAGGAACCGTCCACCATGAACAAAAGGTATAAGCGACATCCAAATGCAGAGGTGTATTATCAGTTAAACTGGAGGTTGTCGACGCACAGTGAGGCCACAAAAGTCGTGGGATAACTCCTAATATCGTGTCGGAACTCCTATTTCTGCGTTTGCAGCAACTCCACATTTCGTTGCATGTACCCAACAGAAATTCAGAGCCGTGCTGCCTCTACAGCCGTCCATAAATGCGAAAGTGTTGCCAATGCAGCATTTTGTGCACGAAATAACCTCTTGATTATATCCCATAAATTTTGTATGGGATTCATGTCGGTAGATCTGGGTGGCTACACCATTCGCTCGAGTTGTCCAGAATGTTCTTCTAAGCAATCGCTAACAGTTGTGGTACGACGATATGGTGCATTCTCATCCATAAATATTCCATCATTGTTTGGGAACACGAAGTCCATGAATGGCTAAAAATGGTCTCCAGGTAGCCGAATATAAACATTTTCAGTCAATGACAGGTTCAGTTGGACCAGAGGACCCATCCTACTCATTATGGAACCACCACTAGCTTGTACAGTGCGTTGTTGACAACTTCGTCCATGGTTTCGTAAGGTCTACGCTTCACTCGAACCCTACCAAAAGCGCTTACAAACTGAAATCGGGACTCATCTGACCAGGGCATGATTTTCCAGTCGTTTAGGGTCCAACCGGTATGGTCACGAGCCCAGAGAGGCATTGCAGGCGGTGTCGTGCTGTTAGCAAGGGCACTGCGTCGGTTGTCTGCTACTGTAGCCCAGAAATGCCAAATTTCACCGCACTGCTTAACGGATACGTCCGTCCTACGACCTACATTGATTTCTGAGGTCATGTCAGGCAGTGTTGCTTGTTGTTAGCACTGACAACTCTACACAAACGCCGCTGCACTCGGTCTTTAAGCGAAGGTCGTCGGCCACTGCGTTGTCCGTGGTGAGAAGTAACGTCTGAAATTTGTTATTCTCGGCACACTCTTGACACTGTGGATCTTGCAATATTGAATCCCGTAAAGATTTTGTAAATGGAATGTCCTATGTGTCTAGTTCCAACTACCGTTCCTCGTTCAAAGTCTGTTAATTCCAGTCGCGCGGCAGTAATCACGTCGGAAACTTTTTCACATGTATCACCTGAGTACACATGTCAGCTTCGCCAACACACTGCTCTTTTATACCTCGTGTACGCTACACTACCGCCTTCTGTATATGTGCATATCGCTGTCCTATGACTTTTGTCACTTTAGTGTATTTCATCAGTTCATAATGCTGTTTCTTAAGTGTGTAAATTCATTCTACTGAGAAGGGTCATTATCTGATCTCTTTCATATACCACACGTACATCGTAACACATGGACATCTCCGTCTGTACTTCGCACGTCACTGCAAAGTGCGTGACTTACAGTACAAATATTGTTAAATTTTACATTGGCTTCCCTTTTCATTTTCCAATGCCGCGAGAGGAATGACAGCGTGTATGCAGGTGTAAGTACAACATCAATCATTCAGCATGAGGGTAATGAAATGAAGAACACTGGATAGTTAGAACTCGGCAGTTCCCAGAAAATGTCTTGCAACGTTAGCACTCGGGCAATAATGTGTCATTTCAGCCGCCTCTGATGTGAACTGTAACCTCTAAACCACCACGTCCACACGCGGTTCTACGGAAAGCTGGGCAGTTTGCGTTCGACAGTTCTCTGTAAACCGTGAAACGTGTCGGATGCAGACCACATGACGGCGCGACCGTAGGGTATCTCCTTATTTTGTCGTCCATGCCTATTGGTTCAAATGGCTGCAAGCACTACGGGACTTAACATCTGAGGTCATCAATCCCCTAGACTTAGAACTACTTAAAGCTAACTAACTTAAGGACATCACACACATCCGTGTCCGAGGCAGAATTCGAACCTGCGACGTAGCAGCCGCGCCGTTCCGGACTGAAGCACCTAGAACCGCTCGTCCACCGCGGCCGGCTCTATGCGTATTTCGAGAATAAAATGGTAACATAGCTATAGAAACAGAAGAAACATTATCAGTGAATATATGCTGAATATAGACGTTAAAATTAGTAACGGAGACAAATACTGTCTGGTTCTCAACATTGTAAACGAAAAGCAGAGAAAGAAACAGAAAGGGTCGTTCAGATAATTCGCTTCTCATCACCGACACTGTCCGGAAACTACTACAGAAAATGTTCTCCCTTCAACGTCACTCGTACAAACGCTGACACGGCAGACTTTGAAGCGGATGTCTTCAGTGTGCGCAGGGAGGTTGAACGTGTAGTAATTAGCATCATTATTGAGTCTAGAGAAGGCGATGGAAGTAATAAGCCAAAACCACGCGAAGAAAACATTGGAATACATTGTAGATTCAACTTCCTGTAAAGATTTACAAATGTCTGAAACTGTGAAAGTTTGCTCTTAAGAAGGGTAGAAGTCTGGTGCTAAGTCCACAAAGTGATATATGGTTGGAAATGGAAATTGTGACTATCGTGTTTAGTGTCCCCCCCCCCCCCCCAAAAAAAAAAATATTTATGCGTGCAAAATATAAACAATTATGTTCCAAACAAATTTTAAAAATCGCTGAATCATAGGACTGAAATGGTAGTCGATTCATAAGATATAGATGGAAAGGGTAGACGAGGAGGGTGGGGCTACAGAAACCGAACGCGAAAATCCTTATTTGGAACAGGTTGCTCAAAAGGATTGTCTTAATCAGTATGCAGCCATAATTAACCAAAATGTCACGAACTATTTGTCTGCCACTTAACAACAGATTGTTGCAAGATTTGAAAGCAACGAATGGTGAACAAAGGATTCCGGAATTTAAATGATCGGTGAAACTTAAAGAAATCTTTACATCACAGTGAAGATGCAGGCTATTGACCAAGGGTGATGTTACTTCGCGAGACACCAAGGAAATATAAAGAAGCTGTGCAATCAGTAGATTTGGAAAATTCGAAGAAAGCTGAAAGATATATGAATTATATGAAGAAGAATAAGTCATGCAAATTAGCTAATGCAGCTAAAGCAAATAACGTTATTGGAAATCGTTAAGTTTTTTATATTTAAAGCAAATAATGAAGGGGTTCGTAAAAAGGCTCCACTGGCGATAAAAGTGTGTACTAAATTTAGATTTGGAATAAATTACACCGACACTTATAATCCCGTAGCGAGATTACAGACGACGATACCTCTTTTGTGTGTCGCAGAGTAACGTGATTGGTATACAAAGCAGTTTGACGTAAAGACTATTTCTCAACATTATTTTCAGAAATAAATTTATATGCCTCATCAATATGTGCTGGTATAAATATTTTGTCAAATTTCTCAGCGTGACCTACTTTCGGTATAGATTATCAGAGCAAAGTCGACAGTGACATCCAGCAGCGAACTCTTTGACCCTAAACTAGGTCGGTATCGAACAAATTTCATTTTTTCCCTTATGCATAAGACATATTAGAGCAACAGCAGAACACTGCTGATTGCTTGCTGATTCCTTAGATTCCATACAATCGTTCTGAAATTGTAGTTTAGGATTCCTGTAAGATATGAATATTTCGGCCGTTGAACTGATCATTGTTTGCTACAATGAACGAACTGAAGAACTTAAGTCGTTCCAGAAAACGCCTCAATGAATAGTAAGTGTTATTGTCACGTTTTTCATGAATAAAATAAATTATTTTAAACGGTGTGTGACATTATAATAGAAACAAAGGTCAGTTCACCTTTGTTTAAGAACAAGTCTGAAGAATTCTGAAAAAAGTTCCATTGGACGGATGAATAGCAGTGGGACTTTTCCAGCTGTACCCAACAATGAAATGCTTCCGAATGGAGAAGCGGTGCGACTCCAGTATGCCCAGTATTCTGACTACGGATAAAGCTTTATGTTTTTTTTTGTTAGGATTTTGATAGAAATACACATTCCTCTCTTGGTCGCAGGGGGGCAAAGGACAGTAACACCATATCAGTAATTATTTTTTATTATTTTAAAGTGAGAAAAGCGTCGTAAATATCTAAAACAAAAGACAATTTGGTGTGTAAACAGCGTGTATTTGATAAAAGCAACTGAAACATGGAAGCATATATTGGAATAAGATAGTATAACTTCTAACAATTCTTGCAGAAGGCTGAGTGTAATAAAATTTGGTCTTTCATAGCAGTAGTGATAAGCTGTAAGCCCATGATAACAGTGGGCTATTTTTCTTAAAATTTTATTATTGACTATCTAACCCTATTTGATCTCCTACTGAACAAATGTCTCTGTAGAATTAAAAATGAGGGTACGCCACACGTGCATAATTTATTTGAAACGAATGGATCGAAGTCTTACTATATTTTATTCTTTTAGAGATAGAATCATTTCCGAACGCCAACAATGAATTATTTTTCTTAATTGGGCGCCTGATGTTAGTCATATAGAGCAAATGGGCATCTTCATTAGATTACCCATGACCGACGTTCTAGTAAATACGGTAACTACAGTACATATTTTTACCAACCGAAGGTGTATATACAGCCACGAAGTAACACGAATAGAAAATAAGAAGGCTTACAAACAAGACAAAAATAATGATACGTAATCTTATGTCCCACGCAAGCCTTATAATTTTAATTCTGTGGTGGAATGATGTTGCTTCCTGACATATGTAAACGGCTGTCTTTTACGACGTTGTTGCAACTCTCTGTATCTATTCAACGGCTTCTTTTTCTCGACGGGATGTACTAAAGCTTTATACGCTACCATATACAGTAAAGCTTTTGGTAAGTCACTGTTGTCAGTTGGAATATAAGCTATGACTGCTGTTAGACACCATCCGGCAAATGTATCTGATACCCTGTGTGAGATTACAAAAAGAAAGTTCATGCAGCAGTGTCACATGGTTGTATTTTAGTCTTGATGAGGACCACGACGCTTTTATATTTTGCAAATAGCTACTGGAAAAGGAGGTCGATAATCGAATGACAACGGTGGTAGAACGTGGAGCTAAGGCAGACTCGTATAATTTCGAACATTTAACGCAAGAGCAAGGCAGGCGTCTTGAGATGAGTTGCGTAGTGAGATCAGTACTGTCTTGTCGGACAGTTTGGGGAAGGTGAGAGACGAAGAATACAAAATAGAATTGACTGATAATATCCCGGTTAGGCATCCGCCGTACCGGTTTCCACCTCCCCGGATGCAGCAGACTAAGATTGCCATCGACGAGACGCTGGCAGAGAGGGTCATCAGTGCTTCTAAGTCGTCGTACTCGCCTCCTATTTTTGTTGTGCGAAAGAACCAGGATTGTGTGCGTCCGGTCATTGATCATAGGCAGCTAAACAACGAGGTGATACTCCAGTCGAAACTTTTACTAGATTTCTAGTCGTGCTTCAGCTGGTACCAAAAGGCTAACGTGTTCACAACCCTCGACCTTAACAAAGCGTATTGTCAGATCCCACTGGCCGAAGTGTTGAAGCCTGTCATGGTGTTCACTACGACTTGCCACGAAAAAGCATCAAGTTTATCATCACCAGCTTTTGTTACACCGTCGCAATCTTACCACTGAGCCTGGCACCCAAACACTGTTGGGGAAGAAAACAAAAGCGGAGGCGAGTTTTGTAAACAGGCCCACCCCTGTGAAGACGGATGACGCAAAGATTATTTCGTTTTTCATGAAGACATTATCGGATCTCAACACCTTTAATAATTTGTTTCGAATCAACCCAATTACGAACATATGGTCATATCAGGTATGAACTGTGACTACAAGAAAGTAAGTCTCGTACAGCCCTTTGCTCTGCTTCTTGGCTACACAAGCAGCATAGGTTTCCTTTTCCCACAGATTACGATATGGCAGCGTTTTCTTTTGGCCTTCGTTTTTACACACCGTCGTCTGCTACCTCCTAGATGAATGTATGTTAATTGATGTACGCATCTACGCTCTTGGAGCGTAACAGACACTTTCCTGTGTTTCCTGCAGTATCTAAATTCGTGCTGGAGTCAAAGAAACATTTTTCGATTGTGATGGGCATGGATGGAGTACTATTTCTGTATTAAAAAAAGCCATCAATACCTGGCTGATCGCATGACTTCTAGTGAAAGCATGCACCTTAACGATGTATGCAGCCAATATTAAGATTGTGTTTAACGCAAGCTGATCTATTTTGATTTAGACTGTGTGTTAGTTTTAGGCAGTGAATGAATGTATGTAGCGGTGCATAATTAATAGGTATACACAGTCCAGCCACATTAATGTGACCACTTATCAAAGGCCTGAATTACCAAATTTTGCAGCGCGACCGCTGCGAGATGTGCAGGGAGACAGTCAGTGAGGATCTGGAATGTACTGACACGGATGTGGAATCATGCCGACTCCAGTGCTGAGGCCAGCTGCACTGAACCAATGGCGCAAACAGCCCAATCTATATGGTCATACTGGTCCTCGACTGGCTTTAAATCCGGGAAGTCTGGCCCCAAGAAGAGTACGTCGAACTCATCCTGGTACTCTTCGAGCCAGGTGTATCCATTGCAAGCTGTGTAGCACGTTGCATTGTCCTGAAGATAGGTGCCATCGTGCCGAGGAGAAGAAAATTGCATTTAGGGGTGGACTTGGTTCCCAAGGATAGATGCTCAACAGTTGCACGTTTATTTTCCCGCACACATCTCCGCAGCCTTCGTCCACCCTTATCATCTATGGCCCTTGTTGCAGCACAGTTGCCTCAGGGCCTACTTCGGACAGCGCCATTTTGTCATCCACTTTATACGTTAACCATGATAGAACTCGAACAGTTTAAACACTTTACCGTTTCGGAAATACTTCCGCCCTTGGACCGAAAGCCAATGGTCACGCTCTTTTAGGTGTCAGGCAACACCGCTCCGTTTCCGCATTACGACATCGACTGCACTATTTTCCGCCCCCCCCCCCCCTTTCCCCTCGAAATGATTTATATACCCTCTATCGCTAGTGCAGCCACTGGCCATCTTTGAGTGTTCATTGCATGTTAACGTCAAATATAGGTGGCGTTAAGATTAATGTGACTGGACTGTGTAGATACAAAGCACACCTAGAAAGCCGTAGTAATTTTACACATTAATGCGGATTCATTGAGTAGAAACGAGTATGCTGTATTTGAAAATGAGCACGACAGAAAATATTCCCAGACGTGCTGCCCCATATCACTGGCATACAGCTTCAATAGAGATGTGGAACATCTTAGGAGTGCAGTTGAGATAAACGAGTTTCCCCTAGACAACCAGCATTCTGTTAAATCCAAATATGACTTATATACATAATATTACAGGTCAAGAAGTTGAGTTTGTTACGGGTACCACAGCCACAAATTTATTGAAACACAATTCCATTTTCCACCCTGGCTGTTATACAACCACCGTCATGTATGCTACGAGGGCAGTTCAATAAGTAATGCAACACATTTTTTTTCTGAAACAGGGGTTGTTTTATTCAGCATTGAAATACACCAGGTTATTCCCCAATCTTTTAGCTACACAACACTATTTTTCAACGTAATCTCCATTCAATGCTACGGCCTTACGCCACCTTGAAATGAGGGCCTGTATGCCTGCACGGTACCATTCCACTGGTCGATGTCGGAGCCAACGTCGTACTGCATCAATAACTTCTTCATCATCCGTGTAGTGCGTCCCACGGATTGCGTCCTTCATTGGGCCAAACATATGGAAATCCGACGGTGCGAGATCGGGGCTGTAGGGCGCATGAGGAAGAACAGTCTACTGAAGTTTTGTGAGCTCCTCTCGGGTGCGAAGACTTGTGTGAGGTCTTGCGTTGTCATGAAGAAGAAGTTCGTTCTGATTTTTGTGCCTACGAACACGCTGAAGTCGTTTCTTCAATTTCTGAAGAGTAGCACAATACACTTCAGAGTTGATCGTTTGACCATGGGGAAGGACATCGAACAGAATAACCCCTTCAGCGTCCCAGAAGACTGTAACCATGACTTTACCGGCTGAGGGTATGGCTTTAAACTTTTTCTTGGTAGGGGAGTGGGTGTGGCGCCACTCCATTGATTGCCGTTTTGTTTCAGGTTCGAAGTGATGAACCCATGTTTCATCGCCTGTAACAATCTTTGACAAGAAATTGTCACCCTCAGCCACATGACGAGCAAGCAATTCCGCACAGATGGTTCTCCTTTGCTCTTTATGGTGTTCGGTTAGACAACGAGGGACCCAGCGGGAACAAACCTTTGAATATCCCAACTGGTGAACAATTGTGACAGCACTACCAACAGAGATGTCAAGTTGAGCACTGAGTTGTTTGATGGTGATCCGAACGAGTGTGTTCGCACGCTCCGCCATTGCAGGAGTCACAGCTGTGCACGGCCGGCCCGCACGCGGGAGATCAGACAGTCTTGCTTGACCTTGCGGCGATGATGACACACGCTTTGCCCAACGACTCACCGTGCTTTTGTCCACTGCCAGATCACCGTAGACATTCTGCAAGCGCCTATGAATATCTGAGATGCCCTGGTTTTCCGCCAAAAGAAACTCGATCACTGCCCGTTGTTTGCAACGCACATCCGTTACAGACGCCATTTTAACAGCTCCGTACAGCGCTGCCACCCGTCGGAAGTCAATGAAACTATACGAGACGAAGCGGGAATGTTTGAAAATATTCCACAAGAAATTTCCGGTTTTTTCAACCAAAATTGTCCGAGAAAAAAAATGTGTTGCATTATTTATTGAACTGCCCTCGTACTATCGGCTGATTTTGGCTGTTTGGCATTTTTCATGCGTGTACTATTACACTCTTAAATTTACACCATCAATCTTTGTGGATGTATACAATTGTATATGTACCATTTTAATGCGCAACCACTGTTGTATTTAACACGAGCGAGACCAGTATTTCATATTCGGCAACACTTAAAAGTAACTTTACATCCTTAGTGGTTTACGTACGTAAAAAAAGAAAAAAAACCTCATAATATATCGCACAGAATATTGTTCTATCTGGGTAAATCAGACACTGTCCAGTTTGCAACAAACAGCTGTTCATAGATGTAGGAGTAGCCAGCACTGGACGTGCGGAGTGGCCGCACGGTTTGAAGCTCCATGCTACGGATTGCGCGGCCCCTCTCGCCGGAGGTTCGAATCCTCCCTCGGGCATGTGTGTGTGTGTTGTTCTTAGCATAAGTCAGTTTAAATAGCGTGTAAGTTTAGGGACCGATTACCTCGGCAAAAATGATTCAACTGGATATGAGCACTATGGGACTTAACAACAGAGGTCATCAGTCCCCGAGACATAGAACTACTTAAACCTAACTAATCTAAGGACATCACACACATCCATGCCCGAGGCAGGATTCGAACCTGTGACCGTAGCAACAGCGCGCTTCCGGACTGAAGCGCCTAGAACCGCCCGGCCACAGCGGCCGGCTGACCTCAGCAGTTTGCTCTCTTAGGAATTCACACAATTTTGAAATGAAGTCAGCACTGTTCAGCTGATCACACCAATCGATATGCACCGTGGGCATGGTGCCTCACTGCTGTACCTCTTACGTTGGTATATTTAAAATTATCATCACATATGGGTGCCACCTCGCATACACAACACAACGATAAATTTGTGGCTGTGGCACCCGATAAGAAAACATCTTAAAATGGATTCGAAAGTTCTTGACTTTCGAAAAGTTTTTTACTCAGTATTGTTCAGTAAAGAAAACAGTTTTTGGTTGGCATCAAGAATAAGATTGATTTCCTCCTCCAAATTAAGCTTCCTGTGGTTTATCTTTGCTCAGGGAGTACCGGGATGAGTTCAAAGTACTCCTCTTGCGCCTAAATTCCCTGGATTTAAACCCAGTCGAATGCGTGTGTGACATCCTGGATCGGGTGCTTGTGCCTTTGGTTCTCAACCGAGAAACCTAGCGCAGGGTACCAAGGCAAAGGAAGAAAGATAACCCTTGCATTCAAGAGAATAAATTCTCCCACCTCCAGTAGGACAAGCAGTACTGTATCACCTCCATAGCAGCCTTCCCTATTCTAATACATCTGATCGCGGCCACTTTTGCCAATGCGCCGCGCGCGGCTGAGGAGGAGAAGGAAGCCGGACACCCTGGGGCGAGCCCTCAAGGAGAGGACACTGCAGTCATTCTGCAAGGACACAGTGGGAAGGCGAACGGACGCCCTCTCCTCGCTCACGGTGCAGACATTGCGAAGGGCCCATCTGACAACGAGAAGCATGCCGAGAGCTGATGGACACCTGCAGCCATTAGGACGGAATGCCAAGGAATGTAAGCGCGAAAGCGTCTTAGTTCTTCTGGCCTGGCGGCAGTCATTTTGCCTGCCATAGAAAGCATGTAACGTGTATCCACAGGACATGTGGCCTGTAATTGAAGAAGTATCATGATGATCTCTCCATTGGCAAAAGATTCCGGAATAGTCCCCCATTCGGATCTCCGGGAGGGGACTGCCAAGGGGGAGGTTACCATGAGAAAAATATTGAATAATCAACGAAAGGATAACGTTCTACGAGTCGGGGCGTGGAATGTCAGAAGCTTGAACGTGGTAGGGAAACTAGAAAATCTGAAAAGGGAAATGCAAAGGCTCAATCTAGATATAGTAGGGGTCAGTGAAGTGAAGTGGAAGGAAGACAAGGATTTCTGGTCAGATGAGTATCGGGTAATATCAACAGCAGCAGAAAATGGTATAACAGGTGCAGGATTCGTTATGAATAGGAAGGTAGGGCAGAGAGTGTGTTACTGTGAACAGTTCAGTGACCGGGTTGTTCTAATCAGAATCGACAGCAGACCAACACCGACAACGATAGTTCAGGTATACATGCCGACGTCGCAAGCTGAAGATGAACAGATAGAGAAAGTGTATGAGGATATTGAAAGGGTAATGCAGTATCTATATGGGGACGAAAATCTAATAGTCATGGGCGACTGGAATGCAGTTGTAGGGGAAGGAGTAGAAGAAAAGGTTACAGGAGAATATGGGCTTGGGACAAGGAATGAAAGAGGAGAAAGACTAATTGAGTTCTGTAACAAGTTTCAGCTAGTAATAGCGAATACCCTGTTCAAGAATCACAAGAGGAGGAGGTATACTTGGAAAAGGCCGGGAGATACGGGAAGATTTCAATTAGATTACATCATGGTCAGACAGAGATTCTGAAATCAGATACTGGATTGTAAGGCGTACCCAGGAGCAGATATAGACTCAGATCACAATATAGTAGTGATGAAGAGTAGGCTGAAGTTCAAGACATTAGTCAGGAAGAATCAATACGCAAAGAAGTGGGATACGGAAGTACTAAGGAATGACGAGATACGTTTGAAGTTCTCTAACGCTATAGATACAGCAATAAGGAATAGCGCAGTAGGCAGTACAGTTGAAGAGGAATGGACATCTCTAAAAAGGGCCATCACAGAAGTTGGGGAGGAAAACATAGGTAGAAAGAAGGTAGCTGCGAAGAAACCATGGGTAGCAGAAGAAATGCTTCAGTTGATTGATGAAAGGAGGAAGTACAAACATGTTCCAGGAAAATCAGGAATACAGAAATACAAGTCGCTGAGGAATGAAATAATAGGAAGTGCAGGGAAGCTAAGACGAAATGGCTGCAGGAAAAATGTGAAGACATCGAAAAAGATATGATTGTCGGAAGGACAGACTCAGCATACAGGAAAGTCAAAACAACCTTTAGTGACATTAAAAGCAACGGTGGTAACATTAAGGGTGCAACGGGAATTTCACTGTTAAATGCAGAGGAGAGAGCAGATAGGTGGAAAGAATACATTGAAAGCCTCCATGAGGGTGAAGATTTGTCTGATGTGATAGAAGAAGAAACAGGAGACGATTTGGAAGAGGTAGGGGATCCAGTATTAGAATCGGAATTTAAAAGAGCTTTGGAGGACTTGCGGTCAAATAAGGCAGAAGGGATAGATAACATTCCATCAGAATTTCTAAAATAATTGGGGGAAGTGGCAACAAAACGACTATTCACGTTGGTGTGTAGAATATATGAGCCTGGCGACATACCATCTGACTTTCGGAAAAGCATCATCCACACAATTCCGAAGACGGCAAGAGCTGACAAGTGCGAGAATTATCGCACAATCAGCTTAACAGCTCATGCATCGAAGCTGCTTACAAGAATAATATACAGAAGAATGGAAAAGAAAATTGAGAATGCGCTAGGTGACGATCAGTTTGGCTTTAGGAAAAGTAAAGGGACGAGAGAGGCAATTCTGACGTTACGGCTAATAATGGAAGCAAGGCTAAAGAAAAATCAAGACACTTTCATAGGATTTGTCGACCTGGAAAAAGCGTTCGACAATATAAAATGGTGCAAGCTGTTCGAGATTCTGAAAAAAGTAGGGGTAAGCTATAGGGAGAGACGGGTCATATACAATATGTACAACAACCAAGAGGGAATAATAAGAGTGGACGATCAAGAACGAAGTGCTCGTATAAAGAAGGGTGTAAGACAAGGCTGTAGCCTTTCGCCCCTACTCTTCAATCTGCACATCGAGGAAGCAATGATGGAAATAAAAGAAAGGTTCAGGAGTGGAATTAAAATACAAGGTGAAAGGATATCAATGATATGATTCGCTGATGACATTGATATCCTGAGTGAATGTGAAGAGGAATTAAATGATTTGCTGAACGGAATGAACAGTCTAATGAGTACACAGTATAGTTTGAGAGTAAATCGGAGAAAGACGAAGGTAATGAGAAGTAGTAGAAATGAGAACAGCGAGAAACTTAACATCAGGATTGATGGCCACGGAGTCAATGAAGTTAAGGAATTCTGCTACATAGGCAGTAAAATAAGCAATGACGGACGGAGCAAGGAGGACTTCAAAAGCAGACTCGCTATGGCAAAAAAGGCATTTCTGGCCAAGAGAAGTCTACTAATATCAAATACCGGCCTTAATTAGAGGAAGAAATTTCTGAGGATGTACGTCTGGACTGTGGGACTGTGGGAAAACCGGAACAGAAGAGAATCGAAGCATTTGAGATGTGGTGCTATAGACGAATGTTGAAAATTAGGTGGACTGATAAGGTAAGGAATGAGGAGGTTCTACGCAAAATCGGAGAGGAAAGGAATATGTGGAAAACACTGATAAGGAGGAGGGACAGGATGATACGACATCTGCTAAGACATGAGGGAATGACTTCCACGGTACTAGAGGGAGCTGTAGAGGGCAAAAACTGTAGAGGAAGACAGAGATTGGAATACGTCAAGCAAATAATTGAGGACGTAGGTTGCGAGTGCTACTCTGAGATGAAGAGGTTAGCACAGGAAAGGAATTCGTGGCGGGCCGCATCAAACCAGTCAGTAGACTGATGACAGAAAAAAAAGCAGGAATATGCCGAAATTTCCAGCACCCCACGGGCATAGCTAGGAGCGTACCAAAAAGCACAGGGAATTGGCGCAGGGAGGCGTGTGATAGAAGTCAGCGTTCTTAAGAAGATGTTTTCCTCGACAGTGAGGACATTCCTTATAAATCACGGACGCCACCATATTTTGAGGCGGAGCCCAAACATGAGTCTGTCCAGGCCTCACACAGAGAGAGCGATTATAAACAACTGTTGTGTAGCTGCTCTCTCGACATCCTCGGAATGCAGGAAAATATCTTAAGAATTTGGAATCGTGAGAAAGATGCCGATCCGCGAGCACACGACAGACCATGCCAGATAGGAAATTTGCACCCAAACAAAGAGGCGTGGCTATGAAACTGCGATCTGTCATTGGGCTGCATTGAAAATTTTTTCCGCCAATGACAACGCCGAAAGGAAGAATATTTCGAAGAGTAGTTGAGCTGAGAGATGGATGAGAAGCGAGCGGGGAGTCGTGGAGACACCGAGGAAGCGAGAGGACGTGGGCCCTCTTTTACCCATTGCCAACGCCCGCCTTCCGACGCCGAGATATCACAGCTTCGGCCACGCAACCGACAACGGGTAGACAACGTGAGATCGTACCTGGGCCCCGAAGCAAAGCCGCGATTGCTAATGAGGGTAGCCAACCCGTGCAGCACAGCACCGAGTCACTGTCTGCCGCCGACAGCAGTATAAGACGAACGATAACGAAGAATGGTGAGACGATTCATTCTCTCCTCCTTCCCCTTAATAACTGAGTCGTGTCCACGCCCAGTCAAATCAGCCCTAAGATTTGTAATTTTGTTTCGTTTTATGTAAACAGCACGAAAATAAATACATTTCTTTCATGTTTTGACATATAAGCAATCTTTTACTTTCACACATGAGCACCTCAATTTTGTAGCCTTTGTGTTTGATTTTATTTAATCATTGACATCAATTAATTGTTGGCTCCTAATGTGGGGCGATATAATTGTAATTATCATGGTATCTGGTGGCACAAAATAACTTCACGAGATCACCACATTTTTGACGCCCAACGTGGGGCAATCTCATAGGTCATCTGTTCGTCATTCCACGTCCGACAGCAGAGAGAAGAATTCACAGCTCACTACACTATAGTTAGACTACGCTGTTATCAAGGTAAGGGAGGCAAATGACGTTGCAAATAAAGAGCTTGTACATACTAGCTCTGTAAGTGTAACTGGTAAGTAGACGAATCCACATATGTTGATTTTACAAGTGAACGTAGCAGTTGGTACGATAGTGAAGGCAGAAACGGTTAAAACCGTGCTGGTAAAAGCTACACGCCTGTCTGTTATAGAAGAAACAATCTGGATCTGACTACTGTCACGTGAATACAAAATCGATGGGTTCAGAACGGCTATACTCAACGCCATGGAGGATCTCGACAGACACATGTGATTACCGCTCGAGAGTACAGATGTATTGTTCACTGAGATGAACAGGGTCATATACCCACGAAATGTATGTTGAATCAGTATACTGGCTTCTGTGGAAGAAGACAAGTATCCACAAGGATAGTGTGACTGTTGCAACCGTGACAGGAACAAGAGACAACCTCACGAAATCAAAACAACGCCCACTCGTAAACGGGAAATAAGCACACGCACCGTAAACACGATGTCTGTAAGCGAGATGTCAACTGAATCAACGCGAATACGAGACTGCCTCCCTGGGTGAGATGCAGCTGCCTAAATACACGACTAGGTATGTCGCTATTGGCCGCTGGGACCACGTGCTCCACAGAGCGCCCTCACGTTAGGATTCGGGGCCAGGAGCGCGCGCAGCCACGGCTTACGGCGCGACTGCTGCAGCGAACCCATGTGGTCGTCGAGTTCCATGTCATCTGGCGCGGATTCGAAACCCGCGGCGCTCGGTACCAGAGTGACGACATCTGGAACGCCACAGGGTCAGCATGGCGAGCACTACGGTATTGCGATTTCCCTGATGCAGCAAAGAGAGGCGCGCCGACAGTGGTGCTCCAAAAGACCCCTCTGAGCACACTAGTGGTACAATGGACTTACTCATATGTGGAGTCTCCGTGAAGAACGAACGTTGCCATGAGGCAATGTTCTTCATACGAGCCGACACCTGGTGTCACGGTAGTGTGATGTCATTTGGTACATTTTTGACACTATAGGGTTGATAGTTGTGTCCTGTGTTCAGATTCTCTGCGACATTATCATTCAACAAGATAACACAAGACGGCATTTTGTTCCTTACGTTCTGATCCATCCCAGTATACATTGTGTTCGATGGTTCTCTGCCCAGCACGTTCTCCATGTCTCACACATTGAAAATATTTGGTCATAGGTTGCAAGAGATTGACACATCACCACTCACCAGCCTATACGATAGATGAAATATTCCATAGAATTGAAGCAGCCTGGAACGATGTGCCCATATCTGTCATCCAAACTCAGCTCGATTCGATTCCTAGGTGGATTAGACCACTTGTTATTGCTAGAGGCGGCAGCGCCGTGTACTTAATTTCGCACACATTATACGCCCAAATTACTTTTACATTTAATAATGCACTCGTTCTGTTATTATGCACAATAAGTAAAATTTCGTTAATTGCTACTCTACCAGACCTTTAAATTTTATTCGCAAGCACTGTAGTAGGAAAAATAGGGGGGAGGGGGGAGTCTGGGTAGCGGGGTGATATTATTTACGCCCTTTGGCGGAGAGACAGAAAGTATGTTCCACTACTCAAGAAGAAAGAGGGACCATATTGGTGTGTTGTTGCTGTTCAGTTCACTGCGTCTATGAAGGTAAGTTTGTTTTACGATATTTACTGAGTAATATTCTTTTGTTTTTAAACTGACCCGCCAGGATAGCCGAGAGCACTAACGTGCTGATCCTGGACTCGAGTAGGCACACCGACCCCGGATCGAATCCGCCCGGCGGATTGACGACGACGACGGCCGGTGTGCCGGCCAGCCTGGATGTGGTGGTTCAAATGGCTCTGAGCACTATGGGACTCAACTGCTGTGGTCATTAGTCCCCTAGAACTTAGAACTACTTAAACCTAACTAACCTAAGGACAGACTGAGCGAGGTGGCGCAGTGGTTAGACACTGGACTCGCATTCGGGAGGACGACGGTTCAATCCCGCGTCCGGCCATCCTGATTTAGGTTTTCCGTGATTTCCCTAAATCGCTCCAGGCAAATGCCGGGATGGTTCCTTTCAAAAGGGCACGGCCGACTTCCTTCCCCGTCCTTCCCTAATCCGATGAGACCGATGATCTCGCTGTCTGGTCTCCTTCCCCGAAACAACCAACCAACTAACCTAAGGACATCACACACATCCATACCCGAGGCAGGATTCGAACCTGCGACCGTAGCAGTCGCACGGTTCCGGACTGCGCGCCTAGAACCGCGAGACCACCGCGGCAAGCCTGGATGTGGTTTTTAGGTGGTTATCCACATCCTGGTAGGTGAATACCGGGCTGGTCCCCACGCCCCGCCTCAGTTCCACGACTTGTAGACATTTGACACACATTCACACTCTTTCACGATTTACACTAGACGCAGACAGCTGGGGTGCACTAATTCCGTCCTGGGGGGTATGGAGTGACGGCAGGAAGGGCATCCGGCCACCCCTTAAAAATTCACCATGCCGAATCCGTACTTAACCCTGCCGACCCTGCGCACAATGCGGGATAAAGGCAGTAGCAAAAGAAAGAAAAGAAACAAAAACATTCTTTTGTTTTTGAACTGCGATTATTTTATGAATATTACACTTATAAAAACGTTATGTAGTCAGGAATGTTACACGATTAGTGACTTTGCTTGTATTGTGACGAAATATTTTCAAACCCAGAAGGAGAAGGTTGGATTCAATGGGGAAAATGTCTTTGCTGGCCCCACAAAAGCTGCAGTGAAGCAGATGATAGGGATTATTACTTTACATGTGAATTTTTTCAATAATATTGTTTATTGAATTATATTTCAACAAACAATTCTGCTGCTTTTCCACTGAAAATCTTATTTTTCTGTATTCCCATAAAGGTATCATGTGTATGTTCTCTTAGCAAACTAGTGAGGTAAGACTGGCTGGTTTGACTTTTGCCTCATTAAAAAAAATACTGAATCTATTACTTTTCAGGACTAATATGTCGCACCCGCTTAAACAATAATTATTTTTACCAAATCTGACAATGTACAGGTTGAATAGTTTAGCTCCAAAGGACCTTGGAATGTTAGCTATCCCATCTTACCCCATTTTCTCTTACAAATCATCATCAGAACAGAAACTATATTCTGCAAATCGGTTTATCAGACACATCAACAATCTTTTATACAGCAGCTCCAGTTCAAATCATTCATGTGTCAAATACGTCTGTGGTCATACCCTTTGTGTGTGAAGCGTGTACCAGGCTAGTTAGCTTAACATAGACCCCTGCACACTTGAGGTATTCCCATTTTATAAATAATTTCCGCTCTAGACAATTAGGAGTTTCTGAATACCCCACAAAAGAATCACAGCGTCCTTCCTTTGGCATATGCGGCAGTTCCATTTCATATCACCTTTCATTGCTACTCCCATGAACAATGTATAGTCAAAATTCTCTGGATACTGCATGAAACGTGTTTTTTTTTGTGAAGTTACAGTTTGCATCCGCAGATGAACAGGGGTTGTACGAAAACATGGACACACCGCAAGAAATGCTTGCTTGATCATAAATGCAAAAAAAAATGGCTCTGAGCACTATGGGACTCAACTGCTGTGGTCATCAGTCCTCTAGAACTTAGAACTACTTAAACCTAACTAACCTAAGGACATCACACACATCCATGCCCGAGGCAGGATTCCAACCTGCGACCGTAACGGTCACGCGGTTCCAGACTGTAGCGCCTAGAACCATACGGCCACTCCGGCCGGCCCATAAATGCAGATGCTAGCCAAGCCAGGAGGGTGCGTTCTTGTATTTGACCACGGACGGCACCTGGCAGCGACCTCAATACGTTCCAAGTCTCAGTCGTGGTCAGAACAGTGTTCTGCGTAGTTTAAGCACATTATGTCGGAGATAACTGAATTAGAACGTGGGTAAATTGTTGGTGCTCGTGTGTTGGGAACTTCCGTAACCAACATACCTGTAGTGTTTGATGTTTTCAGAGCCACCACATACAGGGAAATCGGAAGAAACGTCATCTGATGAGTCAGACGCGGAAAGTGTGTTTGGAGTGATCTTCAAGAGGACTACAGCTGCAAAAGTCACTGCGCAACTGAATGTCTCACTCACGAAGCCTGTCGGCACCAAAACAACACGAATGCAGCTCCAAAAGCAGCGAATTGTAGCCGGTCGCGGTGGTCTCGCGGTTCTAGGCGCGCAGTCCGGAATCGTGCGACTGCTACGGTCGCAGGTTCGAATCCTGCCTCGGGCATGGATGTGTGTGATGTCCTTAGGTTAGTTCGGTTTAAGTAGTTCTAAGTTCTAGGGGACTAATGACCACAGCAGTTGAGTCCCATGGCGCTCAGAGCCATTTGAACCATTTGAGCCAGCGAATTGTAGGGCAAGTTGAAGTTCCAAATCCAATCATCAGCGAAGCAAATGCCCGTAACTGGAAAACATTGTGACGGATCCATAAAACCTGGACGATGGAGCAATGGAAGGAAGTCATTTGGTGATATGTTTCACAATGTTTCCAAATTCACGCCGAGTTTACATCCAAAGACGTAAACATGGTAAGGGGTTGATTTGGACTGCCATATAGTGGTATTCCAGGCTCCACGAAGTACTCTGCGAGATCGCCTCGTTCCCAAGGGTTATGTGACCATTTTGACTGGATAAGGTCCATCGAATAGTATAATTTTTGTTCCCCAATCGGGTTATTTCGTGTTCCAAAAAGATAGGACCTTTGTTCATACAGCTCGTATCATCCAGAACAGGTTTTGTGAGCACGAGAGTGACTCGTCGCATCTGTCCTGGCCATCACAGTCACCAGATCTCAATATTAATGCCTACTTCGGAGAGAAAGGCGAGTGATCGCTACCAACCTCCATCATTGTTACCTGAATTTGCCAGTATTTTGTAGCAAGAATAGAATAAGATTCCCTTGAAAACCATAGACGACCTGTATTTATTTATTCCGAGATTACTGGAACCTTAACTGAATGCCACGGGTTTCCTACAGTATATTAGGTATGGTAATATATTGTTTTTGGTTTTTCCATTTTTTTCATCTTTTGTATCAGTGCAAGAAAACTACGTCAACACATCAGAAATACTTTTATATAAAAAATAAGCAGAGAGAACTGGCCATGGTTGAACGTGGCATGGTTGAAGGGGGAAATGCAGTTGGAAATGTGTAGTAATTGCATGTGTCCAAGTTATAGGGGCGAATAGATGTCAGTGAAGCACTAAAACTGCAATTACAAGGTTTGTGGTAATCTTACTACGAATTAACAATAATGGCACGGAACGTAGAATATCACAGTGAATAGAAACACCACTCCCGGATTAGGACTTTCGCCTGTTGCGACAGGCCGACTGCTGCATACAAGGCAGTACGAGGAAGAGGCGTCTGATCGTGGGA
The DNA here is from genome assembly GCF_023898315.1 of Schistocerca nitens. NCBI lineage: Eukaryota > Metazoa > Arthropoda > Insecta > Orthoptera > Acrididae > Schistocerca > Schistocerca nitens. Next base: position 346,205,402 of record NC_064619.1, read on the forward strand.
TTTGTTATCAGCATGTCACCAATCCCTCCAGCCGTTATTATCAACAGATGAATTTTGATGATGTCGCTGCTTGTTCATTCAAGCAGCTTCCACTGAATAGCTTTGTACAAATTCCACTGGTTGTTTCAAACTTTTCTACACACTGCGCACAGAAGAGGAATAATATTTATTAATCATTGCTACTTGGAAAGGAAAAGCCATTTGAAACTGTTACTTTGTTACTGCCATTGCTTGTTTCCCCTCGCGGACGTGGACTTTAATGTGATATCCCAGGTCTAACATGGTCTTAGTTCCAGCTATGGCAGCTAATGTTGATTGGAAGTTGTCCTGCTGAGTGTCTCTCTAATTCTGAAGGGGTAATAATTTTGAACTACTAGCAGTATTGGTCAGCAAGCCTTGATTTTCGCCCGCACCCAACTCTCTTCCTTCACACACACCTTCTCCGCCACTGACTAAATATATTCGATAAAGCCGACTGAGTTTAACTTAACAGAATTCTCGTCCCACGAGGCCGCTTATCGCAGCTTCTAGTATCCCAGTGGAAACCTCCATGAGTTCGTCGACACGCTTTTCTCAAAAGTGTTCCCCGTAGTAAACTCAACGTGAGACTTGACACAGAATAGCATACAGTTCTGAAAGTGTAGAAATATTGCAGCCTATTATGATGTAATTACGTGAATTTATCACACGCTTTATCAATCAAAATTCAATTGAAAGCACTCGATCGAAATTTAATAGATTGCTTCCGACTGAGATCTCTCAGTTCATTATCATCTAAACTTTATTGGATAAAAGTCGGTTCTGACACAGCATAACATATATTTTTGACTACAGCATAATATTGCTTGAAAGTATCCGCCTTTTTCCATACACTTTGTTTCGCCCATATTTACTGTATCACGTATTATCTTTTAAATCAAAATTTCACTTTTCGGTTCCCTCTTAGAAATTACACTTAACATTTACTGAAAGCCAAAACTACCATTTATTCTCAGTGACATAATGTGGTTTTTGGGAGATAGTACAGTGATATGAAAGCACTGTTCCACCTGTATTTGACGATTTTTAAAAACAACCTTTTGAAACAAATTATCTACTGAATGGGAGTTGTCAGTCGATAAACTACGGTTCAGACAGCTAATTTTACTCAGAAGATGGTTTTTAATTAGTATTAATTAATTAAAACATTAGTTAGAACACACTGAAATTTTTCGTAATATATATTTTGACAAAATCTGATTCCAAATTCGTTATCCCGACATCAAGTGGCATTGTTTACCATAAATAATTATAATAATAATAATAATAATGATAATAATATTTTCCATTTAACAGTAAATTTTATTTTCGTATATTTTAACCACTCAACGTATTATAAATGTCGTTTCCGTACAGACAGAATCGGTACTCTTGGACAAACTCACATTTGTGCGCTGAATGTTGAAAAACGTAGGCCGTAATTTAAAATTATATATAATATAAACTGAAGTAAAAGTAATTTCCTTATTATAAAGTACAGTGAGGTGACAAAAACTTATGGGACAGCGATATGCACATATCCAGCTACCGTAAATATCGCTTACACAGCGCATAAAATTGCAGTGCATTGGCAGAGCTGCAATCTGTACTCTGGCGATTCATGTGAAAAGGTTTCCGACGTGGTTATGGCCGTACAATGAGATTTAACAGACTCTGAAAGCCGAATGGTAGTTGGAGCTGGCCGCGTGAGATATTCCACTATGAAAGTCGTTAGGGAATTCAGTTATCCGAGATCCTCAGCGACAAGAGTGTGCCGCGAATACCAAATTTCAGGCATTACCCCTCACCGCGGACAACGCAGTGGCCGACGGCCTTCCCTACGCAGCGGAGTTTGCGTAGAGTTGTGAGTGTTAACAGACAAGCAACACTCCGGGAAATGCCGCAGAAATCAATGTGGGACGGACAGCGAACGTATCCGTTAGGATAGTGCGGCGAATCTAGCGTTAATGGGCTACGGCAGCAGACGACTGACTCGAGTGCCTTTGCTAACAGCACGACATCGCCTACACCGTCTCTCCTGGGCTCGTGACCATATAGATTGGTCGCTAGACGACTCGAAAACCGTGTCCTGGACAGATGCGTCCTGATTTTAGTTGGTGAGAGCTGACAGTAGTGTTCGCGTGTGGGTCAGATCCCCTGAAACCGTGAACGAAGGTTGTTAACAAGGCACTGTGTAAGCTGATATTGGCTCCATAATGATGTGGGCTGTGTTTACAAGGAATGCATTGGGTCCTCTGGTCCAACCGAACCAGCCGCGCAGGATTAGCCGAGCCGCCTGAGGCGCTGCAGTCATGGACTGTGCGGCTGGTCCCGGCGGAGGTTCGAGTCCTCCCTCGGGCATGGGTGTGTGTGTTTGTCCTTAGGATAATTTAGGTTAAGTAGTGTGTAAACTTAGGGACTGATGACCTTAGCAATTAAGTCCCATAAGATTTCACACACATTTGAACATTTTTTTTTCCAACCGCACCTATCATTGACTCGAAGTGGTTATGTGCAGCTATTTGGGCCCATTTGAAGCCATTAATGGACTTCATGTTCCCAGACAACGATGATTTTTTATGGATGACAGTGGGCCATGTCACTGGGCCACAATAACAGAATTCCCTAACGACTTCCATAGTGGAATATCTCACTCGCCCAGCTCCTACTACCATTCGGCTTCCAGAGTCTGTTGGGAACCTACAAACGTTCTGGCTGGTTGTAATTAAAGTGCAGCTACTCACAGAAGTCCGATGTGAGCTGTAATTATATATGGCAGCGAAACTTCGTAGAAATTCTAATGTGTGAATACAGAATGGATTTACACTATAAAAATTATTTCCAATTCTGATCACCAGATGCAAATTTAGCGCACAATGGAATGACAATAATTAAAATTTGGAAAATTGGAAATTTGTGGTAAGGACTATGGGAGCAAACTGCAGAGGTCATCGGTCCCTAGGCTTACGCACTACTTAATATAGCTTAAACTAACGTGCACTCAGGACTCGAACTTCTGACGGGAGCAGCCGCGTGAAAATTTGGACCGGAACGGGACTCGAACTTGGAGATCCCGCTTATAGCGAGCGATCGCTTTACCGTTTGGCTATCCGAGCACGACTCATGGCCTGAACCAAATTTTCATGTCATCAATCATGTGTCTACAACCTGTACTCGTACATCCATTATATATGTTCCCGTACAGGGGAGTCATTTTATTTTAAAGTCGCTTGCCCGGTGTCGACGGATTTGCATGCCTTCGTCAGAGCAGGGCGATCGGGGCACGATGTTCACGACTCATGGCCTGAACCAAATTTTCATGTCATCAACCATGTGTCTACAACCTGTACTCGTACATCCATTATATATGTTCCCGTACAGGGGAGTCATTTTATTTTAAAGTCGCTTGCCCGGTGTCGACGGATTTGCATGCCTTCGTCAGAGCAGGGCGAGCGGGGCACGATGTTCACGACTCATGGCCTGAACCAAATTTTCATGTCATCAACCATGTGTCTACAACCTGTACTCGTACATCCATTATATATGTTCCCGTACAGGGGAGTCATTTTATTTTAAAGTCGCTTGCCCGGTGTCGACGGATATGCATGCCTTCGTCAGAGCAGGGCGAGCGGGGCACGATAGTCACCGTTAGTAAAATGTTACTACAGTTTGATGTAACAGATGCTGTTTTCAAGTCAAATTACCGTCATTATCGAAATATCAAAAGTAATGGAGTAATCAAACGGCAAGTGTAGCCTCAATCAATCTGTTTCGATTTCTCATGAACACCGATAGCTTTCTAATAAGGAAGGAGTGCGTGAAGAGTGAGTAAGGTCTGTCTCTCTAGAAGCTCTGCAGAAATACTGAGAGACAATAAATTAAAAATACTCGGCGAAAAATGACAAATATTGTTTTCTTGTGAAAACAGGAGCTAATTAGAAGCATTTAAACATGAAAAAAGGGAGAAAGAAATGTCTCCGGTGACAAAGGAGAATATCCCAAAGTAAACCTGTAAATGCTAATAATACAGTCTGAGGAAAGAGAAAATTAAGCCTAGGTGTCGGTAACAGCCACAATCAACAATACAAAAGCTCTTTGAGTAAAAAAAGAAAGATGAGTTAGATAAATACACACAATATTTGGTTTCCTGGCAGCTACTGAGAGCAAGGACCGAGAGAATTTATCGACGTTGTTGCATCAGTGTGAATGGTCGCTAATTAAAAGTATCATGTGAAGCGAAAAGAAAATTATACTTTCAGAATGACGTAAATTACTGGGCATATGTAGGAGTTATGAATTGGACGGATAACGAGTGCGCCAGCAGTGTGGGGTATACAGTGATGCCACCTACGCGTCTTCCATTCAGGAAATTGACCACATAAAATCATAGGACTAACGACATAGTTCATAAAATACTTATGTCACTGACACTATACTGTTTAAAGTTAGCTTATTGTTACGTTGTAATTATATCTAGAATCAAGAAGAAACAATTTTTGAGATGAGAAGAGACTTACTGTGAATTATTATCTCTATTTTTCAGTTAAGAGAGGAGTTCAAACAGAAACACAGTTTATTGTGCAATGGTTTTCAGGACTAGGTTATCAGCGTTCGTCTTCCTAACGAATTTACTTACTTGAACTTCGAAAGCTACGAAATTCACATGTTGGGGACCAAAAGTGATGTAATTGAGGCATGTAGTTTCTTATTTAATCCTGTTCCCATGGTGCCTGTTATTTGGCATTTATAATCCTCGATCAAAAAGTTTCTGTTCGAACACCGTACAATCCAGAATCAATATACTAATTGCAAAATCGCCGTGAGGATGGAGGTAATCATCCTACCGACTCACCAGGTTGAAGATAATCGTTTGGTGAAATACCGTGTCCTGCTGCGTCAAGAAATCCGTGATTGCCTGATGCACATTCTCATCCGACAGGAACTGTCGATTCTTCAAGGCCATTTTTAAGGAACCGAAGGCGCGATAATCGCGTTGGAAGAGATCAGGAGTATAGGGCGGGTGCTCAGTGTAGCCCACTTGAGTTGGCGTAACTTCTGCGTTACGACATTTAGGTATGAGGACATCCATTGTTATGAAACAGCACTACCCCTTGTCGCAGTTTTCTCGGACGTTTCCCTTTAATTATCCCACACACATTCTTTATTCTCCTTTACATGCCTACCGGTGGTTTGTCCTTCGGCAGCCAAGAAAAGAATAACAGCATGTTAGTTCTGTTTCGACCATTTCATAATAACGTCGCCATAGTTCACGTTACCGAATTTACCGCTTGCACGTCAGAAAGACACGAATGCCACACTAATCCATTGCCTACATGTCGGTGCTTATATAAGGGCATCTCAGTCGCGCTACTTTGCATATACGCTGAAGCAACGCCTCAAACGAAAAGTTTTTGATCGCCCCTTATGTATCCAGTAAGACAGAAATAAGCAGTTTTCAGGGTATCTTTTCGTGTTCAATATGTAAGAAAACGTAAGCCATGCGGGAATTCAGGCGAACGCGTTGGCTGAAACACCTTCAAAGAGAGATACGCGGATAGCCGTTTGTAGCACAACGTTACGCCCCCCTGCAAGCAGTTATGTCTGCTGGACGAGAAAGTCGTGTATAAATGGGGTAACACATGGTTCGAAGCGAGAGACGGTAAGTACGTTCTGTAAGGCCTTCTACCAAGGCTGTGAGTTTCCCCTTTCGATGAAGGAGAAACTGTCCTTCTGTTGCGTCTATAATAGCGGATCGCAACCTTTTTAGCTGTGCGGACCACTTACTTTGTAAAGCAAACTTAGAGCCCCAGTAACGAAAAATGTTCAAGTAAAAGATACACACACATTATGCAGGGTGGTCGGAAATTCCCGTTACAGACTTCTGGGACTTGTAGAGGGTAGTCAGTACATCGTATTCTGAATTAGGAACCCATGTCCGGAAACGTCATCCAACGAGACTACAGAGCGTCATAGTTATAGGCGCGGGCGTCTGCAAATGTACGTATGCACGGTGTGATTCCGTGATGATGTTACAGACGTTCTAGGATGATGGAGAACGATACATGTATTAATTTGAAGTAAGGATCCCTGTACCGGAAGCGAACAAGTCGAAAGTTATAAACGAAAACCGTTCTGATACCTCTGACAGTTGAATTCATGTACCGGTTCTTGTGTTGCGAAGAGTGTAGGGTTGGTAACTTTTAGTGGTGGTAGTGTGGTCAAAAACGAGAAAAAATGTCTAATAAACCTAGGCTCTAAAGCGCGTACCTTAACAGTTATGAACACTTGCTCAGGAGAGGAGATGTTTTTCACGTTAACGAAGATGAACGAATGGTCATAGCTCCTCAGATATGCAATATAGAGCCCACGTTTATTGGACATTTTTTTTTCGTTTTTGTCCACACTACCACCACTGAAAGTTACCAACCCTACACTCTTCGCAACACAAGAACCGGTACATGAATTCAACTGTCAGAGGTATCAGAAGGTTTTTCGTTAATAACTTTCGACTTGTTCGTTTCCGGTACAGGGATCCTTATTTCAAATTAATACATGTATCGTTCTCTATCATCCTAGAAAGTCTGTAATATCATCACGGAATCACCCCGTGTATACGTACATTTACAGACGCCCGCGCCTATAACTTTGACGCTCTTTAGTCTCGTTAGATGACGTTTCCGGACATAGGTTCCTATTAAAAATACGATGTACTCACTCTCCTCTACAAGTTCTAGAAGTCTGTAACGGGAATTTCCGACCACCCTGTATATATAACAAGCGTCTGGCTCAGTTGTTAGGTCGGTTATTGCTGCTAAAATGCAGGTTAACAAGGTTTAAGTGAGGTTGAACATGGTGTTATAGTCGGCGCACGTGTGATGGTACACAGAATCTCGGAGTTAGTGAATAAGTGGTGATTTTCCCGTATGTCCATTTGTCGAGTGTACCGAGAAAATTGCGAATCCGATAAAACATCTAATCTCCGATATAGCTGCGGCCGGAAAAAGATCCTTCAAGAACGGGACCAACGACGACTGAAGAGAATCGTCCAACGTGCAGAAGTGCAACTCTTCCGCAAATTGCTGAAGATTTCAATGCTGGGCCTTCAACAAGTGTCAGCGTGCGAACCATTCAACGAAACATCATCGGTATGGGCTTTCGGAGCCGAAGGTCCACTCGTGTATTCTTGATGACTGCACAATACAAAGCTTTACGCCTCGCCTGGGCCCGTCGACACCGCCACTGGACTGTTGATGACTGGAAATATGTTGCCTGGTCGGACGAGTCTCATTTCAAATTGTATCGAGGAGATGGACATGTACGGTTATGGACACAACCGCACGACTCCATGCACCCTGCATGTCAGCAGGGGACTGCTCAAGCCGGTGGAGGCTTTGTAATGGCGTGGGGAGTGCCCATTCGTATCCATTATGCGTTCCGTCAGACTTGGGCAATTCCAGCAGGATAATGCGACATCCCGCACGTCCAGAATTGCTATACAGTGGCTCCAGGAACACTCTTCTTAGTTTAAACACTTCTGCTGGCCACCAAATTCCCCAGACGTTAACATTATTGAGCATATATGGGATGCCTTGCAACGTGGTGTTCAGAAGAGATCTCTACCCCCTAGTACTATCTCGGATTAATGGACAGCCCTGTACAGGAGTCATGGTGACATATGGGTGTTTGTCAATAGGCTTAATTAGTAGGAGACGAACTGAAAAATATTTATATTTTTTTGGTAAGAAAAGATTTGTGTTATATTCACTTAGCTGTCACAACTAGATGAAAACTCAAAATCGAGTGGTCAGTGTTAAAGACAACGAAATGGGATATTTGACGTTGTTTGTCACCCATGAGAGATTCATTATCTATATTAACACAAGTCAAATTTAGCTCAGACCACTCTCTACATTTTTAGGTTACCCCTGAACATATTTTTTAAAAAACATTTTTTAAAAATATTTTTTAAAAAAAAGTAAAGTTGAAAATGCTCGTTCACATAAATAGCCCAACAAGTTTCTCAGTGAACAGTAATTCAGCAATACCACCAAGAGATCTGAGCGAAGTGGTGTAGCGGCTAACGCCCTCAATTCTCATTCGCGGGACCGGGGTTCAGTTCTCGAATCAGCCATACCCATATCGGTTTTCTGCGGTCATCCAGGTCACTCCATGCAGATGCCTGAATGGTTACTTCAAAGAGCCATGGTCGCTTCCTTCTCCTCCAGTAGTAAGAAATCTGTGCAAAACTCCAGCTCTCATAATCTTAGACGTGGTAAAACACCAACCGTCCTTTCTTCTCCTTGTGTCAGGATATTAAATGAGCAAAATTACAGCGATTCGTTCTTGTGAACACTTTTGTCCGAGAAAAAACCAACTCGGCGAATTACGATCGGACTGTGGCGCATTATAGTATGTTTACGTCATGGGCAGCCAGCCAAGGCCGCGCGCCACCCCTGTAGCGCGGTGTGTATGAGTGTAATCTTCCGACCGCTCGTGGCACTCGATATTGGCAATTTTCAACATAAAAATATTGGCAGTGTGTCTTAGCAACTTCTTTAGATCCATTCTTTCTGTATGTTAAAAAAAAGAAGATAAAAAGGAACTGGGTAGGTTTCGCCATCACAGAATGGACTGTTCCCTTGTGAGTGGCATAAGATAGTGATACAGCATTTCAGCACTTACTTCGTTCTGTACTTTCTGACCTTGAAGTTTAGCTTAAACTGGCTTTTCGAAACGGAAATCGCGAATAACAAACGAAAACGTTTGATTCGTCATTAATTATTGCCGGTGAAATCCCTTATTGTCCATGTCGTAATGTGCTACAGAAGGACCCTGTATAATTGGCCGACTGGAGAAACAGATGTGGAGAGTGTCGCAACTATCTTCGTGGAAGCGCTACAACATAACATCAAAATGGTTCAAATGTCTCTAATCACTATGGGACTTAACATCTGAGGTCATCAGTCCCCTACACTTAGAACTACTTAAACCTAACGAATCTAAGGACATTACACACATTCATGCCCGAGGCAGGTATAGAACCTGCGAACGTCGCAGCAGTGCGGTTCAGGACTGAAGCGACTAGAACCGTTCGGCCACAACGGCCGACCATAACACCACTATATGTTGCTCATTAATACTGTCAGTCGGGATTCCACGAGTTTCAAACAACAAGAAACAAAATATTTTTGTTATTAATTGATCCGAGTAAGCTTCCTTCCGTCTTTGAACCACATGATGTGTTTTATAACTCCCTTCTCAAATGACTTGTGTACTAAAGCTGAATCGGCGCTAATCTAGTAGCATATAATACACCCTCGTGGTGGTCGCATTCAACAGCAGCCAAAAATTTGGGCTGTACTCGCAAATTAGAAGGATATAACTGGAACCTACGTAATTATATTTGACATTTTTCGAACTATAATAATACTGTTAATAATCCCATTGAATACAATTTTGTGGCTCTGAGCACTATGGGACTTAACATCTATGGTCATCAGTCCCCTACAACTAAGAACTACTTAAACCTAACTAACCTAAGGACATCACACAACACCCAGCCATCACGAGGCAGAGAAAATCCCTGACCCCGCCGGGAATCGAACCCGGGAACCCGGGCGTGGGAAGCGAGAACGCTACCGCACGACCACGAGCTGCGGGCCAATTTTGTGTAACAAGCTCATAACAGTGAGTCTATGAACAAAATCATTTATGTATAGAAATATTTCCGGAATCAAACTGTGTCTAATTGTCACAAAACGTAAAGGAGTAGAGATTTGTACCGTGGGGAAGCAATATTAAGGACATTGTTATGGGTGGCCGGTATCCTCTTTTTACAACACAAATGCGCACGTGGATTAACATGGTTCTTTATTTACTTGTACTGGATACTTAACTTCAATAGAGTCCACATGTTGTGGTACAAGCTTATTAATAACAGTCCTCTTGTTGACTGATGTAAAGTACAATTCTGGTCTAGTGACTAATCTGGTCGCTGTGTATTGTCGTAGCCTGTTACATGAACTGAACCTGCTCGGCGATGAACTGCCAGACGTCAAACTGGAAGTGTAAGTTAGTGCGGCCCTCCGCTCAGCGGCGGCGGCCTAAATACAAAAATTATCAAATGTGTGCGAATATCTAAGGGACCAAACGGATGAGGTCATCGGTCCCTAGGCTTACACACTACTTAAACTAACTTAAACTACCTTATGCTAAGAACAACACACACACTCATGCCCGAGGGAGGGCTCAAACCTCTGGAGGGAGGGGCCACGCAATCCGTGACATGGCGCCTCAAATCGTGCGGCCATTCTGCGCGGCGCCTAAGCGCATGACCGAGAGAGGTGGCGTAGTGGTTAGCACACTGGGCTCGCGTTCGGGAGGACGACAGTGATTTAGGTTTCCCATGATTTCCCTAAATCGCTTCAGGAAAATGCTGGGATGGTTCCTTTGAAAGGGCACGGCTTATTTCCTTCCCCATCCTTTCCTAATCCGAGCTTGCTCTCCATCTCTAATGACCTCGTTGTTGACGGGACGTTAAACACCAATATCCTCCTCCTCCTAAATACATGCTGTCAAGAGGGCGTTGGCGGCCTGTTGCTTGTTGGTGTGTCTCTGGCCTCTCTTGTGATAGGTGCTCTTGATCCAGCGCCTACTATCAATCTTCGTGCTACAGTTTTGCCGATCGATGTGCTGGTGACAGCTTACGCCAGCGCATTCCTCCGTGCACCCCCCCCCCCCCCCACCCTCCATCCCCAGAATGCCGAAGCGTTTTCGTGTAGGGAAGATGCGAACGACAACGGGGAGGGAGGCAGAAAGCTGGACGTAGAGATGAGCCGGCAGCGACTGTGGAGGACGGCGTATTCCAGACCGTATCTCGCCATCTGGCTTGTGAGATAACAGGAACATTCTCCGGAAGACTGCTGCCAAAGCATACGTCTAGGCCTGGGGCGATGATGGCGTCGGCAACGGCAACGGCGACAGCGACGGCGAGGATGGGTCCACGTCAATCGGGTCGGTGAGCGGGAACGGCGGGGGCGAGGGCGCATCGTCCATCCTCTTCTCCTGGGGTGCCCTGGTGTCACCAGCGGGAGACTGCGGAGGCCGCACCGTCTCGTGAGGCCGTGTATCTGGGGGAAGAAAAGCAGCGGAATCACGGGGCAAATTACGCGCATCAATTTGGTTCTGGTGGTGCTGCTGCAAATCATCGGGACCTACAATTTACATTAAAGCGCCACTGAGTTCCTGGATCACACATCTTTCCCAGGGCCCAGGGTTGCCATAAGTCTGAAAAGAGCAAGATCGCTCGGTGCAATGTGATACTTGCGGACCGTCGACGGCGCCAGATGCTGCGGTGGGTGTAGCAAGTGTAGCAACGTCCGTGACGGCGTCCGTACAGAAGGTCCGCCGATGATGGTCCGTCTCGTGTGTTGGAGAGATAAGAGGCGAGGAACAGTCGCAGCGCATGTTCTTGTGTGTGGGTAGTGCGAAGCTTGCCCATCTGTTGTTCAAAAGTTCGTACGAAGCGTTCTGCTTCTCCGTTGGGCTGGGGGTAAAACGGAGCACTTGCTGGATGATGAATGCAAATTCGTGCACAAAACTGTTCAAAGTCACTTGAAGTGAACTGTGGTCCGCCGCGCGGGATTAGCCGAGCGGTCTTAGGCGCTGCAGTCATGGACTGTGCGGCTGGTCCCGGCGGAGGTTCGAGTCCTCCCTTGGGCATGGGTGTTTGTGTTTGTCCTTAGGATAATTTAGGTTAAGTAGTGTTGTGTCTAGTTCATACAGCATAGACACAATGAGGTAGCTAGGTGCACGCTAAACTAAAGCAGACGGGCTTGAAGTTCTGGAACAGGAGACTTATTAATGCACTAAAGAAAAGTACGTAGTTTTATAATACTTAACTTTATTCTCTTGTTGGAATACATCTCTCTTGAATATTAGTAAGCTATAAGCACTGATACAAATGGCGCCTTGCTAGGTAGTAGCTATGGACTAAGCTGAAGGCTATTCTATCTGTCTCTCGGCAAATGAGAGGAAGGCGTCGTACTTCTGGTCGCAAGCAATGTCGTCCGTACAACTGGGGCGAGGTCTAGTCCGTGTCTTGTGACCTGCCATGTGGTGGCGCTAGGATTGCGATTACACAGTGGCGACACGCGGGTCCGACATGTACTACAGGACCGCGGCCGATTTAAGTTACCACCTAGCAAGTGTGGTGTCTAGCGGTGACACCACATTCCTCCCCCGCAAATCGGCGAACGGTCGTGAGATAAGGCTTCCGCCCGCCGTGGGGAGGACCCCATGTTGACGTATGCGATGAGGTGGGGAGCCTAACAACAGGCGAGGCTGTGCCACCCGCACCCGGCCATTCGGTCCGAGGGGAGCTAGGAAACGCCTGCAAACCTAGTCCAGGGTGCACGTCAACATGAGGTGTATGCGCACGTAATGAGACAAGAGGGGCCGAAGGGTCGACTTCCATGTGGTCGGAGCACCCGACGGGCGAAGACGACATCTGGTCCGGAGCGGGCAAGAGGTCCATGGCGGAGGACGGCTGGTCACGGGAAGCGAGCGGCGGCGCGTGACCCTGGGAGGCGCCGGGCGGTTGCAGCGAAGCGTCCACTGCGGGCGGTGCCGGCGGCAGCTGCGGCGGCGGCGCGACGCCATGAGGCAAAAGGGAAGGCAGCGTCGGTAACACCTGGGGATGAGACGAGCCAGTAGATGGGTCCCCAAGGCGCTGACCGGACGGCTCCGTCGCTGAAAGCAGACGGGGAGCGGCAGAACCCAGGCGACGACAGAGGCGCAGCTGATTGAGATGCCGACGCACCTCACCAGAGGCCCCCAAAACCAAATACATCGCGCGGCCGAGGCAGCGAAGAATGCGCCCTGCGAGCCAACGCCGTGAACCGCGATAGTTGCGATAATAGACAACGTCGCCAGGAGCAAAAGCAGGAGTCTGCCGCTGCACAGGAACCTGACGTGGCGGATGCAGCAAAGACATCAGGGTGCGAGGAGAACGACCATGGAGCAACTCAGCCGGCGAGCGACCATCGCGAGGCTGAGAGCGATATGAAGACAAAAAGAGCAACAAAGCGTCCTCCCGAGAAAGCGACTCTTTCAATTTCAACATCTGTGACTTGAAAGTCCGGACCAATCGTTCAGCGGCACCGTTTGACTGAGGCGAAAACGGCGCGGAGATGTTGAATACCATTGGCTTTGCAGAATGACTGAAATTCTGTGGACATGAATTGTGGGCCATTGTCGGAAACAATAGTCTGCGGAAGACCTTCAACGCAAAAGATAGCAGACAAGGCTTGGATTGTGGCAGAAGACGTCGTGGAAGACATTCGGACAACAAAAGGAAAATTACTGAAAGCATCGACCACAACCAACCATCGAGCATTCCAGAATGGACCAGCAAAATCGATGTGCAAGCGTTGCCAAGGGGAAGTGGCTTTCGGCCATGCAAAGAATTTCCGCGGCGGTGCGGATTGGTGTTCGGCACACGCCACGCAAGAGGAGCACATATTCGTAATCGCAGCATCGATTCCGAACCAAGTACAGTGCTGACGAGCAAGTTGTTTCGTACGCACTATACCCCAATGTCCTTGGTGAAGAAGCTTTAAGACAGAGGACTGTAACGAACGTGGGACCACGACTCTGGACTGATCATTATCGGAACGCAACAACAAAACACCACGTCGTACAAAAAGTCTCTCCTTGTGAGCAAAAAAACGGCGAACCAAAGGATCTTCGATCCGTGACTTTGACAAGGGCCATTGCGTAGCAACAAAACGCAAAACAGTAGCAAGGACAGGGTCAGCAGCTGTGGCTGTAGCTACACGACGAAAATCAATCGGAAACGATGCGACCACGTCATCGGTTTCTGAATCAATGAACATGCAAGCAAGTTCGGAAGAATCGAATGCTTTATCCTCAGCAACAGGCAAACGGGACAACGCATCAGCGTTTCCGTGCTGAGCAGTGGACCGATACAAGATATCGTAGCGGTACTGCGAGAGAAAAAGTGACCAGCGAATGAATTTCTGCGCTGTACGTGGAGGTACAGGCTTGTTCGGATGAAAAAGCGATGTCAACGGTTTGTGGTCTGTGATGATGGTAAAGTGACGACCATACAAGAAATCGTGAAACTTTGTAACACCAAACACGAGAGCTAAAGCTTCTTTCTCTATTTGGGAATAATTTCTTTGCGCAGATGAGAGCAATTTTGACGCAAAGGCAATAGGGCGATCATGCGAGCCATCCTTGTGCGCAAGCACAGCACCGATCCCGAAATCCGATGCATCTACCATCAACAAAAGGGGTGTTCGGGGATCGAATGGCGTAAGGCAAGTATTTGAAAGTAACGCCGATTTCAGCTGGCGAAAGGCGCGTTCGCATTCCGTCGTCCAGACGAACGGAACACCTTTACGGCGTAAGCGATGTAGCGGAGCTGAAATGGAAGAAGCATTGCGCACAAACTTTGCATAATAATTAATTTTACCCAGCACACTCTGTAGCTGTTTCAAATCTTGCGGAGCAGGTAAGTCCTGTATGGCACGGAGGTGCTCTGGACTCGGATGTATACCTTGGGCATTTATGACATGCCCCAGGTAGGGTAAGTCCCGAGCAAAAAACACACATTTGTCCTTCCTCAAGCGAAGACCATTCTGACGCAAGACCTGAAATAATGTTCGGAGATTTTGCAAATGTTCTGCTTCTGTCTGTCCTGAGATCACAATATCGTCCAGATAGTTCGCAGCAGTAGGGACCGACGCACAAATAGTTTGTAAATATTGCTGAAACAATGCAGGGGCGGATGCACACCCAAACGGCAGTCTTTTGAAGCGATACAAGCCAAGATGCGTGTTTACCACTAAGACGCGCTGGGATTCTTCGTCCACAGGTATCTGCAAGTACGCATCTGCTAGGTCCAATTTGGAAAAATATTTTCCCGGGCACAGTTTGTCAAAAAGATCTTCCGGGCGGGGCAAAGGAAAAGTAGCAGTCACAAGTTGTGGATTCACAGTTGCCTTGAAGTCCACACAAAGTCTCAGTTTTCCGGAAGGTTTTGGCAAAATCACTAAGGGTGAGGCCCAGAGAGAAGCCTGCACACGTTCAATTACCTTGAGATTCTAAATCGGCTAATGTTCTGGCGACCTCATCACGCAATGCGTGGGGAACATTGCGCGCTCTGAAAAATTTCGGTTGCGCGGTGTCTTTCAGTTCCAAATGTGCTTCATAGTTCTTAGCGCAACCAAGGCCCGGTGCAAAAATGTCTGCAAATTCTTCACAAAGACTAGAAACACTGGCGGAAGGCACAGTCTGATTCACTGATAGGACCTGATTTACTATAGACAAATTAAACAATTGAAACAAATCTAAACCAAACAAGTTCACTGCACTAGAAGAACGAAGAACGTAAAATGACACAAGTTTCGTTTGTCCCTTGTATGTGGCAAGAAGGCTGCACTGTCCTAACACAGGGACCTGTTGTCCTGAGTAACTAGTTAACTTAACATTTGCGGCACGCAACGGCGGGGCGCCCAGTTGTTTGTACGTGTCGTGATTGAGCAATGAAACTGCAGCTCCGGTATCGAGCTGGAAGGGGATCACTGTGCCTTCAAAGTCTAAGTCCACAAAAAGTTTATTGTCCTGTTGACGACAAGAGCGACTGTCGCGTGCAATTTGAACTGATACAGGTACAGAAGCACTTGCGACTTTACGTGATTGTCGGCGACGTCGACGCACATTTGTGGTGGGACGAACACAGTCACTGTTAGCTAAAGTGTCACTGGACGGGTGGGAATGAACCACATGAATGTCCATGGGCGAAGGTCCACGAGCCTGATTGTCCTGGGGTCGATTCCGGCGCGAAGCAAAAGGCCTGGAATTTGTGTGATTGTCTGATCGAAGCTTTTTCTGGCAAACACTTTGAACATGTCCTTTCTTTTGACAGTAAAAGCAAATAGCTTGGCGTGACGGGCAATTTTCACGCGAATGTCTAGTTGCACACCTCGGGCATGATTTCACTGCAGTTGCTTGCTTACGCGGCGCACGTGTTTGCGAGCTAGGCTGCCGCTGCTGTGCGGACGGGCGCGAGGGCCGTGTAGCGTCCCGGGCAGCGCGGCCGGCGGGCCGGTTAATGTGACACACGGCTGGCGAAGTTTCAAATGATTCCTGAGCAAAGTCAAGTGTGTCTTGCCTATCCAATATGTCTATCACTTGTTGAAGGGAGGGATTAACTAGTTTCAAAATCTGTTCCCTTATGCGAACATCAGAAACGTTCTGTGCTATTGCATCACGCACCATAGTGTCTGAATAAGGAAGTCCACAGTCACATTCAAATGCACACTCCCTAGTAAGTCCTTGCAAAGTTGCTACCCACTCCCTATTAGTCTGACCGGCCGTACGTTTTGTACGAAAGAACGTATACCGTTTTGCAACTACATTGACTGTTTCTTTGAAATAGGCACCTAAAGCAGACAAAATTTCTTCGTAGGACAGAGTTGCTACGTCGCGTCGGGGAAACAATTTCACAATCACACGGTAGGTAGACACACCGACACAAGAAAGCAAAAACGGCTGCCGCTCATTACCTTGAATTCTGGAGGCTGCTAGATGGAAGGCAAATTGTCGGGACCACTCAGTCCACGACTCTTGAGCTGCGTCAAAACTACGAAACGGAGGTGCAACAGCGTTTGGAGGCAGCGGTAGCGAAGAAACGGCGGCTGCCGCATCGGTTTGCAGCGCACGTTGACCCTGGACGAGCTGTCCAAGGGCTTCCAGTAACGCCTGCGTCTGCTGATTCTGCAAGCGAAAAAATTCGGACAGTACATCTGGAGATTGTGGCGAAGCCATGACACAAACGAATTAATACAAACATCCCATCCTCGTCGCCAAATAATGTTGTGTCTAGTTCATACAGCATAGACACAATGAGGTAGCTAGGTGCACGCTAAACTAAAGCAGACGGGCTTGAAGTTCTGGAACAGGAGACTTATTAATGCACTAAAGAAAAGTACGTAGTTTTATAATACTTAACTTTATTCTCTTGTTGGAATACATCTCTCTTGAATATTAGTAAGCTATAAGCACTGATACAAATGGCGCCTTGCTAGGTAGTAGCTATGGACTAAGCTGAAGGCTATTCTATCTGTCTCTCGGCAAATGAGAGGAAGGCGTCGTACTTCTGGTCGCAAGCAATGTCGTCCGTACAACTGGGGCGAGGTCTAGTCCGTGTCTTGTGACCTGCCATGTGGTGGCGCTAGGATTGCGATTACACAGTGGCGACACGCGGGTCCGACATGTACTACAGGACCGCGGCCGATTTAAGTTACCACCTAGCAAGTGTGGTGTCTAGCGGTGACACCACAAGTAGTGTGTAAGACCTTAGCAGTTAAGTCCCGTAAGATTTCACACACATTTGAACATTTTTGAACTGTGGTCCGTTGTTCGACACAAGTACTTCTGGTAGCCCTGCTATGAAAACTCTGGAGGACAACGCTTGAGTGGTGCTACTTGATGTGGTAGAAGCCATAGGCAACGCAAATTGGAACTTGCTAAAAACTATGAGCCAACGAGTGTTTCAAAATCGTCCTACAAACTCTATGTGCACTCGTTGCCATGGTGATTGAGTCTTAGGCCAAGCTGAGAATGTCTGTGGCGGAGAGGATTGGTTTTCTGTGCATGCGCGACATTGTGACGTCATCTGTTCAATGTGGGCGTCCATGCCCTGCCGTGTACAGTGCCGTCGCGCTATCTGTTTCGTGCGAACAATTCCCCAATGTCCTCGACAGAGCAATCGCAACACATCCTTTCGCAACGCTTTGGGAATAAGCACACGCGATTGTCCACTGTCATTTTGCACTTGAATCATACCCTGTTGAACTGAAAGTTTATGTCGACGTACAAAATATCGGCACACAGCTGAGTTCTGAATACTGTTTAATGTGCGAGGAAAAGAGGTGAAAATGTAATGCAACAAAATCCTTAGAATTGGGTGTGTTTCCGTGGACTAAGCAACTTCACTGTAGTGCAAAGGAAAAGATTCCAGCAATTCAGAGTCCTACGCATCGATTTGGCAACAAGATGCAACAGATGCATCAGAGTCAGGACCAATCGGAAGGCGAGATAGGACTTCTGCGGAGTTCTGCATTGCCATGCTTTGCTGTAGGTCTGTACACAATGTCATCCTGATCCTGATAAAGCAACAAAGCCCAATGTTATAATTTTTGGGCAGTGCGTGTAGGAACCGGCTTTGACAGATGAAACAGACTGCAAAGGCTTGTGATCTGTCATTAAAGAGAACTTGCGACCTTACAAATAGTGATGGAATTCTTCACGCCATACACCATAGTGAGAGTTTTTTTTTTTCAATTTAAAAATAATTGCACTAAGTTTCAGTTAACAACTTTGAGGCAAACCTACCCTCTTAGTATGCACTAAACATCTGCCACTGAGTAAGCCTTTTTTAGTTTCTGAACTGCTTCTTGACAGTGTTTAATCCACATAAGAGGTACATTTTTCCGACGCAAGCGATGCAATGGAGCCGCGAACTTGGCGGCATTTGGTGTGAACCGAATGTAGTACGTCATCTTGCTTAGTACTGACTGGAATTCAGACAAATTACGAGGAAAGGCAGGTCACGGATTGCAAGCAAATGAGATTGGAGGGGGTGCACACCCTGACTGTTCATCACAGGACTCTAGTTCAGTTTGAGAAAAATAACACTTTTCGAGAGACATTTGAGTCCTGCTTCTGACAACACTCGAAAAAGAGTACGCAAATTGGCAATGTGTTCCTCTGGTGCGCGACCTGAGACGACAATATCGTCAAGGTAGTTTCAACAAAATGGCACTTTTGCAGTCAGCCTTTCCAAGTGACGTTGAAAAATGGCGGGTGCGGAAGCACTGCCGGAGGGCAGACGCAAATACTTGAATAGTCCTAGGTGCGTATTTACAACAAACACTTTCTGTGATTCTTCATCCAATGGAATTTTCAAGAAGGATCACTCAAATCTATCTTAGAAAAGTAACGTCCTGCAGCAAGCCTATCCATGAGCTTCTCAGGTAGAGGTATCGTGTAAGTGTCAACTACTGTCTGCGAGTTGACTGTATACTTGAAGTGAACACAAACGCGAATGCGACCAGAAGGCTTAGGCAACAAAACGAGAGGACTCGTCCATTTGTAAGTAGGCTGTTTAGGTTTTTTTATTGGTAACGCCACCTCTGTATGAAAATCACTGGCTGTGCTGTGTGCAGTCTGTGGCTGCTTTGCATTGTTGTAATACTCGCCATTGTAGTGTTAGGCAGCTGGCTGTGAACAGCGCGTAGCGTTGCGCAGTTGGAGGTGAGCCGCCAGCAGTGGTGGATGTGGGGAGAGAGATGGCGGTTTTGAAATTTGTCATGAACTGCTATATATATATATGTATATATATATATATATATATATATATATATATATATATATATATATATATGATGATATTAAGGTAAATATATTGTTTGTTCTCTACTAATATCTTTCATTTGCTAACTATCCCTATCAGTAGTTAGTGCCTTCCATAGTTTGAATCTTTTATTTAGCTGGCAGTAGTGGCGCTTGCTGTATTGCGGTAGCTTGAGTAGCGAAGATTTTTGTGAGGTAAGTGATTTGTGAAAGGTATAGTGTAATGTTAGTCAGGGCCCATTCTTTTGTAGGGATTATTGAAAGTCAGATTGCGTTGTGCTAACAAAATATTGTGTGTCAGTTAAAGCACAGTCGTGTATAAATGTAAAAAGGGAACGTTTCATATGGCGACCCTGCCAGGATAAATATATTGTTTGTTCTCTATTAATATCTTTCATTTGCTAACTATCCCTATCAGTAGTTAGTGCCTTCCATAGTTTGAATCTTTTATTTAGCTGGCAGTAGTGGCGCTTGCTGTATTGCAGTAGCTTGAGTAGCGAAGATTTTTGTGAGGTAAGTGATTTGTGAAAGGTATAGTTTAATGTTAGTCAGGGCCCATTCTTTTGTAGGGATTATTGAAAGTCAGATTGCGTTGCGCTAACAAAATATTGTGTGTCAGTTAAAGCACAGTCGTGTATAAATGTAAAAAGGGGACGTTTCACATTGACTAGCTTCAATGGGAGCAATCACAACATTATCTTGCAATTCTTTCAATTCACTGGGTACTTTGTCTCTTAAAGCAACTGGAACGGGGCCGGCCCCAAAAAACCTAGGCTGTGAGTTGTCTTTCAATGTAACATGCGCTACAAAGTTATTACCTTTTCCCATTCCTTCTGAAAATAGTTCAGGGAATTCCTTAAGCAAGCTAGCTAAACTGTCTTTGGAGTGAAAGTAGTCACTAAAGGTACATTGCATGTAAATCGAATGTGTTCTCAGTATCTCTTGATTTCAACACATTAAAATTCACTGTCCTAGTGTGAGATTTGTAAGTGGTAGGCAAATTACACTGTCCAAGCACTGGAATTTCCTGTCCGCTGTTAGCAGTGAGGCGCTTGCTAGATTTAGAAAGGCGTGGTGAGCCTAACTGTTCGTACGTGGTACGTAGCACCTGTGTCTAACTGAAAGTTCACACGACGGTTAGCAGTTCGTAATGAGACGAATAGTTAGAACTTCGTTGCACAGCACTAGGACGAGAAGGAGGCAAGATTTTAATCTTAATTTTATCAGAACCTGTTGTAGATTTTGAAAACACAGCATTTACTGCATGTACATGAGCCTGTTTCATCTGGGAGTGGGCAAAATGGTCGTTTTTGTGCCGTTGCAAACAAATTGCTTGGACATGGCCTTTTTTCCATACGTGTAACACGTTGCGTTACATGATGGGCAGTCCTGTCTTTTATGGCGAGAAAAGCATCTAGGGCAAGACTTCACTAAATTCACAGGCTTATTTACATGTCTACGTGGCTGTCCGCGCAGCTGTGTATGCACTCGTTGTTGTGGTTGCGTGGGGCTCTCGCGAGCAAGGGACGTTTGGCCGCTATGGCACCCGAATCGTATTGCTCTACGATTTGCAATACTTGGAGAAGTCATGGATCAAAGTACTTTAAGATCTGTTCCTGTATTCTGCTATCTGGGACACTGAATGTTATTGCCGCAGATCATTAAATGACTGTAAAAGTTGTCACAACTACACTTAAACTTACATCTCCGCCATGTCCGTTAATTCTGTGTACCACTGGCGGTATGTCTGTTCCGGCTTTCTCTGCAAGCGAAAGAACTGATATCTAGCTGCAGCTGCGTGGAATTTCTGATCGTAGTATTTAGTTAAATCAGCGATTACTTGGTCATTGCTGAGTTCGCTGGGAGACACTAGGGACCCCGCAATCGAAAGGAAGTATTGTAACTTTACACTATTTTGAGCACTATGAACTTGACAATGTGCTTGGAACTTAGGTATTCAATCCATTCCTCTTCAGCGTCCTCAAGTTACCGGAACAGAGGTATACTGGTCGGCGGCACTTGTTGGACTGGTTGGTTGGTCGAGTTTGGTTGTATAGCCGACGCAGTTCGTGCAGCCGGTAGTTGCTGTACCGTCTTCAGTAAGGCAGCAACTTGTTGATTCTGAAACTGAAAAGTTTGGGTTAGATCCATCACATTGGCCGTCTGCGGATGAGGGGTGCGGCGGCAGGGTGTGCGGGGAATTCATGGTTTACACAAATACGTTAAATCAAAAAGCAAGCAAAGCCTCTGAAAAGAGAAATTTGATTAGTTCTGAGGCTCCTCTCCTGGAATACAAGAAAAAATACAACAAATTAGCTAATAGAAACCCTCGAAAACGATCACCCCTGCAAGCTAAAACGCAGGAGAAGCAAGCAAAATCTTCGGCCGATTATCTTCGATCGCCATTGAATTATCCTCATCGCCACTGAAGAGTCCTGTACCGCGAGGAAGCAAGGGAGAGGATGTTGTTATGGGGGCCGATATTCACTTTCTACAACACAAATGCACACGTGCATTAACATGTTTGGTCCTAGCTTGTTACTTGAACTGGGGCCGCTCAGTCATGAAGTCACATTCAAATGGTTAAAATGGCTCTGAGGACTATAGGACTTAACATCTGAGGTCATCAGTCCCCTAGAACTACTTAAATGTAACTAACCTAAGGACATCACACACATCCATGCCCGAGGCAGGATTCGAACCTGCGACCGTAGCAGTCGCGCGGTTCCGAACTGAAGCGCCTAGAACCGCTCGGCCACCGCGGCCGGCGAAGTGACAGTCGCCAAACTGGAAGTGTAGTTAGTGAGGCCCTCTGGTCAATGGCGGCGGCCTAAACACACTCTGACGAGGGGGCGTTGGCGGCGTGTTGCTTGTCGGTGTGTGTCTGGCCTCTATCTCGTGATAGGCGTACTTTATCCACTGCCTACTATCGATCTTCACGGTACATCTTTGTCTACTGGTGTGCTGGCAACAGCTTACGCCAGCACAAAAGGGAAATGCATACAATCTATAATTTTGTCTGTAATGAGTGTTTTGTCAGCCACTTGTTTCCTACATAAATTACATTTCCTTAAGATTGTTCCAACGAATCTCACAGTCAGTCTGACATCTGCTTTTACTACAACTAGTTTTATGTGATAATATCACTTTCGTCGCTCCAGACGATTACCACTAGGTATTTTACGATTGTTACTGTTTATGTGAAATACTTTTATTTACATACAGGGTCAGCTGCATCATACATTGATCCTGAAAGTCTGCCTGCATTTCGCTACAGCACGTAACACCAGTGCTAGTTGTTACAAGGAGCAACTTGTTACGTGCGCACTTAGAATTAACCGCTGGTAGCAGTGCACTTTACTTGCAGTCGTCACATAATGTACATGCTCGAGAAATCAGCCGCAGAGAAATATCAAACTGTATCTTGAGAGTGCGATCAGGATGGAAAATGGAATTTTGTGGTAAGTTCTAAGGGACCAAATTGCTGAGGTCATCGGTCCCTAGGCTTGCACACTACTTAATCTAACTTAAACTAACTTACGCTAATGACAACACACACACCCATGCCCAAGGGAGGACTCGAGCCTCCGACGGAGGCAGCCGCGCGAACCGTGGCAAGACGCCTCGGACCGCACGATTGACCCGCGCGGCACGTGAACAGGATGAAGGGACTATCCAGATGGCCCAAACGCGCAGATAAAGGACTGGCCAGTGCCGTCAATAGAGGGAGTTTTTCCCCATTAGTAGGTGGAAAGCAGAGGACTTCCAGCTACTGTACTTGTCCCGTACAATGACGCTTTTGCTACAGTATGAAAGATGGCCATATTGAAATACTTTCTATTTCGTACATGATGTTTCACAGTACAACAAATCCAAATATATTAGGCAGCTTGCGGTACTGAAGCGCATTTACTAAGACTTTAATATCACAAATGGAGTAAGAGTGCAGAAGTTAGTTGACCACACTTAACACATGTATTTACAATAGTCATTGCAAACTACAAACTGCTGCATACTTTATGCGCTCTTGATAAATGAAGTATTGGATCGTAGCTCAGGACTCTAGCTACCATACGTGAACGTAACAGACGTTGATACATATTTTATCCATTCAATTATTGCATTTTTCATCTTTACGTAAATGCGTCAGATCAGAGTGTCCTCTTACGTTTATCTCAGTTATTAAGAGTTTCTGCATGATAGTGTTTGCCAGTATTAAAACTTTTCTAACTTAAAATCGGTACATGATTCATAAGGTTTAATATTATAAATAGATTGACAGTGTAAAGACCCATCAGTTGAGCAAGTCACACGTATAGCTAAAATGTTTTAAAGTGTATTCTTTGTTATCCATTATAAGCGCATATGCGCTAGAACATTTTTAATTAATTATGTCCATGTTTTTATATGCACAATATCATGTTTGATCTCTAAAGAAGCGAGAGAAAATGTTCTTTAATTTAAGCCATGTATCCAGTCTTTAACTTTATTAATATGTAAATTGTGGTACATTTTGTAGATGTTAGTAAATCATGCAGTTTGGAGGGAGAGCGAATGTTTCAAATTGGCGTGAGCGACGAGGCTTTCGAACATTCTGACTCGTGGAGTAGCTCTGGGAATATGGTGGGGTTTCTGGGAGCCAATGAGAGTGGAGTACTTGGTGTGGAGATGTGATGCAGTGAACTTTGCGTCGAGAGGGACAGACAGCGGTCAACTTTATGTTGCAAAGCAGCCAGTGGGCTAAAATGATGGAATATGAGCAGTTAGCGGTCACGAATACTTCAAACTTTGCTCATAGATAGTGAAATTCTGAGACAAGTGGGATCTTGACTCAGTGAGTCAGTATGAAATTTAACTGTGAGCGAGCGTCATAAGATGTGCTTTAAGGAACTTTGCCGTGAATTCTTGCTGTTCTGGTGTTATTTGTGCGAACTGTTGATGATTTATTGATTTATGGGGAGTCTACTACTATTCCGATAGCGGCGATTTACGCAGTTTTAACTGCGATTGAATATTATAAATTTTTTTCCTTGTAACTGAGTTACTGTAGGACCATCATTTCTAGATATTCTTTCATCTGATCGATTGAATAAATTATCACTTTCTTTAACATAGATTGAGCGGCCCCTCCCGTCAGAGGTTCGAGTCCTCCCTCGGGCATGAGTGTGTGTGTTGCTCTTAGCATAAGTTAGTTTAAGTAGTGTGTCAGTCTAGGGACCGATGACCTAAGCAGTTTGGTCCCTTAGGAATTCACACGTATTTGAACATAACATCGATTTGCGCTGTCTCGATATCAACTTATTATCAGGATAAATGGCCAACAGCCTTGCCGCAGTGGTAACACCGGTTCCCGCCAGATCATCGAAGTTAAGCGCTGTCGGGCTGGGCTAGCACTTGGATGGGTGGCCATTCGGTCTGCCGATCGCTCTTGGCAAGCGGGGTGCATTAAGCGCTTCTGAGGCAAACTGAGGAGCTACTTGATTGAGAAGTAGCGGCTCTGGTCTCGTAAAGTGACATAGGGCCGGGAGAGCGGTGTGCTGACCACATGCCCCTCTATATTCGCATCCAGCGACTCCTGTGGGCTAAGGATGACACGGTGGCCGGTTGGTACCGTTCGGCCTTAATGACCTGCTCGGACGGAGTTAAGTTTAGTTTTATCAGCAGAAATAACCCTTTATTGTCATTTATCATTACTCATTTAATTGCGACTTGTATTTATATCGAATTTCGCTTAACTTGCCAGTGATTTAGCTATTTGACCGGAGCAATACACTCTGTAAACGTCATTTCAGCTATCCTAGCTAATGGGCACGAAAGCAAACATGCGCGGCTCGGCTCTATGACAACATCCAGCTACATTTTCTTAACAGAGCCGTGCATGCCCCAAATATCAATTGAACACCAATCCCTTAATTTTGGTAGTTACAATTATGGTTTCTCGTCGGGGAATTTGATTAGAAAAGCTACCTGTATTCCTCGACATTTAGTGTGTCGCACAATAGATGCTGGCACCACATAGTACAGTCCTGCTGCCGATCACTGGAGGGCTAGCTGACAATGTTAGACAGACGGCGAGAGGAAACGTTGTTTTTTCGTCTTTGAGCATTTTTAAAATCGCAATGTAGCTTTTCGGTTTATCAGTGAATCTGCTGTATCATGTGACACCCTTAACTTCATATGAGTGACAAATTGTTTAAAACTGATCTAAAACTGTAAATTGATGCTTATCTGTAACCTGTTACAGTGTAACAACCAGCCACACGCCATGTACAGTTTCTTATTATGAATTTTGCTTGTGAAGGCAACATAAGAAACTGCAAGCAGAAGACAGAAAGAGGCACAACCTCAACAGAAACAAATAGCGAAGTGACGATATAAGTAATGGCCTATTTTTCACTGAGGACGGCCTCTAATAAATGTGGAATTAATTTCATGATGCAACAGTAAAATGACATCTCTCAGTACGAGGAAGGAAACGAGTATAAAAACAAAGAAGCATAAGAAAAATGTGTGACAAGAGAGATCACCTGACGAAAAAGATGAAAGGTTCTGTATTGAGTGCGCTGATCCCTACAACAGATCAGTGCCACCAACAAAACAGTTTTAGCGTACTACGCATGGAGAACAGATTCCTAATTATCGTGAAAATTTTGATAAATATTACATTTGCTAGAACTGCAGTTCTGATAAGGAAATTAAGTTAGTGTATCAGATTAAGGGCTGTTGAAACTGTCGAATTAGTAGCAATTTTTAAAATAAAAACAGTCTTTTCTATAATTTTGACAGATAATTGCATATAAGAGAAAAACAACAATAAATAATTCAAAAGTATAAGATTTTTGATCAGCGCTTAATTTGCGACACGATATGTAACAGTTTACTTCACCAAATACAGGAACATGTCCCAATGTACGTTAAATTGTTGTAGTGTGCATAACTGGAAATAATGTCAAGTCAGTGGCATCCCTAATAGTTGAGCATAAGCAAACAAATAAGAGGTAATCCGATGGTGCTACATTATACTCTATTTCGCACGAAAGTAGCTATAAAACCAGCTTGTCTAAAATTACTGAAAAAAATTGTTACAACTAGCTCCAGTCCCCCCTATTCTGGTACTGAATCTTGCTACAGAAAACAGCATCGTATACGGACGGTCTCATGTTATCTACCAAATAATTTATGTGTATGACAATCCTAAACACTCCAACACTTTCACATCTATCGATTTACTCTTGTCAATGACAACTTGTTGAGTTCTACCTGCAAAAAACTTCTGAATTCAGTCCCAAATCTGGTCTGATTCTCTGCAACCTGTTATTCATTTCACTAAACGAAATTACAGAACGGTATCGATTTCCTCAGAAAGAGAAGGAAAAAATAAATGTCGTGTGGCTAGGGCCTCCCGTCGGGTAGACCGTTCGCCTGGTGCAGGTCTTTCAAGTTGACGCCACTTCGGCGACCTGCGCGTCGATGGGGATGAAATGATGGTGATTAGGACAACACAACACCCAGTCCCTGAGCGGAGAAAATCTCCGACCCAGCCGGTAATCGAATCCGGGTCCTTAGGATTGACATTCCGTCACGCTGACCACTCAGCTACCGGGGCCGGACAGAAAGAGAAGGAACATGTCCTCACCATAGGAACCGTCTTCCACGGCAATATGGATCTCATGGACGAATTTGAATGAAGTGTGTTTCGCAAAATCTCTTTTTGTGAAATCGCTGGGTTCGACGACAGAGTACTAGAGGGCTGTGGGCTTGGTTAATTTGTGACTGAGTAACGGCAATTGGCAAACAGATACATAGCACCTATTTATATAATGAAAATTGGGATATGGTTGGACATGGAGATAGAATAAGATTATGTCAGTAATCACAGCTTCTGAAACAGAAATGAAACAAATGAAGATCGCCTAGCTAAGTGGCAGCCATGGCGTAAAAGAATAGAAATAAGACATCAAGTTGGATATTAGCTTACTATGAATGTATATTTCCAGTACAACATCATACACAAATATATCGTGATAAAGATGCAGCTGCGGCTGTCACAGGGTGAAGCACTCATTGTATTATAATAATAGATTCGAACGTAAGATCTTGGCTTTGGTTCAGCAAAGAAATGGATGGATTACAGTTGCAAGATTTGAGACAGAAGATGAAATGAGCGAACCTGCAAACGCTCCTGCCTATAGCGATCAGATGGTGCGTCCTTGAGTACTAGCAGAGCTCTGGCGAATGGCAGCGCCTACAGCAAAACGGTACATTGTCCGCTAGGAAGAGGTATGACTGTCAGCAACCATACATTGTTCTAAACATAAAGCCTGAAATAATGTAGGCAAATAACAATAAGAAGAGCATCCAACTAAAAAAGGGCAAACTACACTGCTGGCCACCGTAAATGCAACACCCTGAAGGAAGCATCCGAATCAAGTGAAATTTACACCATGGGTTTGCAGCGATGAGATATGCAACTGATTAGAATTTCAGCGCAGACGCACATCACGCGCGCCTGTGGCGCCACCTCATAGCGCCATTTAAGGCTTGGAGATTTCGACGAGTGTACGTTCGGCACGTGTGTTTACCTTGTGGTTGTTTCACACGACGATCAGTTATGCCTCGTAGACAACAGCGAACATCTTTTGATCAAGTATCCGAGTTCGACAGAGGAAGGATAGTGGCTTACCGAGATTGTGGATTATCATACAGAGAAATCGCTAGTCGTGTTGGACGAAACCAAACAACTGTAATGCGGATATGTGACCGTTGGATGCAGGAGGGTACGACGGACCGACGTGGTCGATCGCATTCACCTCGGTGCACCACTACACGTGCTGATAGGCAAATTGTGCGCATGCCAGTGACGGATCGCTCAGTGACATCCCGAACCATAGCACAGCACATTGCGTCTGTAACGCATCATCCAGTGTCTGCGCGTACCATTCGACGCCGTTTACAGCAGAGTGGTCTGTCCGCAAGACGTCCATTGCTTCGTCTACCATTGACGCAGAACAACAGACGTCTCCGTCGCCAATGGTGTGATGACAGACGGATGTGGACGGCAGAATGGAATGACGTTGTCTTTACTGACGAGGCACGCTTCTGTCTGCAGCACCACGATGGTCGGATTCGAGTGTGGAGACACCGTGGAGAGAGGATGCTGGACAGCTGCATTATGCACCGCCACACTGGTCTTGCACCGGGTATTATGGTATGGGGCGGTATTGGATATTACTCTCGCACGCCGGCCGAAGTGGCCGTGCGGTTAAAGGCGCTGCAGTCTGGAACCGCAAGACCGCTACGGTCGCAGGTTCGAATCCTGCCTCGGGCATGGATGTTTGTAATGTCCTTAGGTTAGTTAGGTTTACCTAGTTCTAAGTTCTAGGGGACTAATGACCTCAGCAGTTGAGTCCCATAGTGCTCAGAGCCATTTGAACCATTTGAACTCTCGCACGCCTCTAGTACGCATTGCCGGTACTTTAAATAGCCGGCGCTACATATCCGAGGTGCTGGAGCCAGTTGTCCTTCCTTACCTTCAGGGCTCGGCCACAGCCATATTTCAACAGGATAATGCGCGACCACATGTGGCACACATTGTCCAAGGGTTCTTCGTCAATAACCAGATTGAATTGCTTCCCTGGCCGGCTCGCTCTCCGGATCTTTCGCCGATAGAAAACATGTGGCCCATGGTTGCTCAACGAATGACCCAGATTACATCCCCAGCTGCCACACCAGATGATCTTTGGCAACGTGTGGAAGCTGCTTGGGCTGCTGTACCCCAGGAACACATCCAACGTCTCTTTGACTCAATGCCGAGACGTGTGGCAGCGGTGATGTCCAACAATGGCGGCTACTCTGGTTACTGATTCTGGCAGGAACCACATGTCACGGACGTCTGTAAACGTAATAATTTGATACTTGGTCAACATGTTATCTACAAAATAAATCTTGTTGTGCTACCTCTTGTCTTTCTTGGTGTTGCATTTACGGTGGCCAGCAGTGTAGGATTTTCTGACGTTCGCATTTAAATCTCCGATGCACAATCATGAACATTTGACGTTGATTAGATAACGCAAGGAATTTCAGCAGGAATACAGAGATCAAAGGGCAGAATGGGATAACCATCTTCAGAAACTGTGAAGAACCAGGCAACAGATAAAATTCTACCGGAAGGCAATGAGTTTGCAAGAGCGGCGAACATAAACACATACGTTTTAGAACTACCGAGACATGCGAAGAAAGGACAGTATACGTCGTAATAGGATATCGCGACAGTACTGTTTGGAGAACTCGACATAAACTGGTGACTCAAAATATAGGGTCCCCAACGGTCTTGCCTACCACGAGGAGAAGGAGCGGCATCTTGACAAGAACTTGGAAGGATCCAGTAAAACTTTTAATGGGAACACGGCTTCCTGACAGCATTTGCGGAAATGTGACAGAGTACAAAACAAGTTACGTTCAAATGGCTCTGAGCACTATGGGACTCAACTGCTGTGGTCATCAGTCCCCTAGAACTTAGAACTACTTAAACCTAACTAACCTAAGGACATCACACACATCCATGCCCGAGGCAGGATTCGAACCTGCGACCGTAGCAGTCGCACGGTTCCGGACTGCGTGCCTAGAACCGCGAGACCACCGCGGCCGGCAACAAGTTACGTGCCGAATATAATATGCCCTATGATGAATCTTCTATAGCAATAATTTTTGCTGATGAAGTAGCTAAGCAATACTGAATCTGAGGAATGGTAAGGCTGTAACACCTGCCGAGGTGATTGTAATTATGTGAGAAGATTCCGCCGCAACGCATAACGCCATTTTTATAATTGCGTCCACCCTTATCCTGTATCATGTCGCCGGCCGAAGTGGCCGTGCGGTTAAAGGCGCTGCAGTCTGGAACCGCAAGACCGCTACGGTCGCAGGTTCGAATCCTGCCTCGGGCATGGATGTTTGTGATGTCCTTAGGTTAGTTAGGTTTAACTAGTTCTCAGTTCTAGGGGACTAATGACCTCAGCAGTTGAGTCCCATAGTGCTCAGAGCCATTTGAACCATTTTTGTATCATGTCGGTGACACTCTCTCCATATTTCGCGTAATGCAAAATGTGCTGCTCTTCTTTGAACTTTCTCGATGTGCTCCGTTAATTCCATCTGGTAAGGATCACAGACCGCGCAGCAGTACTCCAAAAGAGGACGAACAAGCGTAGTGTAGTCAGTCTCTTTAGAAGATCCGCTACATTTTTTAAGTGTTCTGCCAATAAAACGCTGTCCTAAGTTTGCCTTCCCCACAACATTTTCTATGTGTTCTTACCAAATTACGTTGTTCACCATTGTAATTCCTAGGTATTTAGTTGAATTTACGGCCTTTAGATTTGACTGATTTATCGTTTAGCGGATTCCTTTTAGTACTCATATGGATTACCCCACATTTTTCATTATTTAGAGTCAATTGTCAATCTTCGCACCATACAGATATCTTTTCTAAATCGTTTTGCTACTTGTTTTGATCTTATGATGACATTTCTAGACTATAAACGGCAGAATCATCTGGAAACAACCTGAGACTGCTGGGAAAATTGTCTCCCAAATCATTTATATAGATAAAGAACAGCAGATGGCTTATAACACCACCTAGGGGAACGCCAGAAATCACTTTAATTGTACTCGATGACTTTCCGTCAGTTACTGCGAACTGTGGCCTCTCTGACAGGAAGTCACGAATCCAGTCACATAACTAAGACGATATTCCACAAGCACGCAGCTTCACTACACGCTTGTGTGATACAGTGTCAAAAGCCTTCTGGAAATCTAGATATACGGAGACAATATGAAATCCCTTGTCAATAGCACTCAACACTTCGTGTTTGTAAAGAGCTAGTTGTGTTTCACAAGAAAGATGTTATCAGAATCCGTGTTGACTGTGTGCCAATAGTCCGTTGTCTTCGAGGTAATTCATAATTTTCGAACATAGTATATGCTCCAAAATCCTGCTGCAAATTGACGTTAAAGACATGGGCCTGTAATTTAGTAGATTAGTCCTATTACCTTTCTTATATATTTGTGTGACTTGTGCAATAAATTAAGAACAGCTGTAAAGAAGAAAGCCTGAAAGATGTATGGGGTTACTGTTAGACGGGAGACAAAATTTCTCTTTCTTTATCCAACATATCTGTGATAATGGACTCCTGACAATGAACAACTTAGCGTATATAGGAGTGAAGATATACGGAGTATCGTTACTTTATACCAGAGTATATTAAAATGTCCTTCTGGTTGCTGTTGCAGACTGTAGAACTTGCGCCTCGGTTCAAAGCCTTCAACTGGTAAATTTAGCGCCAAGTGCTGCGGCGTATGTGTGTGTGTGTGTGTTGGGGTTTATGGGTGCTCAACATCGAGGTCATCAGCGCCCTGCTGCGGCGTAAACAACAAAGTGTGATTCTGCAGCACTGTTCTCCTAGTTATCGGGTAATCTGACCAGTATAACTGCAAGTTCAGTAGACGAATGCAGAGTAGGTGAGAGTGTTGTACTTGGAGAATAGTGTACCTAGGAACGAAAGGTGTTTCCTGGTCGTGTTTCAATCTAGTGACCGATTTCAGCAACACGTAAAGAAAAGCACACTAGAGGCTGCCATAAACAGTTTCTGACATCTTCTACTGTTTGTTGTTGTGAGGTACGAGTTAGTGTTTTGTATAGCATCTCTAAATATTAAGACATGGCCATATTTACATCCCTAAACATTGTACAGAGATCTTTGTACTATTCACTAAATTTAGTTTTCGTAATGAACGCTGTGTTCGTCCACGAGACCCAGAAAGAAGTAGGTACGAGCGTCCTGGTTGATGTCGTGCTCCTTGACTCTCGTTCGATACAGATGCGCTTTGCCGTATAATGAACAAAGTAGGAGCTTACAAAATATCAGACCAACTGTGTGCCTGAACGGACCTCAGCACGTCATTCTCAACGAAGAAAAGTCTTTAGGCTTAAAAGTAACTTCGATCGTACCCCAAGAGAGTGTTGCAGTGCCTTTACTTTTTACAGTATGTATAAATGACTTAGTGGATAACGTCGGAAGTTCCGTGAGGACTTTGATGGATGGTGCTGTTGTATACAGAGAAGTCGTAACGCTGGAAAACTGTAGTGAAATGCAGAGGTTGACGCTCGGTGAATAGATCTGTATATGAAATAACTTTTTTGCTACCAATCACAGGTTTTTTATTTATATTTGCCAAGATGCGTTTCGGGATATGATTCCCATTTTCAAGTGCGTTTCCTGTACGGTATATCACAAATAAATGTAATGCATTTTCCATTAATAGGTGGAAAGGCCCGTTCTGTATCATTACACGACTACAGAACAATCACGGAAAGTAGTCAAAGCCATTAAAATATCTAGGAATACGGGGAAGGAGCTATTTAACTTCGAACGACCACATGATATTAATCGCATGTCACACTAAAGTTCACTGGAGGAGTTCTCCGAAAATGTCGTCCTGCCACGAAGGATACAGGTTACAGAATCCTCGTTTGGCCAGTACTCTAATATTGCTCGTCCGTCTGGGTTTGGTACGAAATAGAATTAACAGAGAAAAGAGAATACACAAAAAAGGGCAGCGAGTTTTGTTACAGGGTCGTTTAGTAGGCGCGGAAGTCTCACAGAGATACTCAGTCAATTCCAATGGCAGACTCTGCAAGGGAGACGTTGTGCATCAGAGTGTGGTTTATTGATAAAGTTCCGAAAGCGAACTTTCCAAGAGGAGTCAAACAATATACTGCTTCCTCCTACAAAGGCTACATCTCACGAAAACACGACGAAGGTAAAATTAGAGATATTCGAGATCACATTGAAACTTACCAACCATTCGCAAATGGAGCAGAAAACGGGGCAAGTTGCAGTAGTATACTAAGCACCCTCCGACACACACAGAGAGGTGGCTGGTGGTGTACACGTGTAGCTGTAGAAGTACTCAAATCGAGGTCGAAGGTTTCCTTGTGGCACACTCTTATTCTATACAGGAGTAGATGAGAACTTTTCTCTGCAATGTTTTATTTATTCGCATACTTTCACCATTTTTTCTGGGTTATGGATATTTTCATTGCTTTTGTTTATAAATTTTCTAATCAGTATTCTGTAAGTGCGTACAGACTCGTTACAAAACCAAGTAGCTGTGGCTCGCACTGTCCTACAGAACCTGACAAATAAATTAAAATCCGTACATATTATAAACATGGATGTACCCGTATATATGTATGTTACAAATCTCCTTCTAAACTACGAAATCGATTTGATTGAACTTTGTACACGTCTCACTCATAGTCTGGAAAAAAAAAAGCTGTCATCGTAACAACCAATTGCCTGGTTGGGCGTGGGGGCAGATGTGTAGAGGAGGTGTAGCCCACGACGCGTAAATACCTGGACTTCATTCATTCAACATTCTTGAGGATGAGAGCACTTTTTTACTTGCAACAAAATTTGAAATTTTTACGCAACTATTCTTCGCTCACCGCTCACCCCCCCTCCTAACCCCCCCCCCCGCCGCCTCACAAAATAATGAAATGAAAAAAGTTTCTCGATTATTACATTTCCGCAGTTCATGCAGTTAAGCTGCCACATCATACTTGACGTTTAAAGTTATTGCTTCTTTACTACTGACTCTGTTCCCAACACATTTCGCTTGCAGTATCCACATATACCGCTGAATGTACGAACAAAATTATATCATTGAGCGACACATAGTTCAGAAGATAAGACGTCGTAAACACTGAGCAGCGCGAAAACGAAAGTGAAGGACTTAATTCGCAAGAGATACACCTGAAATATATTAAATATATGTGAAGTATATGTGACTGCATACACAGGTGAAGCTGCGTGTAAAAAGCTCCTCCTAAACGCTTGGAACGATGTCAGCCAAACTTGGCACATCGTCTATATTTCCGTTGTAAGTTTTGCGAATCGGAAAAGCCGGTGTGCGTGCAGAACGGTACGTGCCCACAAAAGCGTTCTGGCTCACAACGCGAGGATTCATTCCTGTTTAGAAACTTACTGTCTGGAAAGAAATGTGACGGTAAGAACCAATGACCTTCGTATTGGAGTGGGGTGATGGACAGAGCAGTGTGGGGCAGGAGGAGATGGAGAAACAGAGAGGGGGAAAGGACAAGATGAACACAGATAGGAGGGAACATGAGGTGGACAGAGAGACGGGGAGCAGCAAATCAGAGAAAGGGAAGAGCAGATGGACAGAGGGAGGGGGGAGGAGATGAAAGGAGGAAGGAAAGAGGAGGAAATGGGTAGAGAGAAGGGGAGGAGGGGATGGCCCGAATGAGGGGAGATGAGGAGATGGAAAGAGAGAGGTGGAGGAGATGGGTAAGGAGAGGGGGGGGGGGGGGCGTTTATGAGATGGACAGAGACAGACAGAGGAGCAGACGGAAAGAGGAGGGAAGGAAACTGACAGAAAGAGAGGAAGAAGGAGAAGAGAGAGAGGGGGAAGGCGGATGTAGACTGTTAGAAGACTGGAATGAATACATACCCGGGCAACGTCGGGTACTCATCTAGGAAATAAATAAACAGATTTAGTCAAGTTTCTGGAGAATACGGGTTGAGAGATTTAAATCCTGCGCATCCTCGTTCGGATGCCAGTTTCGAATGCAGATTTCAAGGGAGCATCTGAATCCTTTTGAATATTAATGGCACTCCGTACCCTGCTGTGAGGAGCGATTAAGAGGCTGGTACACTGCCGGGGCGCGCGCCGACGGCGTTAAAACTGCACGTAGGGGCCAGGCCAGGCTAGGCCGGCCTGTTGGCGCAGTCACCGGCTGGCCGAGATGAACGGCTCGCGCCGCCTGCCGGCTGCCGGCTGGCGGGGATTTTATTCATGGGCCCCGGGGCGCGGGCCGGCGGGCCGGCGGTTAACCGGAACCTATCGGCCCGCTGCCGCAGCCGGGGTCCCGTCCATTTCCGCGGCCAGTTTACTTTTTTATTCTCTCCGCAGTCGTCGGCACATCGTCTATATTTCCGTTGTAAGTTTTGCGAATCGGAAAAGCCGCCTGCGCGCACAACGTTACGTGCCCACAAAAGCGTTCTGGCTCACAACGCGAGGATTCATTCCTGTTTGGAAACTTTTTTTCTGATGTGACGATTTTAGCGATAATGTTTTGTAACTTGTATCCGCAGCCGCATTGTTGGGAGCCATGAATTTAGGCTATACAGCAATGTTGGCGCAACCTATTTATACAGAGGGAAATGCGTTGTCCAATGACTAGCTGTCGCTCTTTACTAATGACAAGGGAAGCCCACGCCGAACGTGTGCGGTTGCGTACATACTTAAATGTAACAAATGTTATTCTACTATGATGAGCTTCTCGAGTACTATCGAGAAAACGAGATGTCTTGTTTTACACCATACTAGAGCTCCAACTGTCAAGCTGTGGCGTTAGTGCAACCGGGAAGTCACCAGACTACAAGCAGGACCATATTCCGTTCTGTTATCGTCATTTCTTTTAAAAAATCTTCCACTAAAAATTACATGATTTTTCAGTTGCCGTTAAAAGTCCTGGCAGCAGCTCCGTCGAGAAAGAAAGTAAATTTATATTTGTAGTGTACAGTGACGAAGGAGCATCCGCGATGTTGTGTAAAATTTCCAGCCCTGTACTTCTAAAATAATCAGACCTTAACTCTCAATAGCACTCCGTCTTCAGGCCACGAGTGGCCTACCGGGACCATCCGACCGCCGTGTCATCCTCAGATGCGGATAGGAGGGGCGTGGGGTCAGCACACCGCTCTCCCGGTCGTTACGATGGTATTCTTGACTGAAGCCGCTACTATTCGGTCGAGTAGCTTTTGTTGACTGCGGCTCGTATCAGCAGTCACACCTGAAAAAAGTAAATAAAGAAATAAATCTGGCTTACGTTTGTTTTATAAAAATATTCTAGATTCTTTTAGTTTCGTTTCGAGATTACTGATACGAGATATTATTGTATTATATTATCAAGATGTTAAATACTGCGTGTATGCTAGCTTCACACTAAATACTATACCAACAGCTGTACGCAGATCTTTTGTAACTGCTACTAATATTAATGTAATAACAACCTCATCTATTAGAAGTGGCTCAGGTTTAGGAACCTAACAATATTACATCTTTATATTAGTTACTATGGGTAAGAATACTAATGTCGCTGTGTATTGTGAACTCCAGTACTTCTAACCAATCTCACGGTAGTGGTGGTTAACCACAAAACGACTTACGAGCTACTGTACATCCAAGTCATTTTGATTCGGTGATCTATCTATTCCAATTTACTTTATTCTATATACTATACTTTATTGTATTTGTACATGTGTATTAATAATCCTGATCAGTGCGGTACTACCCTAAGCGAACTGTCAATTAATAATTTGAGAACTAATACTAACTTTATATTCTGGTCAAATTGAACATAAGCAAAAGAAAACTTATACTGTTAGACCTACGCTGCCTTGAGTATTAAACATCGATCGTATCACGGACTCATACTTTGCAAAAGCTATAAAATTCCCTCTAGCTAGCGATATAATTAAACAGTTCATAGTCGACGCTAAAGAGATTTGGGTTTTTAACCTTTAGGTTACCGTCTTGCCCGTTTTATCCTGTTCTCAAAAATTTAAAGCCGCTTCACTATTTCTTTTTGCTTTAAATTTCTGTCCAGTATGCAAAGATATACCTGCATCAGAGTGAGCGATATAACCAATTTTTATGTTTTTGCTTTCCGTGTTATTAATAAAATCTATTTTTCTTTTATTTGTTTATTTATTTATTAACGCTTATTTCTTTTCAATATGCTGTATAGTTTCTAATAAGCTTATTGGAATTTTTACAATAAAAATCTCACTGTCTTACGACTTTCTTTCTCAGATATTAGTTTCAAATACTAACAGCGTGCGACCAACATTACTGATTTTTCCAGGGAAATTACTATCTTTCAAATGTTCTTGGCTAAATATTTCTTAGCCAACTGTGTTATTATTTCCTCCTAGTTTTTTTGTGTAACACTCTGCTCAGTACTGTGAAATAAAATTAACCACATTTCTTCTTTTTTCAGTTTTTTTTAATTATATTCTTCTGATCTTACAGGGGGACTACGCCTACTCGTCATATCTATTTCGTCCAAGTTTATGGTACAGGCATGGGTTGGCGAGAAATGAAAGTGGCAGAAGTGAGAGCTCCAGAAGGCCAAGAGTTTAAGAAAACATAACATTTTTGGCGTTGGTCGGGTGAGCTATGAGCCGTTTAAGTCAGTGTAGTTATAGCCAGCGGTTGACGCAGCGGAAAGAGTGTAGGACGGTAATCCCAGATTTTTGGGTTCGATTCCCTATTTGGAATCTTTCTTTTATTTTCAACTTTTACGTTACTTTCACTGCAAATAAACCAAAATAATGCTAAATATATAGCGTTTATCAATACTTTCGTAAAAGGCATGGCAAGAAACGAGAAGATAAGTTAGGGATTGAAAATAATTTCCAAGAAAGGATTGTACTTACAGCGTCCAACAGGACTCTGCGAATAACTTGCCACGGAGGGATTTAAATTAATGTGTACAGGACTTCGCATTCCGCTAATTTCATTTCGACCGTCGAGCAGCATTCGGCAGCTGCACTCTAACAGAAGCTTTCCAGGCGCAGGTAATATCAGCCCACCGGCCGTTGGGGAGAACGGTTACGGAGCACATTTGTTTGTTAGCTCTGTACCGAGCGAACGTAGTAACGTCAGATTTTCAAGAATATTGTGTGAACACAGTGAGAGTATTGACTTTCCTATAGAAACCATAAAACAACCGTGTAATTGTAAAAATGTGGCATGATGAATAGAAAATTACTGCTTCCCCTGTTTTTACGACGAATGCAGCCTCAGGATATACACTCCTGGAAATGGAAAAAAGAACACATTGACACCGGTGTGTCAGACCCACCATAATTGCTCCGGACACTGCGAGAGGGCTGTACAAGCAATGATCACACGCACGGCACAGCGGACACACCAGGAACCGCGGTGTTGGCCATCGAATGGCGCTAGCTGCGCAGCATTTGTGCACCGCCGCCGTCAGTGTCAGCCAGTTTGCCGTGGCATACGGAGCTCCATCGCAGTCTTTAACACTGGTAGCATGCCGCGACAGCGTGGACGTGAACCGTATGTGCAGTTGACGGACTTTGAGCGAGGGCGTATAGTGGGCATGCGGGAGGCCGGGTGGACGTACCGCCGAATTGCTCAACACGTGGGGCGTGAGGTCTCCACAGTACATCGATGTTGTCGCCAGTGGTCGGCGGAAGGTGCACGTGCCCGTCGACCTGGGACCGGACCGCAGCGACGCACGGATGCACGCCAAGACCGTAGGATCCTACACAGTGCCGTAGGGGACCGCACCGCCACTTCCCAGCAAATTAGGGACACTGTTGCTCCTGGGGTAACCGCGAGGACCATTCGCAACCGTCTCCATGAAGCTGGGCTACGGTCCCGCACACCGTTAGGCCGTCTTCCGCTCACGCCCCAACATCGTGCAGCCCGCCTCCAGTGGTGTCGCGACAGGCGTGAATGGAGGGACGAATGGAGACGTGTCGTCTTCAGCGATGAGAGTCGCTTCTGCCTTGGTGCCAATGATGGTCGTATGCGTGTTTGGCGCCGTGCAGGTGAGCGCCACAATCAGGACTGCATACGACCGAGGCACACAGGGCCAACACCCGGCATCATGGTGTGGGGAGCGATCTCCTACACTGGCCGTACACCACTGGTGATCGTCGAGGGGACACTGAATAGTGCACTGTACATCCAAACCGTCATCGAACCCATCGTTCTACCATTCCTAGACCGGCAAGGGAACTTGCTGTTCCAACAGGACAATGCACGTCCGCATGTATCCCGTGCCACCCAACGTGCTCTAGAAGGTGTAAGTCAACTACCCTGGCCAGCAAGATCTCCGGATCTGTCCCCCATTGAGCATGTTTGGGACTGGATGAAGCGTCGTCTCACGCGGTCTGCACGTCCAGCACGAACGCTGGTCCAACTGAGGCGCCAGGTGGAAATGGCATGGCAAGCCGTTCCACAGGACTACATCCAGCATCTCTACGATCGTCTCCATGGGAGAATAGCAGCCTGCATTGCTGCGAAAGGTGGATGTACACTGTACTAGTGCCGACATTGTGCATGCTCTGTTGCCTGTGTCTATGTGCCTGTGGTTCTGTCAGTGTGATCATGTGATGTATCTGACCCCAGGAATGTGTCAATAAAGTTTCCCCTTCCTGGGACAATGAATTCACGGTGTTCTTATTTCAATTTCCAGGAGTGTATAAATAATCAACTGTAAATTATTAAATGTAATTTTATATACGAAATTCTCGTGTACGCCTTAAAACCACTTCCTGGAAATTTATTTGCCTTTTATGAAAAACATTAATAAACACAATATATTGAGCTGGGTTTCTTTGAAGCTTAAGTAACGTAAAAATTGAAAACACAAAAATTTCCGCATAGGCAACCAAAACCACGACCCTGGGATTACTGTTCTGTGCTCCTTCTGCCGCGCCCACCGCTGCCTGCAAACTACGCCGAAATAGAGGTAAACGGCTCATAAGTCGCCCGACCGAGCCAAAAATGCTACTTCATCCTAAACGCTGGACGAAGATGTGCTCGAGCACCAGAGTACTCCAAAATCCTGTCACTAATCTCGCTTAACAAACAAAAGTCGCTTATGGTACCGCCACTTTGACCCTATATTTAACATATGAAAGCAAAGCTCATCCTCTTCAGGCGTTGGAGCCTGGGCACAACTCAATCCCTCTTACGTTACAGAAGTTTGTGGTAAGGTCTTATGGGACCAAACTGCTGAGGTCATCGGTCCCTAAGCCTGCAAACTACTTAATCTAAATAAAAGTAACTTACGCCATGGACAACACACACACCCATGCCCGAGGGAGGACTCGAACCTCCGACGGGGGCAGCCGCTCGGACCGGACACGGGATTCTCTGAAGTGAATAATGACGCTGTTAGTGTTTCAAAATTAATGGTTCCTGCTATAAAATCCTCTGTTGTGAATTCAGGGCTTGATGTCCTCTTTTGGTCAAACAAATCTGTGTCACTACTATTACCTTCCGTAACCAAGTTTGAATGGAGATTGTAAAATAGTAATAATATACTTGAGTCGATTTAGCGTACTCAGTTTTCATTTCACTAGAAACCTCTGCCATTCACATACAAAACAGAAATCGATCGTCCACTCGTGAGGGTTCTGCTCAATACTACTGTTTCTCCAAAACGGAAAAAAATCAGCCAATAAATACGATAATCAGTGTACTGAAGCATTAACACACAGAGGGTTCTCCAAATTACAGAAGACAACAAACTAGTTATTTACACCACAAGCACAATATTGCCTTGAACAAGATCTCATAATTCCACACAAATTCCAAGTCGTACAACTTAAACTGAATGAAACTATCGATTGGATTCAGGGCTAACTTTATCCTAGAAAATTTGCCCGGACTATATGCATCACCACGAAACTGGCATTCAGTCAAATTAAGCAGCAGATTTACCATACTGCATAATGTCAAATCTGACTACCTATAGAGCCATCTCCATTTGCCAGGTAACCAACAGGTACGACGTGAGGACTGGTACTCTACCTAACTGGTACTATTCATTAACACCATATTAAATCGATGTGGAGCAATTAAAATTGAGTAACTGAACGGTGCCACTACTCCCTATAATTGGCGTACTGTGGTTTCCTGCTGTCGTCGAACGAACGGCAGCTCCTTTGACTCACCAACTCTCCACAAAGATTTTCTGTACAAAGCAAATTAGAAAACAATGGAACACATCACAATAATCGTAGTACCGTTTGTTGAGTGGTGTGGCTGGAAGTAGTGTATTGCACTCTTCGAAATAACAGCTGTTTATTACAAGAACTAAACTAAATTCAGTTACTGAGAAAGTATGTGTACACAACTTGAGAACAACAGTACTACAATATTAATAACGACACAGTCCCACTAGGCTGTGAACTCGTAGGCGGTCGACTCAGGAACAACAGTTACTGTGACGTCGAGGTCCCACGAGGTTGGGGGGCTCGAACTCAGTCACATGCGAATACTTCTGTGATGAAAATTTTCTCTTGACAGCCTTTACTGCTATAAGGAGTTAAGCGTGTAAGTCATTTGTGTGCTATCGGGTGTGCGTAGGAGGTGTTGGGTTAGAGCCATCGTCTGTGGTGCCTTACACCCTGCTGAGTAAGGCAACAGGGCGTTTGTAAGGGTCTCGAAGATCGTCGGGCCTACCTAAGCGGCGAATGACTGAATTAGCGGACCCTACCTCTTTTCAACCTCTACTTGGAAAATATGATTGACCAAAGCTCATTAGATGACAAAGGAGTAGAAATTGGAGAAAGAAGAGTAAGGTGTTTGAAGTTTGCTGATGACATGCTCCTTCTAGCCACAGGGGAAAAAGAATTACAGGATTTGGTGGACACCATTGCAACTAACAGAAAAAAATATGGAATGAAAATTAACACAAATAAAACAAAAGTATTGGCACTAGGAGGAAATAAGGAAATAAAAATTGTGCTGAATGGAGAAATACTAGAACAGGTGCAAACTTTTAAGTATCTGGGAAGCAGGATAGACACCAACTGGAAGTGCGCCACAGAAATTAAAACAAGGATAGCAATGGCAAAAGAGGCGTTTTATAAGGAAAGGAGAATTTTCTGCAGCGGTCTGGACAGAGAACTCAGAAAGAGACTCATAAAAGTCTTCTATGGAGTGTTCTTCTATATGGCGCTGAAACATGGACTATGAGGAAAAAAGACAGAGAAAGGCTGGAGGCTTTTGAGATCTGGACATGGCGGATGATGGAACGAATAAGTTGGATGGACAGAGCAAAAAATGAAGAGGTACTGAGAAGAGTGGGAGAGAAAAGACAGTTACTGGATGTAATAAAGAGAAGAAAAAGAAATTGGATTGGGCATATATTAAGAAAGAATGACGGACAGATAAAAACAGTTTTAGAAGGCTATGTAGAAGGGAAAAGGAAGCGAGGAAGGAAGAGATTCCAGATACTGGATGACATGATGGACGGTACAACATACAGCAGCCTTAAGAAGGAAGCAATTGATCGCAGAAAATGGAGAGGCAAAGGACCTGCTAATATAGCAGATAACTGATGATGATGACCTCCCGTTCCCCGGCCGCATCGTGAAGGTAGCATGTTGGAAAGTTGGAAGGCACATCAAAAATCGTCCGCAGCGACTTATTATGGAGTGTTTTCAGTCAGTGAAGGTGGTATTTCGCTGCATTA
Organism: Schistocerca nitens; assembly: GCF_023898315.1. Lineage (NCBI taxonomy): Eukaryota > Metazoa > Arthropoda > Insecta > Orthoptera > Acrididae > Schistocerca > Schistocerca nitens. The sequence continues at coordinate 346,248,180 of NC_064619.1, forward strand.
CCCCAGACAACACAAGCATAATTCATTATGAGTCGCACGAAGGGCCTGTAGATCGCAAGACCACAACGAATGGAGAACACAGTCCTGTCGATAAGTAGGAAAAGGGGGGGGGGGGAGGTATAGTGCCCCTAGTCGCTGTGACACCTTGCTACGAACGTCTTGGACATACCTCTGCCAGATGATTCGAGTCTCGAGAATCATGAATAGTTATTTGACCAAAGCAGTCGATCGAAGTGATTTGCCGAAAAGTTCCACGTCTGGGATGTACTATCGATGTTTCTTGGATAACATCAGCCCCTGGCTTTTGGTAGCATCAAACCCAATGCGCTATTTTATCGCCCAGGTCTCAAGGGCAAGACAGGCTTCTTGGAGACGAAAGTGTAATGCAATGAGCCACCTAATTCTCATTAACACCGCCGTTTCGTCCTCTTAGATGGCTCTAGTGATCCTCGGATCCATGTCAGGGAGTAAAGTATTGAACATAGCACCGATCCCTGCGGAACGCTAACAAGCACATTACGCACGATGGATGTCTCTCTGTCGACACAGACAACAATGGCTGGCGCTGAGGGTATGTAGACAGTAGCACGAAGTAGGACGAGCAGCCCAGCTGAAAGAGCTTGAACAACAGCCCTGCCAGACACTGTTGGACGCACGAGCGGCATCTAGAAAGACAGCACCGCAAAGCTCCTTGTTGAGCGCTGTGGTCGCCTCTTCCACGATACGAAGAATTTGGTGTGTTGTAGAGTGTCCCTGGAGGAAACCAAACTGTTGTGGAGGCAACAAGTTATATTCAGAGATCTTCAGGCTTAGCCTATGCAGTAAAAGACGCTCGAATACTTTGCTCAGAACTGGCAGAAGGCTGATCTGCTTGTAACTCTTCGGATGAGCTCGATTCTTGCCGCATTTAGGCACAGAAGTGACAACGGCATGCTCCCAAGGTCGCAGAAACTGCTTCGTGCAGAGAATCTGTGCCGGCCGAAGTGGCCGTTCGGTTAAATGCGCTGCAGTCTGGACCCGCAAGACCGCTACCGTCACAGGTTCGAATCCTGCCTCGGGCATGGATGTTTGTGATGTCCTTAGGTTAGTTAGGTTTAACTAGTTCTAAGTTCTAGGGGACCAATGACCTCAGCAGTTGAGTCCCATAGTGCTGAGACATTTGAACCATTTGAACCAGAGAATCTGTTTGAAGACGGAAGCGATGACTTCGTCGGCGTCCGAGGAAGTTCTTTCAGTTTCTTGTTGGTAATGACGTCATGACCGGGGCTTTGTTGTTCGGGAAACTACTGATAACTGTACGAACATCGCGTGACGTCACTGGGAGAACATACTCGTGTCACCTTCATCATCCGCCGCGTCGAAGTGTAGGTCCAGCCCGTCCCCAACCATATTGGCGCGTGTTGGCGATCATGGGGGTCGTTGGGTGGCCGGAAGTTATCTTCATAAACATGGCAAATGCCTTTGCTTTGTCCCGCAGTGTGTGCACCGTACCAGCAGGTGTTTGTAGAGGGGTAAGGCGAGATTGGGAGCGGGTAAAGTAGCGGACCACATCCCACGCCGATGCGTGGGGCTGTATGGCAGCGAGTTTATCTCCCCAGCATTTACTCCGCAGCTCCACAAGGTTTGCTTTTATTTCCTTCGAAGGTGATTGACACTGTGTTTAGTCGGCTGGCGTATCATCCTCCAGTCTGTACAAGACTGCTCGGCACCCTGATGATACCTTGGATATCCAGAGGCAGATTCGGTGCATGACTACCTTTTCCTCTGTCGTGGGAAGTCGAAGAGAGTACTGTATCTGTGACGATACGAGCGAGGCCATCAATAGCGACGACGACATTCTCATCCTCATCGCGGTGGAGACCCGCCAATCGTTGAGTGAGGACGTCGGCCAGTCAGTGCGTCTGGTGTTAAGTCGTTGTGCGACGGACAATGGCTGTTCAGCGACACGAAAATCATAGGCAGATGGTCCGATGTAAGAGCGTGAACCACGCCAGCTGTGGTGAAGCCCCTGATGCTATAGATTACCGCGATGTCTGGTAGTTTTCGGTTGTATGAGTAAATTGTAGGTTCCACTGGCCCACACAAGTAGGCATGAGCCCTTTCAGCAACATGGAGAAGGTGATGTCCACTTACGTTTCTCACGTGCGAGTTCCAACTTCTGTGCTTAACGTTGAAGTCTACGGTCAAAAAGAGCTTCCCTCGTTGTTGCAGAAACGCTTGTCCGTCGGCAGTTGTCGTGTGTCCCCGTGGTGGACGATATGTGGCGAAGAAGATGATGACCCCCTGTGCCATATAGGCCGCAAGAGCAGTGGCTTCCATTGATTGTAAGGAAGACGGGGGTACCACATGTTGGCGAATAGAGTTACGCACATAAATCGTGGTCCCACTGCCGGCAGTCAGCCGTCCTGTTTGTAAGAAGTATATTTCGCAACATTCGCACGGAGCCCAGCTTTTAAGTACGTCTCAATGACCATAAATATGTCGATATTACGGTCCACAAGGAATTGGCGAAGTTCCAAGATGTGCGAATAAATTCCGTCGGCGTTTCACCTCACGATGGTCATGGCGTCCAGTTGTCTATGCTGAGCCATCTTCAGTAAGCTGGGTTCGCTGGGTCTGGGTTGGAAACCTCTGAGGGCTGCTTGCACCACAGCAACGATGGCAGTACGAAGATATTTCAGGACCTTTTTGACTTCAGTGAGCGTCTTGGCGACTTTTGTCTTCAGTGCTGTTGGTTCTCGTAACTAGGAGCCAGACTGGCAAGGTAAAGAGTGTTGTTCTGGTGCTGCGGCAGCTGCGGAAGTCGGCTGAGGAACTACAACCGCTGTGATGGTACCGGTTGTTGGTGGGAGCCGTCCCGCTGCGACGCCAGAGGCCAATAAACGTGATCACATTAGCGCAGCTCGGCGTTGAATGAGCGATGATTGCGTCGTCCCGTCTGGGGTTCGAGGTGGTGTGTCCAGTCACCTGGACGAGGTGCCGGCCGGTGTGGCCGAGCGGTTCTAGGCGCTTCAGTCCAGAACCGCGCCGCTGCTGCGGTCGCAGGTTCGAATCCTGCCTCGGGCATGGATCTGTGTGATGTCCTTAGGTTAGTTAGGTTTAAGTGGTTCTAAGTTCCAGGGGACTGATGACCTCAGATGTTAAGTCCCACAGTGCTCAGAGCCATTTTGAGCCTGGACGAGGTGGTGGCGTTGCGCGTCCGCTGGTAAAGAGGCGATAGTGTCTTAATTCGTCTGCTGGTGGCTTTCTGCATCCTGCAACAATTACAACTTGCGGGATGTGCCCCTTTGTATAGTGCACAAGTGGCACAAGTGTTTCTAGGGGCCACTGGTAACTGTTATGCCCTTGGCCGTAATTTGCACACTTTGGTGGCACTGTAGTGTGCCTTGCAAAGTGAGAAAGGTCTTGGCACCAGTAACATTGAGGTGGGCTACGTTTCCTACGAAGCTTCTCGACACTAGCAACAAGAAAGTAGAGACGAGGAGATCGAAGATCAGCCGGTGTTCTAGAGTGTCACCAAGAACGACGATTTTGTGCGGTGTGTTGTGCTGTGCTCCACGTATCGTATAGCGGTCCACCACAGTGGTAACGAATCCCCTCTCCACGAATTCTTCCTTGATGGCGGCATTGTCAACCTTCATTGGTACGTGTCGAATAATAACCTTGATGTACTTCGATTTCACTTTAGGAAAGTTAAAACAAGGAATACCTTGTTTACCTAAAATGTCAGTGATATTGTAGTAGCTGTGGTCGGACGTCAACACCTGTTTAATGTCGTCCCATTCTGCTTCATTCGCAGTGAAAGATGTGGTGCAGGTAGCGCTGAGCCAATCGTTCAGCTTTAAATAAATTTCGGGATACTGCACAATTACAGGCAGCAACTTGCGTTGCGGCTGCTGAGTTTGTTCTTGTGGTCATTCCTGAGAAGCAGTGGAGCCGCTGGTGGATGCTGGTTCTTCTGTTTCAATGGCGCAGAACGAGTTCTTCGTAGCAATGTCTATCGATGCCGACAGCGTTCCTGCCTCTTCTTAGGTGGCTTCTTAAAACCACCATCTTCAGGCGCAGTTGACGCTGTTGATCTCTAGAAGTGCAAAAGGCACGCTTTTGTCGTATACTTGAAGCTGGCGCTGCAACATCTTCGTCCATTAATTCATCTGCAGAATCATCCGTAACTGACATCCCCTCGTAGTCCATTCTCGTTGCATGTGTTGTCATCAGTGGAGCAATCGGCCAACTCCGGTGCGGTCGAGGCGGCTGCATCGCCCTCGTGCATCGTAAAAAGGTCTATGAATGTCTGCAATGTTCTGGTTTTCCGCCAAAAGAAACCCAATGTATGGTCTCTGCTAGTAACGCATTTGCGTTACACGCGGCATTTTGAAGGCTACCTATAGCACTGCCACCTATCGGAACTTCACGAAACTATAGAAACTATAGGGGCTGAAGCTCGAATATTCCACGACGCCCCAAAACATATTCTTCACGTTTTCAACGGAAACTGTCCGAGAAAGAAATGTGTTGCATTACTTATTGAACACACCTTGTACGTGTTTCACTATTGTTATCATTACCGTTATTTTCTAAGATCATGATTCGGTTACTAAGTGTATTATTAAAAAAAATATAAATTCGAAATAGCGTGACACCTAAGCCGTGAGTCTGCTGCTCGACGGCTAGTGCACTCATATGCATTTCAAAATGCTCATAGAATTATGGATTTTGATTTCTAGAAGTCTTACTAAGCACATTGTACTAAAGCAATATCCGCTACATCTAAATAGCCTATGCGCTACTCGATCAAACTAACCTCTGGGTGTTTGTTATAATCAATACTACAAATCTTTCAGCACCGCGGTGTGTCAAAGAAATCAGCAAGGGAACAACTGAAGTGTGGAACAATTGTCAGCACTTAGCCTACTTTTTCTGGGTGGCATCAAGAGCGTCGTCGAGCTTAACGTCTTTGCCCCAAGGACAGTTTATCGTCAACAATGTCTTCTCCTCACTCCATACGACACCTTTAGATTTTGAGAGGACTCTGAAACACATTGCAAGAATCCCCCGTTAGTACTAAACCTCCAGAAATGTCTCAGTGCAGCCGGTGAGTCCGTAGATGGTAGTATAAGGGACGTACAGCATAACAGGCCACGATTTCCCACGCGAGTTTACGATAATTAAGCCTGTCCATCCTTGAAGTGACTTAGTGAGCCTCCGCGTAGGAATCCTTCCTACCTGTTATGTGCAGATGCTCTCGTAGTTTTATGTCCCCTTGCAGAGCCGTAGGAGCGCCGTCGGATTCTGAAAGTGCAATACTACTGTCTATGTTTTCCGTAATGAAGCGGAAGCAGTTTTCTTTCAAAAATGGTTCTGAGCACTATGCGACTTAACTTCTGAGGTCATCAGTCGCCTAGAACTTAGAACTAATTAAACCTAACTAACCTAAGGACATCACACACATCCATGCCCGAGGCAGGATTCGAACCTGTGACCGTAGCGGTCGCGCGGTTCCAGACTGTAGCGCGCAGATCCGCTCGGCCACTCCGGCCGGCGCAGTTTTCTTTATGCAGATAATTTCTACACAGGATGCCACTGTGGTGTGTGCATTTAAGAAACATCGTAAAATGAAATGATTTTAAGCTAAGCATTAACGGTACGAGAGCGTGGTCTAACGCATCACTAGACATCCTATCGACGATTGCTGACTATGGCGCACAGACTGTACCTGGACTGTACAATCAGTATTGATCGTATAAGATCGTACATCTTCGGTTATACCAAATTTATTTATTTATTTACTAATACAAACATTTCATGGCATTCTAGAATTACTGGAAGATAGTATTTACGACCTGTAGATTCCTCCTAATGTCTGAGTGGCAAAAGGCGACTTATGTTAGTAAATACGAGGGGTATAACTTAAATAGTGGCAACTACACTCCTGGAAATGGAAAAAAGAACACATTGACACCGGTGTGTCAGACCCACCATACTTGCTCCGGACACTGCGAGAGGGCTGTACAAGCAATGATCACACGCACGGCACAGCGGACACACCAGGAACCGCGGTGTTGGCCGTCGAATGGCGCTAGCTGCGCAGCACTTGTGCACCGCCGCCGTCAGTGTCAGCCAGTTTGCCGTGGCATACGGAGCTCCATCGCAGTCTTTAACACTGGTAGCATGCCGCGACAGCGTGGACGTGAACCGTATGTGCAGTTGACGGACTTTGAGCGAGGGCGTATAGTGGGCATGCGGGAGGCCGGGTGGACGTACCGCCGAATTGCTCAACACGTGGGGCGTGAGGTCTCCACAGTACATCGATGTTGTCGCCAGTGGTCGGCGGAAGGTGCACGTGCCCGTCGACCTGGGACCGGACCGCAGCGACGCACGGATGCACGCCAACACCGTAGGATCCTACGCAGTGCCGTAGGGGACCGCACCGCCACTTCCCAGCAAATTAGGGACACTGTTGCTCCTGGGGTATCGGCGAGGACCATTCGCGACCGTCTCCATGAAGCTGGGCTACGGTCCCGCACACCGTTAGGCCGTCTTCCGCTCAAGCCCCAACATCGTGCAGCCCGCCTCCAGTGGTGTCGCGACAGGCGTGAATGGAGGGACGAATGGAGATGTGTCGTCTTCAGCGATGAGAGTCGCTTCTGCCTTGGTGCCAATGATGGTCGTATGCGTGTTTGGCGCCGTGCAGGTGAGCGCCACAATCAGGACTGCATACGACCGAGGCACACAGGGCCAACACCCGGCATCATGGTGTGGGGAGCGATCTCCTACACTGGCCGCACACCACTGGTGATTGTCGAGGGGACACTGAATAGTGCACGGTACATCCAAACCGTCATCGAACCCATCGTTCTACCATTCCTAGACCGGCAAGGGAACTTGCTGTTCCAACAGGACAATGCACGTCCGCATGTATCCCGTGCCACCCAACGTGCTCTAGAAGGTGTAAGTCAACTACCCTGGCCAGCAAAATCTCCGGATCTGTCCCTCATTGAGCATGTTTGGGACTGGATGAAGCGTCGTCTCACGCGGTCTGCACGTCCAGCACGAACGCTGGTCCAACTGAGGCGCCAGGTGGAAATGGCATGGCAAGCCGTTCCACAGGACTACATCCAGCATCTCTACGATCGTCTCCATGGGAGAATAGCAGCCTGCATTGCTGCGAAAGGTGGATATACACTGTACTAGTGCCGACATTGTGCATGCTCTGTTGCCTGTGTCTATGTGCCTGTGGTTCTGTCAGTGTGATCATGTGATGTATCTGACCCCAGGAATGTGTCAATAAAGTTTCCCCTTCCTGGGACAATGAATTCACGGTGTTCTTATTTCAATTTCCAGGAGTGTATTTATTCACAACCGATACAAAAGAGTTACATGTTTGCACTTGTTACTGTCCTTCAAAGTAGTTACATGCGTTGTGCAGAACGCGTTTCCAGCGATGTGGAAGGCGTAGTATACCGTTAGCAGAGCACTACATGCAGGAAGTGATTCCTAGGGTAGCGCAGTATGTGAGGCTTGCTCATGGGGATTTTTATGTGAGAGAAGCCCCTCTCCCCCCTCTCCTCCCCCCCCCCCCCCGGCCGCCTTTGAATCAGAGATGAAATTCATGCCAAAATAGAAGTCTCAACAGCCACATTGTTCTCAGAAATTTCGCATCCTCGCAGATCAAATATAGAAAACGTTAATAAGATGTTAGTAAACTGCAGGAGCACTCAAGGAAAAATCTCAAAATTAGTATCATTTATTGAAGGTTTCAATTCCCAGGTAGTATTAGGAATAGAAATTCAGTTGAAATTCAGTTGAAACCACAAGTGAATAGCAAAGAAACCCTAAGGTAAGACGGGAATATTTGCCGTAAGGATAGGTTAGTCGCCAATGTGGCGACACATTTATTGCAATAAAGAACTCGGTAATATCCAGTGAGGTTATCACGGATTACGAATGTGAATTAATGTAGGTGAAGCTAAGCATCGAAGTTGATCAGAATTGGTAATCGTATCCTTTTATAGACCACATGGTTCAGGAGCTGTAGTGGTAGAGCGCTTCAAAGAGAACGTGTAGAATATCTTCAGTAACTTTCCTGATTATACCGTTGTACCAGGAGTGACTTCAATTTGCCATCTAGATTGAGGAAATCGTGCAATCAAATCTGGTGCCAGAGACAGGGATTCGAGTGACATTATTCTGAATGTCTTGCCCAAAAATTCCTTCGATCAGATAATTAGAGAACAAACTTGTGAAGTAGCAAACAGACTTGAACTTAACGAATCAGTTGACGTAGCGGAAGGTATCAGTGACCATAAAGGTGTGTTTACACCTGTGCCTCCTGCGGCTAGTCGTCGTGTGGTTGTGCTTGCCCCACACGCAAATACAAGCACGCGTCTCGCCTTCTTGCAGGGGGAGACTTCTGCGGCCCCGTGCGCCCAATTCAAAGGCTCGTGCGACTTTTCACCGGTGCAAGCGCCTCCTTGCCTCTTCGGGCAACGGCTGCATGCGACTAGTGCGCACGTAAAGTTGCACAGGTGTGAACACACATTAAGACTGTGATAGCAACTACTTACTAGAGCTATTAAAAGAAATGTTAAGAAAAATAGGAAAATATTTTTGGTTTGCAAGAGTGACAGGACACAAATTGCAGAATATCAGAGTGTTCAACATCATATATTCTATGCTGAGGATGAAGATTGGAGCACAAATGCAATAAACTCAAAAGCATCGTTTGATATGCCTTAGTCAAGTATATTCCGAGCAAGGTCTTAAGGGTTGGGAGAGACCCACTACGGTTTAATAGCCGTTTTAGAAAGCTGCTGCGTAAACAAAGAGAACTCCATCACAGATTCAAAAAAGTGAATACATAGTTGACAAACAAAAGCAGAACGAAGCGGTAATGAGCGCATGGAGAGCAATGACGGAAGCGTTCAGTGACTTTGAAAGTAAAATTCTGTTAACCGATCCGATTAGAAACTCTACGAGGTTTTGGTCTAATGTAAAATCAATAAGCGGTTCTGAAGCGTCTATTCAATCGTTCAGAGAGCATACCGGTACTGAAAAGGAAGATCCAGAGAGAAGGCTGAAATAATGAATCCGGTCTTCGGAAGCTGTTTCAACGTGGAAGATCGTAATACGGTCCTCCTTTCAACTATTGTACAAACGTCTAAATGGCAGATATTGAGACAACCGATCGCGGAATAGAAAAGCAATTTCAGTCGATGGTTCAAATGGCTCTAAGCACTATGGGACTTAACATCTGAGGTCATCAGTCCCCTAGAACTCAGAACTACTTAAACCTAACTAACCTAAGGACATCACACACATCCATGCCCGAGGCAGGATTCGAACCTGCGACCGTAGCGGTCGCGCGGTGCCAGATTGAAGCGAATTTCAGTCGCTTAGCATTGGAAAGTCCTGAGGTCCACATGAGATACCTGTAAGAGTCTATAAAAATTATGTGAACGAACTTACTCCTTTTCTAGCAATTGTTTATCGTAGTTCGCTGGAGCAACGAAGGGTACCTAGCGACTGGAACAAAGCACAGATCACTCCAGCTTACAAGAAGCGTCGTAGGATGGACGCATATAATTATAGCCCTATATCGTTGACGTCAGTTCATTGTAGAATTATGGAAGATATTGTATACGCGCGTATTGTGACGTTATTAGAGAACGAAAATCTCCTCTATAAAAATGAACTTGGATACAGGAAACATAGGTCTTGTGAAACGCAGCTCCCTCGATGAGATCTACAGCGCTGTAGACACCGGCGCTCACGTTGCTGCTGTGTTCCTTGACTTCAGGAAGGCATCTTACACCGTCTCGCACAGCTGTATACTGAAAGACATACGAACTTACCGACTACCGAACCAGATTTGTCACTGGATTCAAGGCATCCGTGCAGATGGATCCAAACACTTCGCTCTCGATGAAACAATGGTGAGATGTAAAGGTAGTTTCCGGAATATCCAACGGAAATGTGAAAGGATAGTAACTGTTTATAATGTGTACAAATGATTACGTAGAAAGAGTCGGGGGCTCTTTAAGACTCTTCCCAGATGAGACGGTTGTCTATAAGAATGTAGAGTCATCAGAAAACATTATCGATTTGCCTAATGACCTACAGAGGATTAATGAATAGATCTGGCAGTACCCAGTATTATATTGTGCGTAAACAAGAGAAGAAGGCCACCACTGTACAGATGCACTGTTGAAGACAAATTGCTGGAAACAGTAACCACTGTAAAATACTTAAGAGTAACTATCCAGAGCCAAGTTAAGAGGAAAGATCATATAAAACTAGTAGGAAAAGCAGATGCCATATTGAGATTCATAGGAAGAATCAGGAGGAAATGTAACTCACTCACGAAATAAGTGGCTTGTAATCTGGGACTGTTAGTAAGTAAGATTGATAGAAGAGAAAGAGAAAATCCAACAAAAAGTGGCGCATTCACTCGGCGCCAGAGCGTACAGAGATGCTCAACAAACGCTACAAGAGAGGTCGAAACTAATTAGGAATGTGAAAACAATTAACTGGAAACTGTTCGTATTGGCCAAAACGTCTCGTTAGCAGTGTGGAAGCAAGTACTTTTAAAAATTCCGATTGCTGATTCTGATCTAGAATCGCCCTAGCTACTCCACTCTTTATCACGAACATATTTCTGCAAATTGCTATTTAGGTATGTGATTGTAATTAATCTGTATCAAATCCGATCGTCTTTCAAAGAAATTGAAAATAAAGAACGGTTATTAATAATACTCACAATTGCTTTGTCATGAAACGATCACACACGATGGCTAACTGTTGCGTAAGGAACATGTGGCTTGTTATAAAAAAAATATCTATTGAATTTACATGAAATTTTGGTTATGAAAACTAATCTTAATTCTCCCTCAAAAGGTTACCTTGCAACGGATCACATGTCTCTGCTTTTCCTGCACTGCAAGAATGATGAGCTAAGAAAAATCACTGTGTGACAGTTCGCCTTTTTATTTTATATTATGCTATTTTCATAAATTAAACTTTTGTTCTTTTTCTCCAAATGTTGTTCACCGTCCACGGAGTTGTGCAAGGTGTGACATTAAAGGTTTCATCAGATACACCCTCATCTAACAGTGAGGATAAGTTCATGAAATATTTGTAGATCAATAGGAAAGTATTTTGAAATTATATTGACTCCTATAATGATACAGAAATGATTCATACAACCGTCATTAGAGTTCTCACACACCATAGCATTTACTTTTGTAACAATAAATTACTCAAGCCCTCCTTTTCTTAATGAAATATGTTAATTACCTGGAGGGAGAATGCTAATGGTAACACTGAGCACATGACTGATCATTAATCCTCGATACGAACACGTATATATTGTTACACACAATGCAATCTTAACATTACAATATTTCAAAATTAACAGTTGAGAGATTGAAAACTTAATGCATTTTACATTCTTCCGAAAGTGTAGTCTCTGTATAAAATCCTGTCAAAATCATTTTCTATCCTCAGTCGTATTAGGGAACATGTCAAATAAATTTTCTTTCTGTGCAGCACCTCCGCTATCCAAGCTTCTAATTCTGCAATGCACAACTCTGTCTCTCCCTTTCTGGTTGACAATTGATTACTTCTTCTTTACCCACCTCAGCTCTACTCAACAAGCGTCTGGTAGCTTTATAATGTCACTCATGTGTTTAGATATGCAAAGATGTCTGTAATGACAACGTTCCAAATTCCTCACGATAATTACATTTTTCATAACCTTTTCCCATGGTATGTACACCATTCATAATCTGCGTCCCACAAAACAAGAATTTCGAAGAATTTTTCTTGCTGATAGCAAGGAATATTTAAAAAATTCCGTTAACAGATAGAGTTGATGTATGAACATTTAAAAAAATACATAGAGTTGTGAATCTGAAGTTTACAAAATGGAATACAAAATATTGGCAGTTGCAACAGTAAACATATGGAACATAGTGAATGAACCTCAATAGTGATATTTTAACGTGGACAGCAAAGTATTACAAATGCCACTCAGAATATAATTTTGAGATTAGTAATATTTTAGTATAAACTTCAAGAGTGACTGCTCTTATATGACTGTGTAGTATAAAAGAGTAGCATGAATACCAAATGGTAACACAATAAGAATAGTATTCTACCTCTGGAACAAAACAGTTATATAAATAACCTACAACTGTTGACATCATGTTCACACAAAAGTTAGATATCTTTAGAAACAAGTAAGTTGTCTTACTGAATTGAGATATAAAACATAGGTGAAACACTGTCACACACTGGGAGGTGAAAATGTGTGACTATGACAAATGTCACAGGCAGCACTTTGGTTTTACAAGGACACAATATACTTAAGAGGTAAGAAAAGTGATCCATTTCTCCACTGACAACCCAAAAATCTCAAGAAAATAGCAATAGTATACATGACGGCAGACTGAGTGAGGACAAAATATGACTCAGTTCCTCCATTGATAACCCAATCATTCACAGTGATCAGAATAACAGCAGTGTTGGTTTTCCCATCATCTTTTGTCAACTGTGTTGCATGATCTATATTTGATGAAAAACCGGGCAGAGACAGACTGGTGAACCCTCATTGTCGTAGTGTTCACATACTGGTACACTTGATATGGTGCCTGGCCAAGTATCTCTCCACTAAATGAAACAGAAGTGGATATCTCAAGAGCTCCTCTCGTTGTTATGTCAGTTTGCATCTTTTTAGTGAATGGTTGCCTCCCATGCTTGTCCATAACACATATAACACAAGTAAACAAACATTAGGCATTATGTTAAGTACATTAACGTGCCAAGATGGAATAAAAGATTAATTGGGCGAATATACCTATATAGTTAAATGTAGTGACAATAATATGCCTCCTGAAACTATCAAGGAGTTATGTACATACACTCCTGGAAATGGAAAAAAGAACACATTGACACCGGTGTGTCAGACCCACCATACTTGCTCCGGACACTGCGAGAGGGCTGTACAAGCAATGATCACACGCACGGCACAGCGGACACACCAGGAACCGCGGTGTTGGCCGTCGAATGGCGCTAGCTGCGCAGCATTGTGCACCGCCGCCGTCAGTGTCAGCCAGTTTGCCGTGGCATACGGAGCTCCATCGCAGTCTTTAACACTGGTAGCATGCCGCGACAGCGTGGACGTGAACTGTATGTGCAGTTGACGGACTTTGAGCGAGGGCGTATAGTGGGCATGCGGGAGGCCGGGTGGACGTACCGCTGAATTGCTCAACACGTGGGGCGTGAGGTCTCCACAGTACATCGATGATGTCGCCAGTGGTCGGCGGAAGGTGCACGTGCCCGTCGACCTGGGACCGGACCGCAGCGACGCACGGATGCACGCCAACACCGTAGGATCCTACGCAGTGCCGTAGGGGACCGCACCGCCACTTCCCAGCAAATTAGGGACACTGTTGCTCCTGGGGTATCGGCGAGGATCATTCGCAACCGTCTCCATGAAGCTGGGCTACGGTCCCGCACACCGTTAGGCCGTCTTCCGCTCACGCCCCAACATCGTGCAGCCCGCCTCCAGTGGTGTCGCGACAGGCGTGAATGGAGGGACGAATGGAGACGTGTCGTCTTCAGCGATGAGAGTCGCTTCTGCCTTGGTGCCAATGATGGTCGTATGCGTGTTTGGCGCCGTGCAGGTGAGCGCCACAATCAGGACTGCATACGACCGAGGCACACAGGGCCAACACCCGGCATCATGGTGTGGGGAGCGATCTCCTACACTGGCCGTACACCACTGGTGATCGTCGAGGGGACACTGAATAGTGCACGGTACATCCAAACCGTCATCGAACCCATCGTTCTACCATTCCTAGACCGGCAAGGGAACTTGCTGTTCCAACAGGACAATGCACGTCCGCATGTATCCCGTGCCACCCAACGTGCTCTAGAAGGTGTAAGTCAACTACCCTGGCCAGCAAGATCTCCGGATCTGTCCCCCATTGAGCATGTTTGGGACTGGATGAAGCGTCGTCTCACGCGGTCTGCACGTCCAGCACGAACGCTGGTCCAACTGAGGCGCCAGATGGAAATGGCATGGCAAGCCGTTCCACAGGACTACATCCAGCATCTCTACGATCGTCTCCATGGGAGAATAGCAGCCTGCATTGCTGCGAAAGGTGGATATACACTGTACTAGTGCCGACATTGTGCATGCTCTGTTGCCTGTGTCTATGTGCCTGTGGTTCTGTCAGTGTGATCATGTGATGTATCTGACCCCAGGAATGTGTCAATAAAGTTTCCCCTTCCTGGGACAATGAATTCACTGTGTTCTTATTTCAATTTCCAGGAGTGTATTACATAAGTATAGACATTAAATCTAAGAGTAATGAAATTTATCTTTTAGAATGGCATCTGAAGTTTGCATTGAAGTTATGCAATGGGTGTATAGAAGAATGTGAACATTTTGTACCTTTAGGCTAGTTTCTTATTTACATTATATTGAGATCTCAGTTGATAAATAATTACAAAACAAGAAGGAAAAGCAATCTTTTGGGTACCCTTTTATTCAGTGCATCTACTAACAAAGAGATTCTAAACTACAACAACAAACTACAACATTATGACACAAGGTTATGGAAAAGTAAAAGGCGATCACCACACATTTGGTAACTTCTATGTGGACATCATCAGAACAAACAGCATATTTGCAGAAGAGGTCAGTTAGTCGTCAGTCACAAAAATATGCTTATTCTGATGTAAAAAGAGACTGCCAGAGATTCAGCTAAACTGATTGTTTATTTAGTCGGTGACCAGTTTTGGGCTACACCCATTCTCAAACCAACCTTCATACAAAAGTCAAAATAATAACATTTACATACATATGCTCACATTAAATATCAGTGAAAAGCATAAATGTCTAGCATACTGCAACCAATACATACCAATGAAACTTTCTCGCAGATTAAAACTGTGTGATGGACCAAGACTCGAACTCGGAACCTTTGCCTTTCCCGGGCAAGCACTCTTCCGAATGAGCTACCCAAGCACGACTCACGACCGTTCCTCAAAGCCTCAATTCTGCCATTACCTCGTCTCCTGCCTTCCAAACTTCACAGAAGCTCTTCTGCGAACCTTGCAGAGTTAGCATCCCTGGAAGAAAGGATATGGGGAGACATGGCTTAGCCACAGCCTGGGGGATGTTTCCAGAATGAGATTTCCACTCTGCAGCGGAGTGTGCGTTGATATGAAGCTTGCAAGGTTCGCAGAAGAGCTTGTGTTAAGTTTGGGAGGTAGGAGACGAGGTACTGGCAGAACTGAGGCTGTGAGGAAGGGTCGTGAGTCGTGCTTGGGTAGCTTATTCGGTATAGCACTTGCCCATGAAAGGCAATGGTCCCCAGTTCGAGTCTTGGTCCGGCACACAGTTTTGATCCGTCAGGAAGTTTCATATCAGCACACACTCCGCTGCAGAGTGAAAATATAATTCCAGTACATACCAATGATTGCCAAGTAAATGTCGATCCAAAATAGTAGTAAACAGAGTGGGTATATATCTGTACAGCCCCAACTAATGTTCGTTAATGAATGACAGTGGTCAAGTTGGTAGCTACTAGGAATCTATGAGAGAAGGCACCCTCTACAGACTGTGATTCTTTTATTTCAGGAAATAGTCATTCCAAAGCAATTCATAATCTTAAAAACAAGCTGTGCATAAAACGATTACATAATGTATGTGGCAGGAGAACAGGGAAAAGAAATGCTACCCATTTATGTATACTCTTACTGAAAGTAAACAAGCGTTTGGGTGCATCGTAATTTTGGCTTGTACGTAGGTTGGTTTGAGAATGGGCATAGCACACAACCAGTCTCTGAATAAATGAACATCCATTTTAGTTGGAACTCTGGCTTTCTCTTTTTGTATAACAATCTAAAATTATTTGCTGTTTGAAATACACTCAGCATGCACATGTTCTTATTCCCAAATTAACATTACTTATTGCTCACATGCAGTACCATTTTATTGTAGCAGAATAGAAACTCTAAACTGTATATCCTTTCATTGTGTGACAGTAGTATGGCAGTCAGTTCAGTGGTAGTTTGAATCCTACCTTTTTTTTTTTAAATAAATTTGCTATTAGATATGGACCACAATAATAAAAGCTAAATTCTCATACAGCACTAGTTTACCATTGTCTCCATTGCATTTACCATAACAATCATTCATTCCACTCTTTGTACCTGAAACGAACATTCCCTAGCATGTAATTTAATTTCTATGGTTACCCCTCTCCGTGCTCTCCACATACCTTGTTCTTTTCATCCTTTTTAATATCTGGCCAAACAAAAATCACAAAGATTATTCCTTATATTTCACAACATACTTTCTCATTACTCTTCTCCAATTAATAATACATACCCCATCTCTTACTCTGCTCCAGTTGATCATCTATACCTCGCCTTTTCACATCTATAAATGCACCAGAAACTCTTTATCATTAATTGTATACCAAATGAAACTTCTCTCTCAATCTTACCTTAACCCTTATGCCTTGAACATTACATTCCTATTCCTCTTTACGCCTTCAACCATGCTGTATTGCAACTCTCCTCGTTTTATGTTTCATTCCAATACCATTAGAGTACAGCCAAAACGAAAAATTTCAGTGTACGTAGCATTTTGAGAATTAAGTAGTAGAATGAATAGGCAAATAGCCTGAATTAGTACAGTGTATCTAGTACATGGATTCTTTTCTTTAACAGTAGTAAAAGATTAGCACAAATTCCAAACACTAATATCATCAAAATGGTTCAAATGGCTCTGAGCACTATGGGACTTAACATCTATGGTCATCAGTCCCCTAGAACTTAGAACTACTTAAACCTAACTAACCTAAGGACAGCACACAACACCCAGCCATCACGAGGCAGAGAAAATCCCTGACCCCGCCGGGAATCGAACCCGGGACCCCGGGCGTGGGAAGCGAGAACGCTACCTCACGACCACGAGATGCGGGCACTAATATCATCCATAACAAGTCAAGAAGTATTGTATAATGCGCTTTCACATAAAATTAACAAAAGATATGACAAGAAAATATTCCAGCTTAAGAATACTATAATAATATTAACATAAGAAATTTCTCAATTCATTAAACAGCCAGAACTACTCGCCACAAGCTGTTTTCGATATTTTTCACTTCAAAATAGAACTGCCTGTCTTATTAAAAACTACGATGCAATGTCCCTTCGGAGATGCATGCGTATCCGAAGGAACGTTGCACCATACTTCTTAATAACACGGGCACTGCTATTTCGTATTTATCCAGGCCCTCAACTCTCAGTAAATATGTCCTTCATGAACGGGAATGTACGTAACGTACGAATGCAGGTTGAGACACATGGAAGACGACATATGACGGAAGTTTGGATCTAGCTGCGATTTGTGCTCGGGTCGCTGAAGCCATATTCCAGCTTCGTACGTCGGGCGAGTTTGTTCTGCTTGTTCCCGCCTCCATCGTAGCGTTGTAAGTGCTTACTTGTTTGACCTCAGTGTCGTGTGAGTTGTGTGCGTCACATCGTTGTTTATCTCGCTGCGTCTCGTGCTTGCGACTCAGTTTTGACGCGACGTTGTCTTGCGCTGCAATGTCGTTCGTGGCTCCCAGGAATATCCCACGTAGAATTGGCGTCAGTTTTAGTTTTGACAAGTCCACCCAGCATGTGTAGCCAAGGTCGTTAGAAATTCATGACTGACTTGTAAATACGATCAAGGTAACCTCAGAAAAGGTTCGCACAGATTACTACGATTCTGAATCGTATGTCAATTCGTCAAGTTTCTTGATCTGCTTCAGGTTGACAGGCTCTCTTTGTGACACGGACAACAAACCACTTTTACTCATCGCGATGGCTCAAATACACTACTGGCCATTAAAATTGCTACACCAAGAAGAAACGCAGATGATAAACAGATATTCATTGGACAAATATATATTATGCTAGAACCGACACGTGATTACATTTTCACGCAATTTCGTTGCATAGATACTCAGAAATCAGTACACAGAACAACCACCTCTGGCCGTAATAACGGCCTTGACACGCCTGGGCATTGAGTCAAACAGAGCTTGGATGGCGTGTACAGGTACAGCTGCCCATGCAGCTTCAACACGATACCACAGTTCATCAAGAGTAGTGACTGGCATATTGTGACGGGCCAGTTGCTCGCCCACCATTGACCAGACGTTTTCAGTTGGTGAGAGATCTGGAGAATGTGCTGGCCAGGACAGCAGTCGAACATTTTCTGTATCCAGAAAGGCCCGTACAGGAACTGCAACATACGGTCGTGCATTATCCTTTTGAAATGTAGGGTTTCGCAGGGATCGAATGAAGGGTGTAGCCACGGGTCGTAACACATCTGAAATGTAACGTCCACTGTTCAAAGTGCCGTCATTGCGAACCAGAGGTGACCGAGACGTCTAACCAATGGCACCCCATACCATCACGCCGAGTGATACGCCAGTATGGCGATGACGAATGCAAACTTCCAATGTGCGTCCACCGCGATGTCGCCAGACACGAATGCGACCATCATGATGCTGTAAACAGAACGTGGATTCATCCGAAAAATGACGTTTTGCCATTCGTGCACCCAGGATCGTTGTTGAGTTCACCATCGCAGGCGCTCCTGTCTGTGATGCAGCGTCAAGGGTAACCGCAGCCATGGTCTCCGAGCTGATAGTCCATGCTGCTCCACACGTCGTCTAACTGTTCGTGCAGATGGTTGTTCTCTTGCAAACGTCCCCATCTGTTGACTCAGGGATCGAGATGTAGCTGCACGATCCGTTACAGCCATGCGGATAAGATGCCTGTCATTTCGACTGATAGTGATACGAGGCCGTTGCGATCCAGCACGGCGTTCCGTGTTACCCTCCTGAACACACCGATTCCATATTCGGCTAACAGTCATTGGATCCCGACCAGCGCGAGCAGCAATGTCGCCATACCATAAACCGCAATCGCGATAGGCTACAATCCAACCTTTATGAAAGTCGTAAACGTGATGGTACGCATTTCTCCTCCTTACACTAGGCATGAAAACAACGTTTCACCAGGCAACGCCGATCAACTGCTGTTTGTGTATGAAAAATCGGTTGGAAACTTTCCTCATGTCAGCACGTTGTAGGTGTCGCTACCAGCGCCAACCTTGTGTGAATCCTCTGAAAAGCTAATCATTTGCATATCACAATATCTTCTTCCAGTCCGTTAAATTTCGCGTCTGTAGCACGTCATCTTCGTGGTGTAGCAATTTTAATGGCCAGTAGTGTATAGTATGGTTGTTCCGGCGAACGCGGAGGTAGAATATACGAATGTTAGGGTATGTAACTTCTCGCCCGAAGCTGATGACAGTTTCCTCGAGACAGTCCTGCTTCCGTTTGGGGACATACCGGAGCCAACGAGATATACGACCCAGCAACGAACTTGTGACCTCGCACTAGCCGGCATGTCCGCCACACTTCGTGAACTCTCGGCTCCATGCAGCGTCCACGGGAAATCAGTATTTGATTGAAAACTATCCAATAAAGGTCTTAACCTTGTCGTGTGCTATCGAGACCTTGCATGCATTTAAACACGCAGTCAAGAATTATTAAACTCGTCTGAAATCATTATTCGCTCCCCGCCGGAGATGGCTGCTAGCAATCGTAAGATCTGCAGCGTCACGTGATATGACGAACGGGCCACGGCCTGCCTAATTCGTGGGCTCGGGACATACGGAGTACATGTTGGGAACGCTCATACGCTCAACATCGGTTACAAGTTTATAACGGAGTTCAAGCCGTGAGCTTGGTGGTGAAACGTGATATCTCCTGTCAATTGCAGGTATGTCGATACCGGGCACATATAGCTCAGACGGGAAAAGAAGGGACCTGTTTTACATGTAATGAGAGTGGACATCTCCGCACAAATTGCCCGCATCGCCTCACGGTCTTAAAATCCACTTATGTAAATCGTAGAAGGATAATTTTAGCGGACCTGATTCCATAAATGAGAGCCATTGTGCCTAAACAAGTTTCTGAGGGACAACGCTAGCCGTTGCTTGATGATCCTAGAGCATTTCCACCGTTAACCTCGCGGAGGGACTTTGCCATTGTAGCTTCCGCGCCGCCACTATATCCACATCAAAACAAGCATTGAAGAACGCAAGATGGCGACGAGTCAAACGATTCCTCTTCCCTTCTCCGGTCTGCTGATCAAATTCCGTTGGCGGAGACCTCTCCCTACGCAGAATTAAGACGGGATGATGACATGTCCGCTGCTGTTCAAGATTCGAAAGTGTCTAGTACCCCTCCGATGTGTCTCTCGAGACAGAGACTGCCTCATCGGAATCACATGAGGATGGATCCCGCGCGACCGCTACGGTCACAGGTTCGAATCCTGCCTCGGGCATGGATATGTGTGTGGTCCTTAGGTTAGTTAGGTTTAAGTAGTTCTAAGTTCTAGGGGACTGATGACCTCAGATGTTAAGTCCCATAGTGGTCAGAGCCATCTGAACCATTTTTGAGGATGGACCTGTTTCGAATCTCCGTACCATATCGATGGACTTGGCGGGCATCACTGAGTCTGTAACATATTCCCACCCTTCTTCTGCCCCCCCTCCCCCCCCCCCCGAAAGGGGTGAGTATGCCACATTTCGCTGCTGATCAGTATCAGATTGGCACAAATGTGCCGTGGAACACTTGGTGACGGTAAAAGACGTACCGTCAGTTTCCGTTTCCGTTGATTCCCAGGAGCCCACATGTGGAAGAGTGGGGTGTATCCTTTGCATCTGATATTAAATTTCCGAGGACTCTTCCACGTTGCCCACGATGCAGTCGCCTTCCAGCAAAGCCGCAACAAATAGCATTGTTAACCTGAGCGTGCGGCTTCGCGCAAAAAAGAAGAAAACAGAAAGAGGATACAAGAGAGGGATCCACCTCTTTACATTCAGATTCACCCGTTGACTCTGTCATGGACTGTGATACACGACTTGAAAGGTCACTTGCCAGCAATCAACTGCATTGTTTTGGTTATAAATAGATGAGGGTTACACCTTTCTTACCTTGAATGTGTCCAGAATTAGTTCCGACCTTAGATTTGCGGCACTGTGATAATTTATTTACGATTCGAGTGCACACGTGATATTTTTTCAAAAAGCCCATTTGAGCATTTTCCTATCTCTGGCTTTTCCACTTTCTTTAATGTGGCTGCTGATCTACTGACACTGCGTTATTATACAAAGAGGGAATACCACTGACTGATTTCGAAGTTCTTGTTAATGGTAAGTAATAGGCTGCACTTTTTGTGACCTTCTTTACGCCCCTTCAGTATTTGGTCGTTCTACAGATTGCGCGCGTTTTTATAAAGATGATAGTCTTTTTTATTTTGTTATTTTATTTATTTTGTTAAACTCCGCAGGAGATTTTAATTAAGTTTTGCGTCCTGTGGATCAGACCTCTAGTTTAAATTTCGGTAAGGAACTAGACGATTTGGTGCGCAACCACGCGGTGCGTGGATCTGTCAGTATCCCACTCTCGTCAGGTATACGCATTTTACACCTGCTTCCAGCAGCAGATTCTATCGCATTTAACTTTTTGCTTCTTTATGTGGACAACTCCTAGCGATAAACGTGATACCCACTTGTTTCCTTGATCATTGTGTCGTAGCTGTAACCTTAAAATCATGTGCCGCCACCAGGAGAACTGTGTCGTATCCCGTCAACGCTGAAAAGTTCTCTCTTAAAGGATCCTTCTCACGAGATTATCGTTCGAGAAGTTGGGCTCGTAACTTGCGTTCGAAGGACCGTTATCCTGGTGAGGGCATGCAGAAACATTGCTCCGGAAAGCGTTAAAGCGTTACGACGCTGAGAGGGCGATGGATGTCCGTCTGTCCCAGGAATTTTATTATTTCGTCTTGCCACAACTTTACAACGGTGCCACACAAGCTCCCTTATGGATTATGCATGTCAGCCATGTTAAGGCGAAGCTTCTTCAGTTGAAGAGACAACAAATGCACGGACCCAGGTAACGATGAAAATCCCTCTAATTCCTACAGGATGAACTGACCCCTTTATATCAGCTTATCCGGCTGTGTATGCGTCGAAAACGAGCATGAATCGCGCCCCTCACTCACACCAAAGGTCACGTACTGACATCTCAAAGTGACATTTCCAGAGTAATCTATAATTACTTTACCGACCTTTATGGTCTCCCTGCTGCTGATCCGTTTGTCCCTGATAGATTTACTCCTCTCCTGGATCGCGTGGTTACTTCCGCATTAAATGATGAATTTCTAAGTGTTTTCACTCGCAGTGACATTGGAAGTGGGCTGCTTCTGTGTTGGCAGCGCTGTGTAGCGCTTTGCATTGGATCTGACTGCACTTTCCTTGTAAGAGACTGTGGCTGGTTGAACTCGTCGTTGGAAGTTAATCGCCAGCAGTGTTGGCCTGTTGGAAGTTAGTCGCCAGCAGTGATTGAAGTACTGTTGGGTAGTTGGAGGTGAACAGGCAGCAATGATGGATGTTGGATGTGACAAGTTAGCATTGATGGAGGGTAGAAGTCTGAAGTGTTAGCGTAGGTTAAAGATCTGTACATGTTCGAGTTGGAGATTGAATATTATTCATGATTGTTGTAACTGCGACTGGGACGGTCATGACGGAAAGCTCGGCGGGACCCGTAGAGAGGCCCGAGAACAACAACGCAATGGGAGAGGACAGACACGACCAACGAAGGACAGAAATAACGCAACAAGATCGACAATGGAGTCACAAGGAAACAGCACGTCCACTCGTACACAGCACAAGGAAGTAAACTGTCTAACGTGAGGCGAGGTATCAACCGACGTACGCATGATTAGACTGGATGGCTGAGCTTTTTTTTTTTGTCTTCTTTATTGTGATTTCATTCCCCTGCCCCATATGGGCAAGGGAGGGCTGTCAGCGGCACAATCCGCCGCTCTTCAGCCGAGTGACAGGACAACTCAAAATAAGAATAAAATGTTACATACATAAGGCGATAAAGGGGAACTTAAAACAGAATAACGGGAGAAAGTGGAGGTAAAAAATATAGACTAACACAGAGACGTTCATGGAGGACAGTTAAAAAAAAGTCACCAGAAAGTTAAAAAACACAGTTGGCGATTCTTCAAAACCCAGAGAAGACACTGAATGGACATGCACACGTTAAAAGTCGGCCACAATAGTAAAAACACTCCGGAACAACATACTTAAAACCCACTTGGAGCACACACGACGAAGAATATAACTGCCAGGCGGGACCTGCCGAGGGAAAGGGCAAAGAGGATGGAAAAGGAGGGGAGAGCCAGGGGCAGCAGGGGAAGCAGAGGGATGAAGAGAGGAGGGGCATCAGTGGGTATACGAAGAGGCAGGAGACACGTGGGGCGGGAGATGAAGAGGGAAGACAGGGCAGGAGGGAGTGCAGAGAAACTGAAAGGAGGCACAAGAGATGGAGAGGGAGTAGTAGGGGGAAGCCGCTCAGGAGGAGGGAGGGGGAGGAGAGGGAGCCATGTGGAGGAGGCAGAAAGATGGGGTTAGAGTTGGTAGGAAGGCTAGATGTCAGGGCGAAGCTCATCATCCGGGAGGGGTAGACAGTGGAAGTGGTATTGGGAAAGGAGATGAAGGGTGTGGAGATGGAGAGAGGGTGGGATACAACGGTAAAGGCGCGGCAACTGGTTGGAGGTGGAGAGGAAGGGAGACACCAGGGGGTGAGGGGGATCAAGGCGGCGGACAATATATAGGCTATCTGAGCTTTTTTTTCTGTATTGTTATTTTCAAACCCGTACAAACAGGCAGGCTGGCAGCAGCATGTTACGCCCTGGCTGAGCAAGAGGCAGGCGCTTAAGTACGCTATGGGGGGCGCCGCTATTGGCCGCTGGAACCACGTGTTCCGCTGTGGCGCCCTCACTCTAACAAGTGAACCTCCCCATCGCACACCCCTCAGATTTAAAGTTGGCACAGTGGATACGTCTTGAAAAACTGAACAGAGATCAATCGAGAAAACAGGAAGAAGTTGTGTGGAACTATGAAAAAAATAAGCAAAATATACAAACTGAGTAGTCCATGCGCAATATAGGCGACATCAAGGAAAGTTCAAGCGCAGGAGCGCAGTGGTCACGTGGATAGCATGAGCAGCTGCGGAACGAGAGGTCCTTGGTTCAAGTCTGCCCTCGAGTGAAAAATTTTTCTTTCTTTGTTTTCACAAAGTTATGAACTGTTCGTTCGTTCATTGACGTCTCTGTTCACTGTAGTAAGTTTAGTGCTTGTGTTTTGCGACCGCACCGCAAAACCGTTCGATTAGTAGACGAAAGGACGTGCCTCTGCAATGGGGGAGGTTCCCTTGTAAGTGCGGGCCAGGAGGCGCGCGCCGCCACAGATTATGGCACGATGGAGCAGCGACCTCTAGGGGTCTTCGACGTCTGTGACGTCTGGCGCGGATTCAAATTCCGCGGCGCGCGGTACCAGAATGATTATAGTCCTTTGTATTAGATGTCAACGACGATTTATATTTATGTCTGAACTGGATGTCACATTATTAAGGTAAAAAAATACATTATTTGGTTTGCAATAAAATCGTTCTTTTGCTAACCACACGCCAATTAATATTTAGTGGCTTTAGTAGTTGGAATATTTTATTTAGCTGGCAGTATTGACGTTCGCTGTATTGTAGTAGTTCGCACAATGAAGATTTTTGTGAGGTAAGTGCTTAATGAAATGTATAGGTTATTGTTAGGATTTCTTTTTAGTCAGGGCCATTCTTTTGAATTAATTATTTGAAGTCAGGTTATCTTTTTTTTGAGCAGCCAGATTGCGTTGCGCTAGGATATTGTGGGTCTCAGTCATTCAGCAATTTAAGTACAGCCACACTCATTTAAATAAAGAAGTTTTAACATAATTTAGTTATTGTTCGTTCACCACCGCAAAAATCGGTGCGACTTGATGATACTTTTAATGAATGTTTGGCTTCTTACAGATGATACCACTAAGTCGCTGCTAAATGAGGTCATTCGGGGCGGTTTGATTCCCGGCCCTTTCAAGGTTGGTAAAATCGTTCTAATTCCGAAAACTACCGGACATACAAAAATGTCGCCCAGTCGGTTAATAGCCGTTTGTCGACACTGCTAGAGAAAAATCTTGCTGTTCACCAAAGCCGTGTGTCTGGGCGCGCGATTCTGGCTTCTGTAGTCGAATGCCGGAACGTCGTCTCGGTGGCTGAAGCGACTTCTGTCTCTGGAGTCTTACTTTTTATTGATTTTAATTAGACATTTGACCGAGTCAGCCACGGTTTCTTGATGCTGGTGCTCAAAGCGACCAGTCTCAATGATACTGCGGGTCAAGTATTATCCAATCTTTTTACTAGTATTCAAGTATCTGTCGTAGAGAATAGACGACTTACTCCCCATATCACCATCCCACGGATTTTATAGCAGGGTAGCCCCCTCTCCAGGTCACTTTTTGTCTTGTCCTAGAACACCTGCTTAGCTGTGTTGCTGATCAACTGCGTGGCCGGAAGGTATTAGGAGAAACCTTCTCGTTACGAGCGTACTGCTACGTGATGTCGGTGACATATCCTTGCCCCAGGACATATTGGATTCCTTTTGTCCTCTGGCTGGGGCCCGCATTAATGAACTGAAATGTACCCTGTTACCATTTGCGGGGTTTTTATCAAGTTGTCATTCCATGGGCGGCAGTGATTGCTCGCCACCAATCTTGGGGATTACCGTGGATCGCTGTCCGATGAAAATGGCTGCACTCAATTGGCGGGAGGTGACGAATCGAATTCAAGCGGTGATTGAGAACGTCCTTCAGTTAGTCTTCTGAACAAAGTGCAGAACTTAGACTCCTACATTTTCAGCATATGTGCTATGTTGCACAAATATTCCCGCTCCCTGCGATTTTGGCCACAAACTGATGCAATTATCCTGCCGTTTCCTATAGAAAAGTTACATTTTTCGTCTTCGTTATGGAGTGATTGCGAAGTCCTGTCCCCTTGGGGAATTGGGACTTACAAATATCAAAGTAAAGGCTTCAGTACTGTGAATACGGTATAATTAAAATGTACTCGAGCTATTCATTCTACTACATCTCGCTTATTTACGTGGCTTCGACCGGCTAGTCTGACTCCCCGTGCCGATGTTGACCGGATCAGCTCTAAATTGCTCCATGTACGTGAATTTTATACTATAATAAGTTTTCTGGTAGCCGACATTTTATCAATGACATACATTGCGACCATATCTTTATTTTCTCTTTAGGGAATACAATCATCCCTCTCCCCAGTTGAAATGGCAACGCCACTGATATCCTGCAAAATAGTGTGGTTTCACTTTAATCCTCCTATGTTCCTAATTAAAGTCATTTAAAATCTGATCCCGACAAACGAACGTCTCCAAATCGTTGATCTTACTTCGACTGGTCATTGTGACACAAGTCGTCAACCTGTTACATTACCACACAGGCTTGTCTCTGTCGGACGAGAACATTGGCACTGGATTCGCCGACAACTGGCTTTCCTTACCCGATCAGCTAAAGCTGCTTTGACGATTAAACTTCTTCTGTGTCCGGGTTTGTCCGTTTTCTCTCGGACAAAGAGTAATTCGATCGTATGGCTCCTCGGACGCTCTGTCCACGATTAGTAGGTTGTGACAACGATCCCGACCCCTCTGGTTTTCGCCAATGTATGGTGAACGCTCATTGGAAGTGGCAGAGCCTTCCACGTTATCGTGCTTTATTTGAAATATGCTGTATCTTGTCTTTAATCGTCAAGATATTGTGTAGCTTTGGTTTTTTTCCCTTTTATTTGTTTCGAAGGCTTCTCTCGTTGTGTTATTCCTAGAGAAAGAATTGTTTTCTTTTGAGTCCCGGTCCGGCACAAATTTTCACTGTCGTCATCCAAATATACAGCCGAAGGAAGTTCATATTCGCAAACGTGAATACATTTTCTGTATTTTGTACTGTTTCTGTAATTGCGAGACGTCAGGCTGTGTTTTTTGCAGCGTTTGTAAATATTACGATTTAAGGAGAAAATACAAAAATGCAGTAAATGAAGCAGGCAAAAGGGAATACAAACGTCTCAAAAATGAGATCGACAGAAAGTGCAAAATGGCTAAGCAGGGATGGCTAGAGGACAAATGCAAGGATGTAGAGGCTTGTGTCACTAGGGGTAAGATAGATACTGCCTACAGGAAAATTAAAGAGACCTTTGGAGAGAAGAGAACCACTGTATGAATATCAAGAGCTCAGATGGAAACCCAGTTCTAAGCAAAGAAGGGAAGGCAGAAAGGTGGAAGGAGTATATAGAGGGTTTATACAAGGGTGATGTACTTGAGGACAATATTATGGAAATGGAAGAGGATGTAGATGAAGATGAAATGGGAGATAAGATACTGAGTGAAGAGTTTGACAGAGCACCGAAAGACCTGAGTCGAAACAAGGCCCCGGGAGTAGACAACATTCCATTAGAACTACTGATGGCCTTGGGAGAGCCAGTCATGACAAAACTCTACCATCTGGTGAGCAAGATGTATGAGACAGGCGAAATACCCACAGACTTCAAGAAGAATATAATAATTCCAATCCCAAAGAAGGCAGGTGTTGACAGATGTGAAAATTACCGAACTATCAGTTTAATAAGTCACAGCTGCAAAATACTAACGCGAATTCTTTACAGACGAATGGAAAAACTGGTAGAAGCGGACCTCGGGGAAGATCAGTTTGGATTCCGTAGAAATGTTGGAACACGAGAGGCAATACTAACCTTACGACTTATCTTAGAAGAAAGATTAAGAAAAGGCAAACCTACATTTCTAGCATTTGTAGACTTAGAGAAAGCTTTTGACAACGTTAACTGGAATACTCTCTTTCAAATTCTGAAGGTGGCAGGGGTAAAATACTGGGAGCGAAAGGCTATTTACAATTTGTACAGAAACCAGATGGCAGTTATAAGAGTCGAGGGGCATGAAAGGGAAGCAGTGGTTGGGAAAGGAGTGAGACAGGGTTGTAGCCTCTCCCCGATGTTATTCAATCTGTATATTGAGCAAGCAGTAAAGGAAACAAAAGAAAAATTCGGATTAGGTATTAAAATTCATGGAGAAGAAGTAAAAACTTTGAGGTTCGCCGATGACATTGTAATTCTGTCAGAGACAGCAAAGGACTTGGAAGAGCAGTTGAACGGAATGGACAGTGTCTTGAAAGGAGGATATACGATGAATATCAACAAAAGCAAAACGAGGATAATGGAATGTAGTCAAATTAAATCGGGTGATGCTGAGGGGATTAGATTAGGAAATGAGACACTTAAAGTAGTAAAGGAGTTTTGCTATTTAGGGAGTAAAATAACTGATGATGGTCGAAGTAGAGAGGATATAAAATGTAGACTGGCAATGGCAAGGAAATCGTTTCTGAAGAAGAGAAATTTGTTAACATCGAGTATAGATTTGTCAGGAAGTCGTTTCTAAAAATATTTGTATGGAGTGTAGCCATGTATGGAAGTGAAACATGGACGATAATCAGTTTGGACAAGAAGAGAATAGAAGCTTTCGAAATGTGGTGCTACAGAAGAATGCTGAAGATAAGGTGGGTAGATCACGTAACTAATGAGGAGGTATTGAATAGGATTGGGGAGAAGAGGAGTTTGTGGCACAACTTGACTAGAAGAAGGGATCGGTTGGTAGGACATGTTTTAAGGCTTCAAGGGATCACAAATTTAGTATTGGAGGGCAGCGTGGAGGGTAAAAATCGTAGAGGGAGACCAAGAGATCAATACACTAAGCAGATTCAGAAGGATGTAGGTTGCAGTAGGTACTGGGAGATGAAGAAGCTTGCACAGGATAGAGTAACATGGAGAGCTGCATCAAACCAGTCTCAGGACTGAAGACCACAACAACAACAACATATTTAAGTGTATAATATATTAAAGCTCTTTGCTGGATATTGCGAACACTTCAGTTACAGAATTATATGAAGAATAAAATTGAGTGTATTTTTAAAACTAGTTACACAATGAAGCTCCAAAGGAAATGTTATAGGCATACGTATTGAAAAAAATGGTTCAAATGGCTCTGAGCACCATGGGACTTAACATCTATGGTCATCAGTCCCCTAGAACTTAGAACTACTTAAACCTAACTAACCTAAGGACACCACACAACACCCAGTCATCAAGAGGCAGAGAAAGTCCCTGACCCCGCCGGGAATCGAACCCGCATGCATATTGAAATATAGAGATACGTAAAAATTCAGAATTCGGCACTGCGGTCGGCGACGCCTGTACAAGACAAGTGTATGGCGCGGTTGTTAGATCGTTTACTGCTGCTACAATGGCAGTTTTCAAGATTTAAGTGAGTTTGGACGTCATGTTATAGTCGTTAAACGAGCGATGGAACACAGCATCTCCGAGGTAGCGATGAAGGGATTTTTCCGTACGATCGTTTCACGAGTGAGCTGTGAGTATCAACTATCCGGTAAAACATCAGATCTCGAACATCGCTGCGGCTGGAAAAAGATCCCGCAAGAACGGGGCCAACAGCGACTGAAGAGAATCGTTCATGGTGAGAGAAGTGCAACTCTTCCGCAAACTGCTGCATCAACGAAACATCATTGATATGGGCTTTCGAAGCGGAAGGCCCACTCGTGTACCCTTGATGACCGCATGACACAAAGCTTTACGCCTCGCCTGGGCCCGTCAGCGCCGACATTGGACTGTTGATGACTGGAAACATGTTGCCTGGTCGGACGAGTCTCGTTTCAAATTGTATGGAGTGGATGTACGTGTACGGACATGGAGACAACCTCATAAATCCATGGACCCTGCTTGTCAACAGGGGACTGTTCAAGCTGGCGGAGGCTCTGTAATGGTGTGGGGCGTGTGTAGTTGGAGTGATATGGGACCCCTGATTCGTGTAGTTACGACTCTGACAGGTGACACGAAAGTTAAGCATCCTGTCTGATCACCTGCATCCATTCATGCCAATTTTGCATTTCGGCGGACTTGGGTAATTCCAGCAGGACAGTGCGACATCCCACGCGTCCAGGATTGCTACAGAGTGGCTCCATGATCACTCTTCTGAGTTTAAACACTTCCGCTGGCCACAATACTTTCGAGACATGAATATTATTGTATGTATCTAGGATGCCTTTCAACGTGCTTTTCAGAAGAGATCTCCACGCCCTCGTATTCTACGGATTTATGGTCAGCCCTGCATGATTCATGGTGTCAATTCCCTCCAGCACTACTTCAGACATCAGACGAGTCGATGCCACGTCGTCTTGCGGCACTTCTGCGTGCTCGCTGGAGCCCTACACAATTTTAGGCAGGTGTACCAGTTTCTTTGGCTCTTCAGTGTATAACACGTGGACGGTTAAGCCATACTGCGTTGGCCGTGTGCCACGTTGAACCTTAAAACAGAAGAACGTCTACCATAAAAAACGTAGTATTTGCAAATGAACTGAGTTTCTTTTATGTTTTGACAGTTTTCTTTTGATAATGGAAATTTGTGTTAGTTGCCAATAAAATGTTTTTACCTTCTAACTTGATTTTGATAATACTTGTTATTAATTTGGTTTCACTTATTGATTACTGTTGTGTTGTCACGTAACAATGCAACACATCTACTACTAAAAACAGTATTGGCAAGATTTTCTCGATTTCACCACTTTTAAATCTGAGTAGAATATTTGTCCCGAGGTACATGACTATGTTTTACCTTGGAACAGTTTTTGATATTTTGAGAAACTTTTCTTTTCCGGAGTAATTTTTGTAATTGCAGAGGAAGACTGTAACTATCATTTCAATATGGAATAAGAAAATATACTAAACGTCGAGCACAGTGCTGGCCAGACGTGGAAGTCTGAAAAGTATTCCAGCAACACCACTCTCATCTAAAAATTATATATGACATAGACAACTGATTGAGTAGTCATCAGTGCGATCGAAAGCAAAAATGGCCGAAGTGACATCAAAATACGCTACCCGTAGCAGAGCGACGGATATTCTTGAGGTCTACTATCCGTGTAGAAACAGCTACTGTTTCGTAGGGTTTTCATTGTCTTCATAATTTTTTTAAAAATATGATGTCTTTACAGTGGATTTTAAGAGACCATTAGCGCAAAAATGCTTCTTTTCTCTAATAAATATGCCAAAACTTACTTTAGACCGAGCGATATTAGTCTCGCATTTGAGAGCAGACGCGTTGAAATCCACGACAGAAGATCCTGATTTTTAGGGTTCCCTTACTGGATCACTTTGTTGTCCGTATGTCTGTCCGCCTGTCTAACCGACTGCCAAATATCCTTTTTTTCTCAGGAAAGGATAGACGTTTCTCCTTGAAGTTTGTCTTATTTTAAAGTCTGTAGTGCCGGCCGGAGTGGCCGTGCGGTTCTAGGCGCTACAGTCTGGAGCCGAGCGACCGCTACGGTCACAGGTTCGAATCCTGTCTCGGGTATGGATGTGTGTGATGTCCTTAGGTTGGTTAGGCTTAATTAGTTCTAAGTTCTAGGCGACTGATGACCTCAGAAGTTAAGTCGCAAAGTGCTCAGAGCCATTTTATTCCTATGTCTGAAAATGCATCACGATTCCTTTTTAATGCACTTAACTCATTTAGCAATTTAGCTAGTAAAATTAGACTTGAAGTGTAAAAAAAAAAAAATTGAGCAGATTCTCAGTCGACAAAGGGCAGTTTCGGAACACGCTCACGCTCAGTAAATTAATTTTCTTTTTTTACAGATTTTCGTGAAGGAGTTCCGTTGTGTGTCTTCCTGAAGAAGGTAACGGATATGTAGAGCTTACTGAGTTAAGTGAGCAATGGACATGAATAAATCGTGCTGCTGCGAGTTTAAACAGATTTTTTCTCACGTTTCTGGGAAACTGATCAACGCTGTCTCCTTCCACAAAGACGCCCGCGTGTAAATATTGCCCTGACGTAGCAACATTATGAGTCTTTCGCTCTGGTAATAGTATCAGTCGTGAACGCTTATGAGGCGAAGATGATAAACAATGCTTTAAAGACGACAAGTGAAACATATGCAATGTGGAAAAGCATGAAACTTACATAATGTTCTAAATGTCACATCTCAATCTTAGAAGATTATGCTTTGTAAAAATTAGTTCTCTGACGTATTCCCAGAAGCCTTGAGATCGTTTCAAACGACCGGGGCACTCTCCGTCGCCGGGCGCTTGAATGTGTGGGCGTACGCTGGTCGGCAGCCTAGCCGCGCGGAACACGACCTGGAGCTCTCCCCTCGACAGCCCCGTCCACTTTGGGTGATTAAGTTTTAAAGCAAACAAGAACTAAATAACCTCCAGTTTTTAAACTGCCATACAACAAAAGCCATTAGCATTAGCCAGCACTTCTAACTTGCTTAAAACCATTTTCAACTTTATTCGAGAGCCTCCCATCCACCTCGCCCGTGCACCCCTTCCTACTTGCCAGTAGGTAGCTTAAATTTCAGCACGAGGGATAAAAAAAAGAGCAGGCGAACGAGGAGATAGTGCGTGAGCAACTAGCGATGGCAGCTGCTAAGGAAAGTTTGAAAACGGCTGTGCACTCACGCGATTGAAAAGCGTGTTTGACGACTATCAGCTCTATTCACCTCGGAAGCTTGTAGCCGATGCCGCACCTTTCCGATGAAATATCCTAAACTGTTTCATCATTTACGTACATCAATAGCCTAAATACAATTAATTGCGATGCATTTATTTCTGACCACGGATGACTTCAAAAAGAGAATTTTTTCTAATAATGAGAATAAATGAAGCGTCAATTGAATTTTTAATGAAAAATTTACAAAGTTAATAGTGCTTAATGAGCAATTAATAATAGATGAAAAAGTTTACTGGTCTTACAACAGATTTCTCGTATTCTGGGCATTAGGAAACTAATACAATGAAAGTTTACTGTTTTAATGTTAATGATATGACAGTAAAGTCGAAGATATTTCGTTACTGTTACAAAACAGCTCACATTTCAGCTATATAAATCATGTTTATCTGTATTACACTGATTTTAGTTGAAACGATCAACCGTACGCGATCGCATTTTCACACAGCACTCAAAAACAGGGGTATTTCGTGCAGCAGAAATATTTTGAGGGAATGACTGCTTACTTACCGAGTTACTGAGCGGACCGACAACACCAATAACGAGCAGTTTTCAAGATCCAGACGCCATGGGTGCAGATTCAGGGCGACTATCATGGAAGGCTCAAATGTTCTGCTGTACGCCCTCAAGCAAATTGCTAATCATTACACAAGAAAATAGTTACTTAAAAGACGATGGAAAGGAATTGGTAAGCGTAATTTCGTTAATATTCCAGGTATTGAAACTACTTTAGTACTCCGAAAGATATCGTAGCGTGTTTTTCAAATGGAATGTAGAATACCAGAATCATTTTACCCTTTTCTATTCCGCTCGTGGATGACATATGTGTAGAAAAATTGTCGGGGTCTCTCTGCATAAACCTTAAGATATACGTAGAGGGAATACACATCTGTTTTGTTTTCTCTGAATTTCGAGAATAAATTTATGAGCTGTGCACAACTATATTCAAGTATTAAAAACTGGAATTTCACATGTAACCTTCTTCATGCTGTGTTACAGTTCCATAACAATCATCCGATACTCCTCAGTCTGACTTAATCTTTCCAGTGCTCCTTTCCCCTTCTCCTGTCAACTCAGTAGTTTGTGTATTGCGTTGGAGAATGGCCGGTGTTACAGACCAACAAATGTTAATCCGATACTTTGATGCGGTTCTTAATTGATTCTTCTCACAGTTTCGCAGACTACCATTCTACGTGTTAAACTACACAAGCAGTTAAGTTGCTGTCAATATAGTAATAATCGATAGCATATTTCAGGTCGGCTTGGCTACGTTGTCTCAAAAACTGGATTATAACTGTGTGACTATGCCAAATATTTTTTCCTGAATCGACGGGCTTACAGAGAAACTACTAATGAGATCCTACCTGCTCCTCTGTCAAAATGTGTGGTCGTATAGGATTGTAATCTTGTAGAATTTCGTGAATTGTAAATTCCGACAGTATGATATAAGCTAGTCTCTTTCCACTATTTCATTCTGTGGAGGCAATTTCTCACAGCGCCAGCTCTTGACAGAAGCTCTTTCTTCCAGTACGACACCTGTTCAAAATAACTGATCCGTAGCCAAGACAAAACAGCATTGAGGAACTGGAGCTAAGGCCACGCTGAAGTAGACAAAAGTCCTTAGCGCAGCGAAACCGCTTGGGGCTCCTCCTTGCAAAATATTCCTGTTGCCATTTATTGGGTGAAAATAAACTTTAAACTCTAATTATTACCCATTTTACGTCGTCACAGAACATGGGCACATAACTTAATACCACACTAAAGGTGATAATTGGAGAAGAGGGTCATAACAAGCTGCTCATTGAAAGTTCAAATAAAATAATTATTCTTATCAGTCACTTTATTTTCTCCCACTATACTCTCATCTTCAGGTGTAAAACAGCGATGTATTGTTACATGTGCACCAGCTGGATGCAGCTAGTTGTTTGTTTTGGTTTCATTTTTAATTTGTTCCAGTGCGCAGAACCCAGCAATTCGTCATAACCGAACATTTTTGACTTGATTTTTCACACAGAAACACGAACGACTAGTATAAACACACAAAAGACTGTACCGATGTCAATGCAGTTTAAAGATACGGCAATTTATGTGACATATTTTGAAAGTCCCAAGCTCACTCGTAAGTACCTATAGATGAGCTTGCTATTTACATGTCGAGCCCGATGGTCTTACGTAAACCGCTTGCCTGGATATTGACAGGTCGCGGGGGTCGAATCTGGATCACACACCGGATTTTTCAATTTTAGTTTTAACATAGCCTTCACCTAGGCACGATACATTGTTCGGATTCCACTTTAAACTGTAGGTCCCCTTATCCCGGTTGGATAACTAGAGTGGGTTACGGATACAGAAGTCGCCAAATTGGTGTCCATTAGAAACACTTGCACCTCGCCACTGAACCACAAGAAATTATTATTAATATTCATATACATAATTCAGTTTGTATGGAACCCTGAGAGCGCGAGTCCTGTTCGCACTTTTGCGATTTGTTTTCTGTGTGTCTAGTAGATTTCGTGCAGTCTCTTGTGAAACCGCGAAGGTATTTATAAACACTCTCCGTCCGAACAGGCCTCGATTGGACCAACGGCAACGTCTGACCGGCGTGTGATCCTCGGCCTATAGCTGTCACTAGATGCAGATATGGAAGGACTTGTGGTCAGCATACCACTCTCGCGGCCGTCGTCAGTTTGCGAGACCGGAGCCACTACTTGTCACTCAAGTAGCTCCTCAACTGGCCTCACAAAGGCTGAGTGCACCACGCGAGTCAATAGCGCTGGGCAGAATCGGACGGTCACTCATGCAAGTGTTATCCAAGGCCGACAGCGCTTAACGTCGGTCATCTGAAGGGAGCCAGTGTTACCACTACGTCAGAGACGGTGGCCTATTTATGAATAGCCTTGTACATTTATTGGTAGTGTCTGTTCATATATAATTTGTATGTATGTATTTATCTATGTTGCATTCGTTTTAGAAAATGCCGTTTCTGTTAACCGTGCACAGCTTCGCATGAAAAGAATCTAGTTAATCGAGATTTAGCGACAATTACATTCTTGTTGTTAGAGATAACTTGTAATTCATTGTGTATTAAGAAACACATTGGAGCTTTAATTTCAGTGGAAAGTAATTCCAGATATGGAAACCGCATGAAGTTCCAGAGAAAACTTATGGGTCAAAGAGAGGACAGATATTTAAATCACTACGGTTTTGTCAGCCAGCAAATGCAAGAGAGATTAACTTAGCCTTCCTTTTGTAGCATTCTAGGTGACGTGTTATCATTTCACGTGGCATATGGATGGCCTACCAGCAGAAACTAAATGATTATATATTGAATGTAACACACTGTGTTCCGAATATTTATATTAAATTTTCAGGTCTCACTAGTAGGTACTTAATCATTGTATACGTTTTACTCAGCACCGAGTCCTATGGCCCTGTACAATAAACTGACAAAATTCCCAGTGCAAATAAACAATGAAATGAATTTTCCTTACTCTAGAGTTCCAACGGTTATAATCTTGGTATTCTGTTCTCTCCACAGTAGGCATACAAAATATTCAATCCTGGCACTGCGAAGTGCAATTCCGGCCGTAAAATATCTTCATACAGATAATATCAGTAGACTGGCTGATAAATGAATGCCCGCATCTCGTGGTCGTGCGGTAGCGTTCTCGCTTCCCACGCCCTGGTTCCCGGGTTCGATTCCCGGCGGGGTCAGGGATTTTCTCTGCCTCGTGATGGCTGGGTGTTGTGTGCTGTCCTTAGGTTAGTTAGGTTTAAGTAGTTCTAAGTTCTAGGGGACTTATGACTACAGCAGTTGAGTCCCATAGTGCTCAGAGCCATTTTATAAATGAATAACCATGCAAATCTTCAGTGAAAATACTGGATATTGACTCAGAGCTGTGCAATGCTGCCGCATTGAAACTGTTACTAACATTAATACTGTTCTGATTCTCTCACATTAATATTTTTCTGATTCTGATTGAAAAATGATTTCTTTTAATAAATATTAATTGCATTTAAATAAACACGACGTGGAAGAGGATGAGGTACTGATACGAGGATATGCTAAGCCCGAGTGCTTCAGCTTGAAAATTTTATTCAAAATACAGTTTCTCCTTCACAAAATCTGATATGAAACATTTTATATTAACTCCAAAATCAGTGAACTTCTCAACTGTTCTAGAATTCTCACTTACTGTTGTAATTAAAAACACTTTAACTGATAAATGAGAAAAAGTCTGACATCGTTTGACAAAATAGATTTAATTTAGCTTCTCTGTGTAAGGATTGCAAAAGACACAAAATATTACTAATCGGATGTACCTGATCAGCTTATACATTAAATCTGATGGAAAATACTTGGGTCCTACATTCAAGGGTCACTATTGTAAAATTCAGCCAAATCCATATATCACGTTGCTTAAACTAAACTAAATATACAAAATTTCATTCCCTTACAGATTTCTTCCAGTTGCTTTCCCTCTGAGTTACAGTATAAATTCATTACTCTTCTATGGAAATGGAAATGAGCGTTTGGCGTCATTGGCCGGGAGGCCCCTTGTGGGGCAGGCCCAGCCGCCTTGGTACATTCGACGCCACAGTGGGCGACCTGCGCGCCGGATGGGGACGAAATGATGATGAAGACAGAACAACACCCAGTCCCTGAGCGGAGAAAATTCCCGACCTAGCCGGGAATCGAACCCGGGCCCGTAGGACGGCAATCCATCATGCTGACCACTTTTTTTCTTTTTTTTTTTTGTTCGGTATTGTTCGTTGCGTTAGGTCTGGGCAGACGTCACAAGACATCCGTTCAAGTTGATCGTTGATTCCTTTACTCAGTTTTTTAATTACAGAAGACGAGCAGCTCTCTGACCGAAAACGCTGACCTACCGTGCCGGCTACCACTCAGCTATCGGGGCGGACATTACTCTTCTATAATTGCCATGGACAATGGTCAATATTCGTCAACGATCTGTATTACTTCAATTCTTGATAATCTTATTGTCTCACAAATTAATAACACACACTTTTATAGAAATAACTACTACCTAACATTTATTGGCTCTGCGTGAGCATAAAAAGTATCATCCATCACTTCATTTTATAAAAACGGTATTATGCTGCGTCCATAGAACAATAACTAAATTCTCACAGCTCGGAACTAGTTTTAAGCCTTACATCCTACCTATGACAGAGTGCGACGGCAAATGCCACTGCGCTCCGCGCGCTCCTACTTACAATCGATTCTGCCACTCAGGCATCATCTTTGGTGTCAGTGGTGTCAAAGACACGATCTCTTCTACATATGACAACTGTGTCAGGTCATTTTACATGAATTAAATTACAAAATCGGGCTCCACGTACGAGTGGACACCTCGTAGGACTAAACGCAATTTTGCGTCCAGTCGTAGTGGAGTTGTACCAACAATTTGATCAAGGCCGCACAGACATGGATGATGCTGATAGCGAAGTTTAGATTTGCACAATGCGAATTTCGTACTTTTGGAAAACTTAAAGAACATCTGTTGGGAAAGGGGGGGGGGGAGGAGGTTTTCCAATGATACGCACGTTCACACAACGAATGGTTCTCTAATGAGTCCGTGACCAAGGAGAGGACTTCCATCGTCGAGGACTTGAACGATTGGTAGGCCGGTCGGACAGCTGTTTGTAGAGGCTTGGTGACTATGCTGAAAAAGAGTGTTATGTATCTGTGCCACTCTGAAGTGTGGTGCTGCATTCAGTAAAAATTACTTGACTTGCTATAATAACCTGTAACCTACTCTTTGAAGTGCTCTCATTTTTAAATTCTACGTAATTACGGTATATGGTGAGCAATGGCAGAAAGATATACCTGGACCCATCGATGTTTAGCCGGCCGGAGTGGCCGAGCGGTTCTAGGCGCTACAGTATGGAACCGCGCGACCGCTCCGTTCGCAGGTTCGAATCCTGCCTCGGGCATGGATGTGTGTGATGTCCTTAGGTTAGTTAGATTTAAGTAGTTCTAAGTTCTAGGGGACTGATGACCTCAGAAGTTAAGTCCCACAGTGCTCAGAGCCATTTGAACCGTTTGAACCATCGATGTTTACTGGCCAATCTCTCGGTGTTTGCTTGAAAAGGACGTGTTTCTGGCGCATACATTAAGCTCTCATTTATTTTCTGTCGCGGCCAGCTACAGGATTCAAAGGACACGAGTGAGGAGATGGAAACATGTAGAAGCGCACTCTCACAACATGCGGTAGGCTGAACATGAGGAACGGAACCAAAGCTGCATGCCGACAACTTCGCAAAAGTGTCTGTAGCGTTAGCATTTACTTGCACTGAATACTCATTGGCTTCTCCCTTTAACAGTGATTCACTTCCGATAGCTACGAAGTAAAACAATATTTGACTTATTATATCATTAATGTTTGTTTCTCCAGATGAACCTGCTTCTAATGTAGTAATACCAGCTACTTCAGATTCGGTTGTTTTTCGGTCCTGTCCCCTTTTTGTACAGCGCTGTTTCTAATGACCCTTTCAATCGTTTCATCAACTAGAGCCATTTAATGCTTGTTAATTTTCCTTGAGCCCTGGTGAGCATAAACCGTCACCTAATCGTTACACCTCGTCCAAAGGTTGCTGAACGAGTGTAAATAGGGCGCTGTTAGGTGTGATAGTAACAGCAGTCCGCCACATGATCGTCAAATGAAACGATTTAAATTACTGTTATTACTTGGAGGTTGTTGTATTAAATACAATTATATTTCTTAAAACTGTATGCTTTTACACTGTCTGCCTAAATAATACCGTGGCCAAATAACATTGAAAAAGCGCACTAAATGGAGCTGAAATATCGCTGAATCTCACTTTATACAGATATACCGTGTCCTTGTCATTGTCGATAGCAAGTAAAACGATTCCAATGTGATGTACTCTTACAGTTGGCTTACGCCCCCTGTAATACTGCTTTCGTATGCTCGAATACTTCTGATGTTTGCTGGAATGACCTATGGCTGTCAGAAAAAATGCTACACCTTCACTTGCTACACTTTCACCAACGTAATTCAATGACAGACTAACGCTTCTGTTGAATCTATACGCTGCTATCTTTAGTCCCGCTTTTGTCTATGACAAACAGCATTAGACACATACATTTATACATATACACGTGCATGAGAACTGATAAAAATATGAAATGGCAATGATATATATGATAATGACATATAAATACCGGGTGTCTCTCCTAAAAGTCGTCGGATCATTTTCTCTGG
This sequence comes from Schistocerca nitens, assembly GCF_023898315.1. NCBI lineage: Eukaryota > Metazoa > Arthropoda > Insecta > Orthoptera > Acrididae > Schistocerca > Schistocerca nitens. Next base: position 346,288,058 of record NC_064619.1, read on the forward strand.
TGTTTCGGCACGTATCTGCAATTTCCCTTTTACAATGAGTAGCTGGAGTCAGCACAGACAGATATTACTAATAGCGTTTTTCATGCGACGCCCAGTACCGACGGAAAGCGTCGGTTTGTTTTCCGTTACAAACAAAACCATTTTTAAAGCGGTGTTTTACGTACTCATTCCAGAGAGCGGTCGCAGATTAGTCTAGTGCGATATTTCTGTATTATAGATACATATTATCAGGGGCAGTTAATCGCGAAGAATAACCTGTACTCTTGCAACGGCAGCACCGCCCTGGCCTCCACTACCTGTTACCGCCATGCAGTAGCGCTGCCCTGCCGCTGTTGGAGTACTGGTTATTCATCTGTTTTACAATCCCTATTGAAAAAATAGTAATAAGCGTATGGCATCGTTGGCCGGAAGGCCCCATCCGAGGAAGTTCGGTCGCCAAGTGCAAATTTCAGTCGACTCTACATTGTGCGACTTGCGCGTCGGTAATGAGGATGAAAGGATGATGAGGACAACACCAGTACCAGAGCGGAGAAAATGTCCAAACCGGCTGGGATTCGAACCGGGCCCGCTTGCATGGGAGGCGATAACGTTACCATCCAGCTAAGCAGGCGGACACTGTCCTACTTAATATATATAGATAAAATAAATATTATACTGGACTAATTTTGGGACAGCTATGTCGAATGGGCATGTAAAATTCCACTACCTGTAAAGCTAAGATTATTGTTTTTCCTTGTAAATAAAACAAGCCCTGTTTTCATCAAATATATCTGCGGAACTCCGAAAAGTGGTGGCTAACGGGGCTCTGATAAAGCTGTGATAGGCGTAGATAGCCAACAATGGATCAACAACCAGCATGGATATAAAAGACAACGACCCGGCAAGGAAAACGGACTACGAATTGGAACTTCGAAGGTAGGAAAGGAGAGGTAGACGAGGTAGTGAATTTGATGGAAAGGAGAAATCTAGATATTTTAGGCATGGGAGAGAAAAGATGAGAAGACAGTATCAAATGAGTAAATGTTACAGATTGTATTGTAGTGGAAATGAAGAAGGAAGACAAAAGGGACTTGTTGTGAGGGATGGTATAAAAGAATAGGTGCAGAGGATAAGCGACAGGGTCATGCAAATTAGAATAATGACAAAGGGAAGAAGTATGGAGGTGATGTACAGCCCTTAAGTGGGATGTACATCTCAAGAGGAAGAACTTCAAAACCTGTTGAATGGACAAGGGATAATAGTCAGGTGAGACTTGAATGCACATGTGGAGAGCGAAATACAAGGGTATGAAAATGTACTGGGAGCAGAAGGATAGGGAAGCAGGAATGAAGAAGAAAAGAGATTGCTGGAATTCAGGAAGAAAAGTGGTTTATTGATAGATAACTTCCGGTTTCGGAAGAAAGAGAGCCACAAAGTAACAGGAATCCAGTGCAGATATCTTTGGTGGATAACATGTTCCATGATTCGGAAACGAAGAGGACTTAGCGCATATATAGTTAACTCTATCTGAAGCCTTCGTCAGTGACCACCGGCTATTCGTGATGAACATGAGAAAGATGAAAGAATGATAGAAGCCAGAGAACCAGAAAATGAGAATTCGAGTATGGAAACTGAAGGTAAAGGAAGTCAAGGAAAAATATCAGGAGGTTATGCTTCAAATGGCTCTGAGCACTATGGGACTTAACATCTATGGTCATCAGCTCCCTAGAACTCAGAACTACTTAAACCTAACTAACCTAAGGACATCACACAACACCCAGTCACCACGAGGCAGAGAAAATCCCTGACCTCGCCGGGAATCGAACCCGGGAACCCGGGCGTGGGATGCGAGAACGCTACCGCACGACCACGAGCTGCGGACCCAGGAGGTTATAAGGGAAACAATTTAAAAGTACAGTCAAGAGCAGTTGTATGAAGAAGGGCAAGTGGCAGAAAACGGTGGAAGAAGACATAATGGTGGAAGGAAAGAGTAAAAGAGGGAGTGGGAAGGCAGAACAGGGCCTTCAGATTGTGGTTCCGAGAAAGGACAGAATTAGCAGGAGAGGAGTATAAGAAGAAGAAGAAAGAGGCAAACAGGACAGTGGCTGAGAAGAAAGTGGGTGAAAGAATTGACAAAGGTAGCAGAGGAAGTAAGAACTCTCTCAAATGGTCAAAAATAAGAGGAGGAGTTTAAGAGAGGATGCAACAATGATTGATAGAAATGGCAAAGAGGTTAATAACAAAGTGGCACCGGAGAGAGTGTGGAAAGAGTACTTTGAGTACATCCTAAATCCGAATGGACTTGAAGATGATAACAGACTAAGGGAGGTAGAAGTCAACTCTGTCACGCAGCAGATGTTTGGCAGCTAAGGGGAAAACAAATGCCATCTGCTGTCTTGTTGATGAAAGAATTAATTTTAAAATACCAAATAATTCCAGCCGCTACTGCGATGTACCATATCGTCACATAACTCCCACTGTCAAAACTTCTGGATTTTACAAAAGGGTGTGGAACTAGGATGTGCTGGGGCTGATACACGAACATTGTTTTACGCACAACAATGGCCGTCCGCGTAACTATGTATTTGAATATCGTGTCGTCACTTTATTAATATTTCACTTCCAGATAACGTTCTCGCCTTGATTCTTACAACAGTTTATTTAACAATCAGGCAGCAGCTCGCTGTCTAGGTATCCTATATAGGAAAACTGCTACACGGTCGTTTTTCAATACCGTCCGTATTACCACTCTAATACACAGTCTCTCCTCAACCAAGATGAAGCTGGCAGATTGTTCAGTACACTGTCTCATGGAATTCTCCGTGTCCTCGCGTTTTTTTTATAAAGACTGGTTCTTTCCCGTACTTTCGGTTTCTTTATTCTCCTATTCTGTATATGTCTCTGCCTGAATTTTAAGTTACAGTAAACCCTGCCTCTTGCATCTTCTTTCTTGCAATCTTTTCCTTTTACGACTCCTCTTCTTCGTTGAAATAGCAGAATCGACATCTCTTCTCGAAAATTTAGTTTCTTACTACAACAGTGCTGATACAGTAATTTCCTGGGGACTTCTGCTCATCTTCGCACGCTCAGACTGTGTCATCCTCCTCGGCAGAGTGGTTCTCTTATCCACCTAAAACCTGTCTTTTTATCAATATGGAAACCTCCGCCTTTCCCTAGAAATTTGTACTTTTTTCACTCCTTAAACGACACGTGCTCACCTGTCCACATCGCGTCGCAGCATAGACTGACTCTTTTCATTTGTCACTTCCACTTGAGTAAAAGTTAAGATCAGATAAAAACTTTTCCTATTGGACAAAAGCGTTTCTTTATATATAAATGGTATACAGTTACTACTACTACGTGATCAGGCCCAGTGGACCGCACGCATCTACAAGTTTCCTCCTCCACTGTATTCTGTCCATTGCTGCTATCCGCTATTCGTCCACATCTATTGACATTTGTTTTAAATCTTCATGGAGTCCATCCCTCCAACGCTTCTTGGGTCTCCCTGGCGGTCTCTTTCCTGTAGGTGTAAAATCCAGGAGCTTCCGAGGCCATCTGTAATCCTCCATCCGGGCCACATGGCCAGCCCACTGCATTCGTTTGGCTTTGACAGCTCCTGCTATATTGGGCTGCTGGTATAGTTCCTCAAGCTCTTGGTTGTATCTGATCCTCCATTCCCCTGTATCTGCATCCAGAACTGGACCGAAGATCTTCCGAAGCACTTTTCTCTCAAAGACAAGGAGCTTATGGAAGTCCTGTTTCCGGATACTCCATGTCTCACAGCCATATAGAACAACAGGCTGGATCAGGGTTTTGTACAGTCGAATCTTGAACTGTATGGAGAGAGATTTGGACCGGAGCAGTTGTGCTAGGCTGTGGTAAGATCGGTTTCCTGCTTGTATTCTGGCATTGATCTCTGCTTCACATGACGAGTTCTCAGTGAAAAGTGCCCCTAGGTATTTGAATTCTTGCACTCTCTTGTAGGAATGGTCCCCAACCTGAAGGGATTGTAGATGATCAGCAGTCTGACAATGACCACGCGTCAAAACGAGGTACTCTGTCTTAGCTTCGTTTATGTTTAGCCCAAATTTGCTGGCAGCCTCCTTTAGTGCTTTGGTCATTTGCTCCAACTCCTCTTCCGATCTAGAGAGTAAACAGATGTCGTCTGCATAGGCTAAGTATGCCAGTCTCTTTCCTTCGATTTCAATCCCTTCGTTCTCTTGGAAGGTCTCGCGTATGATCTTCTCGAGGGCAAAGTTGAACAGGATAGGGGACAACCCATCTCCTTGCCTGAGTCCTGTCACAATTTCAAATTCCTCAGTTACGCGATTTCCCATCTTCACCTTTGCATGTGTCTCGTTCAGACAGATCTTTGATGAGTTTCTCTGCTATGCCAAACTCCCTTAAACAGTTGCGCAGGCTCTTACGATGTATGTTAAGATAACGTAAATCATTACAACATATTTGTAGAATGCATTATGTTTCATGTACAACTGAACACAAAAGACAGAAAAGGGATTAGTGACATACGAACTATATACGTCTTTCGTTGCAAATGTAGTAAAATATTGAAAATGCATCTCGCTGCTTAGAGACAGAGAAAATATCCGTTATACAACGTGTCCAGTAATCATGAACTTTTTTGTGGTTTACTTGTTGATCTTTCTATTACGCATTTCATGTCAGATTTCTGTCTAACTGCCTCCATTTATTTTTAGTTGGTTTGTCTAGCATTGGAACGTATGTCTCCAACTATATGTTGTCAGAGATCCAATGGGATGCTCCACTTTCTTGTCCCACTGGTAAACGGAAACCTGATAATGATTTTCTGAATTTTTATAATTAAACAATAAACTTGTCGGTTGTGTCCTCTTCATGTTTCATTATTAACCCTTTGCTCAAATCTACATTTATATCCACACACATACTCTGCACCACGATCTGTGGTGAAGGGTACCATGTACCACTACTAGGCATTTCCTTTCTTGTTCCACTTGAAGATAGAGCGAGGGAAGAACAGCTACCTATATGTCTCCGTATTTCTTGTATCTTATCTTCACGGTCCTTTCGCAAAGTGCATGTTGGCGGCAGAAGAATCCTTCTGCAGTCAGCTTCAAATGCAGATTCTCTAAGTTTTCTCAATAGCGTGCTTCGAAAAGAACGTCGCCTTCCATCCAGCGATTCCCTTCTAAGTTTCAGAAACATCTAGATAGTACTTGCGTGTTGTTCGAACCTGCCGGTAACAAATCTAGATGTAGCAGCCCGCCTCTAAATTGCTTCGAGGCTTCCTTTAATCCGACGTGGTGTGGATCCCGTAGACACGAGCAGTCCTCAAGAAGAGGCCGCACTAGCGTCTTATGTGTGGTTTCTTTTACTGATGAACCACACTTTGCCAAAATTTTCGCAATTAAAGGAAGTCGATTATTCGCCTCCCCTACCACAATCCTCAGAACTTCTTTCATTTCATACCGCTTTGCAACGTTACGTCCAGATATTTGAACGTGACTGTGTCAAGGACACTACTAATACTGTACCCGAACATTACTGATTTGTTTTTCCTACTCATCCGTGTTAACTTACATTTTTCTACATTTAGATCTACCTTCCATGCATTACATCAACTACAAATTTTGCCTAAGTTATCTTGTATTCTCCTGCTGTTACTCAACTTCGACACCTTCCCGTATACCTCACTCTATATCACCTCATAAAAAATGCCATTGATTGATTTTCTTATTCCGGATGCAGAGTAATGATTGCGTTGCGGAAGAAAAACGCAGTTGTCAAAAGAAAAAAAAAGGGAGAGAGAGAGAACTGCTGGACGCCAAAGTGCTGTGTAGAAATCTGTCGGGAATGTTAGGGTCATCAACCAGGTGAAGGGGAAACAAGAAGAAGAGAAAGAGGGACATTGTAAGGAGATTGTGTGCCATGTGTCAATTGCATTGTTCAAAAACTCTTTCACGACTTTTCACAAGAAGAAGGATCGATGTGACTGTTAGAAGAGACAATAGAATTTGCATGTAATGATGAAGAACTTGTCATTTGAAATTGATCCAAGTGTTTTGCTTACAATGTGTACCATAAATGGAAATACGGGACCAGTATTCATTACCACTGGGACGTACAGATCGCATGACAGGATACCTGTGTGGCACGTATATAGTTATTCATAAGCAACTCTGGAGTTTCATAACACGACTGCGCAAAACTACAAGGCATAGAGAAGAATGTCAAGTTTCAGTGGACGGAGCACCTCTCCAAGTTTTAATTCGTAATAGACGCCTTGGTGTAGGTGCAGCTCGCACCACTAGGGGACAGGTGTGTCAGATCATGCACAGAGAGTCTTTATATATTTATATATAAGCTGTCTAAACATGTAGAAAAATCATCCGCCCCATCTTGTCAAAATGAAGTAGTTCGCGCCTGCAATGTAGACAACCCATCGAACAGTTTTTCAAAGCGAGTTTCCAACATCCAGCGACAAATCCGAAAACTCATTTAGGAAATTACATTCTACTTTGATGTACCACGCTCATGTGTACCAACCGGAAAACTATTTTTGTTCACTGTGAACGATCTATTTAATACACCTCAATCTTTGGTAAACTGCGATATTCTTAGATGAAAATCTTTTACTGATTGAATGACCCATTAGAAATGGACTGATTCCGTTTTCTTGTCAATGCTGTGAAATTTACAACACTGTAAATTCCTCAGTTTCATATAAATCAGATTGAGCGGAGAAATAACGTATGCTTTGGATAGAGCTCACGTGTATCATAGTGCGGATTGTTTTGAGCTGTGTTTTCAGCTTATGAATAATGTGAATGCTAGTGAGGGATTAGACGTAGTGAAGGTGGAAGGCGTACAAAACTCAATGACAACTTTGAACTTCAGATTTATAGTCTGTCTTTGAGTACCAGGGTGTACCTTCAGTAACGTAACCAAGGATATTCAAGAAGAATACCTGCATAAGTTTTCGCGCAGACGGAGACGATGGCTCATCCTAGATTCCCTTATTTTCAGAAAGACTTCTTAGATCAAAGGTTTTTCTCTCCTAACAGCTTGATGAAGAAATGTCTTGTCTTCAGCATAATATGAGTGACACGACAATAGGCCGCTGATAATATCCACGCCGCTCTTTTTTCTCTCAGAACACAAAACAAGGAAATCTCCCTACCTCGTGGATGACGCAAGGCATAAATCTGGCGCTATTATGCGCTGCTATTATGAGTATTTCCCAGAGAAATGTGTTCACATTCGCAAGTAAGGACATTCCCACGAGCGCAGTTGTCGTAAGAATGAAATATTTATACAACAATAGCTCTTTTAGCACTGGTGATTGGTAGTGCAACTTAGACGCCAATGAAAAGGATCTTAGACTCTTAGACTCTAAGTAAGATGTCAGGAAGGGAAGAACTGACATTTAAGCCAGAAACGATCACAAAGGAAATGAGCTGCGCGGGATTAGCCGAGCAGTCTAAGGCGCTGGTCCCGGCGGAGGTTCGAGTCCTCCCTCGGGCATGGGTGTGTGTGTTTCTCCTTAGGATAATTTAGGTTAAGTAGTGTGTAAGCTAAGGACTGATGACCTTAGCAGTTAAGTCCCGTAAGATTTCACATACATTTTTTTGAAAGGAAATGAAGCAACATCGTTAAAACTGCTAGTTGAGGCAACTGAAAGCAAAATAATTGCTTACCTCAGCTTCTGATAAGAGAACACAGAGAATCTATAAAGCAAAAGACTTATCCGAAACACTTAATAAGAGATGCCGTTATTTTATGAAACAGGATTCTGTTTAAAGCTTATCCAACACTGGTGCCTTAGCTACAAATAAGAATACCACTACCATATACTGCGTTAATGTTCTTCATTCACACAATTCATTTCAGGCACGTCGCACAATATCAAGGCTCTTCCACTGAGAGCACTTCGTGCATAAGTCACAAAATTACGGTATGTCCGCAGATGAGACATTTCTTACCGCAATATTAGAATACAGAAACAGTTATTCACTCTGAAATGGAGTGTGCGGTCTTCAACTTCTTGGAAGATTAACACTATATACCTGACTGGGACTTGAACAAAGAATGAATCTTTCATTCTGCAGTGAAATTTAATCTGTTTTGAAATTTCTGTTTTGAAACTTATTGCCAGATTTAAACTTTGTGCCAGATCGGTACTCAACCCAAGAGCCAAAGTAGGGTATGGTCCCCATATTTCGCTTGAGAAAACACATTTTACACCATTTGTACTGCATGCACTGGAGGAACAGTTCGGAAATGGTGATCGTATCAGCACGACCATGCACTCTGTTATAAAGCAGCATCCTTGAGAGGTTCCCTCAGCAGCACGCGCGCTCACTTTGCTACAAGTCCACCTTACTTGTTTCTCCATGTGATCCCATTTGAGTTCTCACTACTAATTGCGATACTCCTATATATTCAGAAGATTAATATTTGATTCATTAAGACCTCCAGTCATTATCGTCAGTCTATTGCATTACAGAGAGTAGGAGCCTCTTGTTCTCGAACCAACTCTTGTTCTCATAATAGTTCAGTATACCCTGTCCTTTAACCTACTGTGTCAACAATCATGTGTATGTTCTGATGTATAATAAATCTCATTGTAATATTTAATTCGCATATCATTTAATAGATATATGCAGAAACCCTTTTCGTATTGTTTATTATGATAAAGTTCTCTTTTTTTGAGTAGATAACGATTTTTATTAGATTATTGTGAGTGTGCCCTTCTTATTTTACCTACTAGCAGGGTCCATCATCATTTCCTTCCGTTGCCGTTGCGTAGATAATTAATTAGCTGGTACATAAGGAGGAGGTCGAGTGCATGTTTCGTTCTCATGAAAAATTCGTCTGAATTAAAGAGGTACAAACTCTTATCCACCCTGGCACCTCACATCCTTGAGGCAATGGTTTGTGAGCAATAACATTCCTGAAATAGACTGTCCCATCCAGAGTCCAGAGTCCAGACCTGAAGCCAATGGAATAACTACACTGATCAGCCAGAAATTATTACCACTTACCTAAAAGCCGGTATGTTCACTTTTGGTACGAACAGCAGCGCCTACACGTCGTGGCATGGAAGCAGTGAGGCCCTAGTAGATCGCTGGAGGGAGTTGGCACTACATCTGGTCACACAAGTCACCTAATTCCCGTTAATTCCAGGGAGTAATTCTTTTTTTTTTGGGGGGGGGGGGGGCATGAGCTGTGAAGCCACTTTCAGTTGTATGCCAGATGTGTTCAATGCGGTTCATTCAGATCAGTCCAGTTAGGGGTGTAGCACATCAATTGGAACTCGAACCACTCCGTCACGCTCCTGGCCGTGTGACATGGCACATTATCTTGTTCAAAAATGCCGCTGCCGTTATGAACGGGTGTACGTTGTCTGCAACCAGCGTACGATACTCCTTGGTCGTCATGGTGCCTCGTACGGCCTGCCGGTGTGGGCGAGCGGTTCTAGGCGCTTCAGTCTGGAACCGCGCGACCGCTACGGTCGCAGGTTCGAATCCTGCCTCGGGCATGGATGTGTGTGATGTCCTTCGGTCAGTTAGGTTTAAGTAGCTCTAAGTTCTAGGGGACTGATGACCTCAGATGTTAAGTCCCATAGTACTCAGAGCCATTTGAACCATTTTGCCTCGTACGAGCTCCACTGGACCCTACGGATGCCCCAGTGAATCTTCCCTAGATCATAATGGAGCCGCCGCCAGCTTGTCTCCGTCCGAAGTACAGGTGTCACGAAGCTGTTTCACTGGAAGACCACGGATTCGTGGCTGCCCATCGGCATGATGAAGAATGGATCATCAGACCAGGTAACGCTCTGCTATTGCGCCAATGTCCTGTGGCGATTTCACGTGCCCATTAAAAGTCGTAGTTGCCGATGTCATAAAGTTCTGCCTGACCAGTGCAAATACCGTTGGGATGAGTTTAGAACGTCGACTTTGCTCCAGACTCCAGCGTGAAACATCACTAGTCTCTCTGGTTTGGGCTTTTGGGGAAGAACGGGCTGCCATCCCTCCACAGACATTCAGACAACTCTTTGAAAATGGTTCCAGCAGGGATCACGCCGTCAGGAAGGCGAAGAGTGGACACGACCAGTATTTATGTCCACTAATAGGAGTCTGGGTACTTTCGATCAGGTAGATATACTTCAGAATTCAAGTTGGTACAAAATATATCAACTAGTATACCGACCTCTAAATTGCCTCTAAACAGATTATTACGAATCGTAGACGAATGTGTCATTCAGGTAAAGACTATTTCCCTGTCCAACCTAATTGTCTTCGAAACACAGTGTTGCCTTTAAATATTTATGCAACATCAGGTGCACCGACGCAAGGAAATGACGGTCTAAAAGTAAAACATAATCCACCTTTATTGAGGAAACTACACTCTTGCTAGCAAGAAAATCTTGCCTAGAATTCGGAGAAAACATTGGTTGGTGTCGTCGTATACCGCTGATGCGGAGCTATAGGGCTTCGGGCGGGATGATGCGTCATTTCTACAATTGTCGTATCCAGCATCGTTTGATGAAATCTCATTTTATGAGAGCATAAAATTTGTAGAAATGTTACGTAATTTCACCTGTGCAACACGACTTTATACCTAACAGTGCCTCAGTAACGGTTTTTTTTTTTTTTTTGTGGTTGCTGAGTGTTCTGAAACGTTCGTTTATCAAATATTCATAGAACAACGAAACACAGTAGGAAGTAAGTTAAAAGTAACAAACAAACAAAAATGGGATATTGTTTTTCGTAAACATCTGAGGAAAAAATGAGTGAGACGAATGCCTCCGTAGTTACGGGATTTGAGTTAACCATGTTGACGTCAATGATGACGAGGTGTATTGTAATATCAGTGGGAAAACTTGAAATCTTCTAAGCGCAGTACAGAAATCTCTAATTTTAGTGTGGCTTAGGTTGTTGTTTTTTCATGTAGTATCAATGGTTTAAGGATTTTGGGATTTTCCTTTTATTTAACATTTTATGCATTTTCTACTCGTATTTCCTTTATATTTCATTTCACCAATTATTGTAAATGCTTAAATAATATTACATCTCTTCAAGGAAATGTTAATTACATTGTGTACATCTTTAGGTAGCTATGTGAAAATAGTACCATCTTTGGATTTCAGGTGATAAGTGTCAAAATTGTAAGCAATAATAAATAAAAAAATAAATTTTTTATACTCGCCTGAGACTTCCAGGTAGCCGACCGCTGTGGCCGAGCGGTTCTAGGCGCTTTAGTCCGGAACCGCGCGACTACTAGGGTCGCAGTTTCGAATTATGCCTCGTGCATGGATGTGTGTGATGTCCTTAGGTTAGTTAGGTTTAACTAGTTCTAAGTTCTAGGGGACTGCTGACCTCAGATGTTAGGTCCATTAGTGCTCAGAGCCATTTGAACCATTCCAGTTATACGTTAATTCACCAAATGAAGTCATAATTAACGAAATGTCACCTGTTAATAATTTTGTGATCTGTCCAAGACACGTGATTGTGTACGTGATGACATTCTTGTAGACAAGCTTAAATTTTGTTTAAACTACTTAATATTGTTAGAGACAACTGGTATGAACAACAGTTAACAAAAAAAAATCAATAGGTGGCTTTGAATGATTACGATTTAAGCGTCGAAGCAGAAATGACCAACTGAATACCAGATTATCCAATTTTGGAAGCATTCCTAATTTTTGAAATTTGTGATAAGTTTCTATGGGACCAAACTGCTGAAGTCATCGGTCCTTAGGATTACACATTACTTAATCTAACTTCAGCTAACTTACGCTAAGAACAAAACACTCACCCATGCCCGAGGAGGACTCGAACCTCCGACAGGGGGAGCAGCACGAACCGTGGCAAGGTGCCCAAGACTACGCGGCTTCCCCGCACGATACCATTCCTATATCTCGTGTATGAGAATGACCTTCTACTTAATGTACATTAAATTAACCAGAGCTGATGCTTCTGGTAGATAACGACTGCGCTATAATTAGTCAAAGAGGCAGAAAGCAGCAGAAGAAATTATTAATAATAATATTCTTCGAATAACAATGATTCTCTGCGAAGGGACCCTTCATTAATTATGAAGAAACATGGTATATCCAGTTCGTTACAAGATACAGAATAACACTAACAATTACTGTCCTAAATGAACGAGAATCGGTGAATAAAGTAGAATGTTCAAAATTTTTGGGTGTACATATTGAAGAAAATTTGTCTAGGAGGAAATACGTCGCTAAGTATATCAGACAGTTAGTTAAAAAAAAATGGTTCAAATGGCTCTGAGCACTATGGGACTTAATATCTGAGGTCATCAGTCCCCTAGAGCTTAGAACTACTTAAACCTAACTAACCTAAGGACATCACACACATCCATGCCCGAGGCAGGATTCGAACCTGCGACCGTAGCGGTCGCGCGGTTCCAGACTGAAGCGCCTAGAACCGCTCGGTCACAATGGCCGGCACAGTTAGTTCAGTAACTTTTAATCTGCTCATCATTGCTAGTCTGGAAAAGAAACAAATCAACATGTCAACATATTTTAACTCGTTATCTGAAGTTTATCCGGCGTATGTGCTGTTTGAAGGGTTCTTGGGTGTCCAACAGGATACGCTCGTCGAATGCCCACGATATTTCGGCGAATAACCGTTTCGTCATCATCAGGTGGTGCTGATGTGTGGCGACATACCATCTGCCTTTCGGAGAAATATCGTCCACACAATTCGGAAGACTGCAAGAGCTGACAAGTGCGAAAATTGTGGCACAAGCAGATTAACAGTTCATGCATTCAAGTTACTTACAAAAATAATACACAGAAGAATGGAAAAGACAGTTGAGGGTGTGTGAGATGACGATAAGTTTGGCTTTAGGAAAGGTAAAGGCACCAGAGAGGCAATTCTGACGTTGCGGTTGATACTGGAAGCAAGACTAAAGAAAAATCAAGACACATTCATAGGATTTGTCAATCTGGAAAAAGTGTTCGACAATGTAAAATGGTACATGATGTCCGAAATTCTGAGAAAAATCTGTGTAAGCTGGAGGGACAGGCGGGTAATATACAAGACGTAAAAGAGCCAAGAGGGAATAATAAGAGTGGACGACCAAGAACAATGTGCTCGGATTAAAAAGGGTGTAAGAAATGTATGTAGTCTTTCGCTCCTACTGTTCAGTCTGTACATCGATGAAGCAATGACGGAAACAAAAGAAAGGTTCAGAAGTGGAATTAAAATTTAAGGTGAAAGGATAACAATGACATGAATCTTTGATGACATTGCTATCCTGAGTGACATTGAAGAAGAATTACATGATCTGCTGAATGAAATGAACAGTCTGATGAGTACAGAGTATGGATTGAGAGTAAATCGAAGGTAGACGAAGGTAACGAGAAGTGGTAGAAATGAGAACAGCGAGAAACTTAATATCAGGATCGACGGTCACGAAGTAGATGAAGTTAAGGAATTCTGCTACCTAGGCAGTAAAATAACGAGTGACGGACGGAGCAAGGAGGACATCAAAAGTAGACTAGCAATGGCAAAAAGGGCATTCCTGACCAAGAGAAGTCTGCTAGTATCGAACATAGGACTTAATCTGAGGAAGAAATTTCTGAGAACGTACGTTTGGAGCACAGCATTGTATGGTAATGAAACATGGACTGTGGGAAAACCGGAAAAGGAGAGAATCGAAGCATTTGGTATTTGGTGCTGTAGACGAATGTTCAAAATTAGGTAGACTCATAAGTACAACTTTGACTGATAACGCAAGGAATGAGGAGTTTTTGCTCGGAATCGGAGAGGAAAGGAACAAGTGAGGAGAAGGGACAGGATGATACGACATCTGTTAAAACATCAGGGAATGACTTTCATGGTAGTAGAGAGAGCTGTAGAGGCAAAAACTGTAGAGGAAGACAGAGATTGGACTACATCCAGCAAATATTTGAGGATATCGGTTGCAAGTGGTACTCTGTGATAAAGAGATTAGCACAGGAGAGGACTTCGTGGCGGGATGCATCAAATAAGTCAGAAGACTGGTGACTCAAAAAAAAAATCCCTTTCTCTTGTCCATATATATTCCTTTCCTCGCCAAAGTACCTTTTCATTCCTTACCTTACCAGTCCACAAATTTTCACGCTCTTCTGTACCACCACACCTCAAATGCTTCTATCCTCTTCTTTGTCGGTTTTCCCACAGTCTTTGTTTCACTACCATGCAGTGCTGTGCTCCAGACTTACATTCTCATAAATTTCTTCATCAAATTAAGACCTATGCGTCTCTGTCCATCCCTTGTCCTATCCATCACTTCCACCCCTTCGTCTCTGTCCACAATACCACTCCTCCTGCCCTCCTCCTTCATGCCCCGCACTCTGTCCATCTCCTCGTGTCCCTCTCTCTGATTATCTCCTCCAGCACCCCTCTCGGTCAATCTACACCTTTCCCTCTATCCATCTGGTCCTTCCCCTCAGTCCATTTCCTTCTCCCCCTTCTAATCCATTTCATTATCTTCCTCTCTTTGTCAATCACTTCCTCCCCCTCCTTTTGTCCATCTCCTCCTCTCCTTTCTATTTCCATCTTCTCTTCTCCCATTCTCTGTCCATCTCCTCTTGCCTTTCTCTGCCCATTTCCTCATCTCCCTCTGTTAGTCTCCTCCTCCCCTATCTCCTTGTCTGTCTCTTCTTGCCTCTGTCTCTGACTAACTTCTCTTCTTTCCTTCATCTGTCCATCTCCTCCTCTTCCCTGTTTCTTTGCATTTCCCTCTCCTCTTACTCTGTCTATCTACACCTCCGCCTGTTTGTGTCTGTCTTATCCTACACCCTCGCTGTCTGTCCATCTCTTCATCCCGCCTTCTCTGATCACGTTATCATACCAGACCCAATAGGTGGCTGGTGGTTCTCACCTCTACACAGTCCCTTTCCAGACTGTAAATAATATTTGTGCCAAATTTGATCGAAAACATTCCAGGGATTTAGGATGAGCTTTTTACCAGTTGCACATGCACATTTCAAATATATTTCATACATATGTAAGATATTTCACTCGTATTTGTACATATATTTCACCTGCACGCCTAGCGAATTTCGCCCTGCAGTTTCATTTTCACGGAGCTTAATATTTATGACGCTGTAGCTCATGAACTGAGTGTCATACGATGAGATAATTTTTCTGATGCATTCAGTGGTGAATACTGTCTGCAAAATGTGTCACGAATACAGTTAGTTGTAATGAATCAATAAATTAAATAGTCAGGCATGATATGGTAGCTTTACTGCATGAACAGCGGAAATGTAGTAGACGACAAACTTTTTGCCTTTCATCATTTTTTGGGGGTCGTCAGAGAGAAAAAGTTTCTTAGTGGTTTGAAATCATGCATAAAGTTTGTTGCAAGTCTCTAAGTGCTCCCATTCTCAAATACTGGATAACTAAAATATGGGTATTCTCGCATCATGGGCGGTTTTTCACGCCATCCCACCCACCCCTATGGTAGGTGGGTCGTTTTTACCCCTATAGCGGTTCTTTCTAGATAGTAAATTATATATGTACCACCTTTGCTTGAAATTTATCCAGTGGTTTAGGAGGGAGATATGGAACATACGTACATACAGGTACGTATTTATAATTTCCCTGTGGCTTCACCTGCATATGCATTCAGCACATATCTTGAACACATCTTCTCCTTCCCCTCTCTGTGTCCACTCCCTCTTACCACTGTCTATAAACTTCATCCATCCACCTCTTTTTGTCCATCTCCTCCTTCCCACACTTCCTGTCCGTTCATCTCTTCATCCCCCTCTTTTGTCAGTTCCCTCCACCTCTCTCTCTCTCTCTCTCTGATCTTACGTTTGTCCCCCCTCACTCTGACCACATTCTTCTGTCCCCTCTTTCTATCTACACCTCCCACTCATCTTTTTCCACCTGCCCACTGTCGCTCTACACCTACCACTTACCTCATACATCTTCTCCTCCTTTCCTCTCTCTGTCCATTTCCTGCTCCCCATCTATCTGTCCATCCCCCTCCCCTATTGATCTCAACCTGTCCCCAGCCACTTCAGAGACTTCAATATCATTTAATTACCCCTGATGAACAGGCCACCATGCAAAATAGATCCATAAATCAGGGTGATACTATTCTAACACAACAAACAAGTCAAGCAGGGCAGGCTGCATGTCAGGGCCCTGAGAAGTGCTTCTTGCTCCTGCATGTAGACTGCCCTGCAAAGCAAGTTAATTTGACTGGCTGATACTGTACCCACACAAACACGTCCGCAATGCAAGGCAACCTGTACGCCAGGACCTGGAGAAAAACACGTGTTTGTTTGTATCTCTGTTCCTATTGGAGCTAGGAGGTACTTGTCAGGCCTGCAGTTGAACCTAATACATATGACTGTCCTTCACTGGTTGCAAGTACAGAGTCTCATTCTGCAAGTGATCAAATGATGAAGAAGGATGAGTAAGAGGAGTAACAACCTCATTAGAAAACCAAGGGACACTGGGCAGAGTGACACAACTCTGTGCAGGCCCCTTACTAAGGTAACAGCAAAGAACTCAGTGGCAGCATAGGAAGGGAGGAAGCATCTAGGTATGACAGGACAAGTAGAAGAAGCATCTTATCTAACACAGTCCACTTTGCATCTGACTTGAATTAAGCGGCAATGTGGTCAGTGTCCGTCCAACAGTTGTGCAGCCGTAACTTCAAATTCTGAAAGTAACGTCCCTCAGCCTTAACCACATTTTTTTTTAAACTTAACCCTGTAATTACAGGTAGAATAATGGAGTGTTAGAGTAAACACAAAATTGTCCAGAAGGTAACAAGTTGTCCATCATTAGCGACATAAGTATACTGTATTTTGGAGGGACGAGCCTGAGACATTATATCCAGAATTAAGGAGTTCCAGGCAATCACAGAGAGTGGGATTATTGGTAGTTGGGAGTTCCAGTGTTAGGCGCGTTGTGGGTCGCCTTAGGGACATGGCTGCCAGGGATGGGAAGAAAGCCAATGTGCACTTAGTGTGCTTACCGGGTGGAGTCATTCCAGACCTGGAAAGGGTCCTTCTGGATGCCATGAAGAACACAGGGTGCAGCCAACTGCAGATTGTGGCTCAGGTCGTCATCAATGATGTATGTCGCTATGTCACATTGGATCAGAAGAGATCCTCTATAGTTTCAAGTAGCTAACAGAAATGGTAAAGGCTGCCAGCCATGCTTGTGAAACTAAAGCGCAGATCACATTTTGCAGCATAGTCGACAGGATCGATTTCGGGGCTTAGGTACAGAGCCGAGTGGAGGGTCTGGATCAGAAGCTTAGACGGT